>NC_091955.1:54363262-54963262 GCF_031021105.1 Erythrolamprus reginae
ATCTTACTACTGCTCACATAACACTCCCAATAGAATAGAAAAATAGAAGAATAGAAGAAAAAGAATAGAATAGAATAATAATAATAATAGAAGAATAGAGGAATAGAATTTTTTTGGCCAAGTGTGATTAGACACACAAGGAATTTGTCTTGATGAATATGCTCTCAGCGTACATAAAATAAAATATACATTTGTCAAGAATCATGTGGTACAACACTTAACGATTGTCATAGGGGTCAAATAAGCAATGAAGAAATAATCAATATTAATAAAAATCTTAGGATACAAGCAACAAGTTACAATAATCATAAATCCTTCTCTAACAATATAGTACAATATTACCTACCATGGAGCACTGTTGAGGTGAGTCTCCATTGACAGAAGTTCTTCTAGCAATTCTACTTGACTAAGCAAAAGGACATATGGCAAGGGATGGAAGTAGTTTCCCAGCTATCAGTGCACTTTTTCAAAGAGAGTAACATTGAAGAAATGAAGAAGAAATGGAGAAGGATTAATTCCGTTCCACAATTGATACAAAAAAAATCTAGTTTTAGAGAAGCTTTATTTATCTATCCCTTGTTCGGTTTTTTTCTTATATTTGTATTCAAGTGAAATGTACCCTTTTCTAAATGTACTTTTTTATTATAACAGTCTCAAGACTTTTGCTATTTGAAGAGCATTATCATGTCTCCTGATGCCGTATCCTTAATAGAATTCAAAGTAAAGGGGGTAGGGAGAGAGAGAGAGATGTGTTCAGCTCATTTTCAACTCTTATAAAGAGAGATACTCAAGAAATCTCCATTCATGCAATCTAAATGTCTCCTCCTTATAACATATTGTAATATATTCCTTTAACAGACAGAGAGGGAGACACTTGTTCCAGTACAGTATATGTTCTTCCAAGGGAAACATATTGTTCTGACCTAGGCTTCCTTAGAAAGCATAAAGCAGAGTCTTAGTCCTGGTAAAACCTCTTTTATTTACACAACTGTGAATTCCTTTCATTCGTAGCCCACAAGGCTTGGAATATTTATAAACAGACACTTTATCTCACTTTGAATGTTGCCAGAGAACTATTTTCCAAATGCAGGCAAGACAAAACTTGGCACAGAGTTTATTAGAGTCACAAACAGCACTTTTCACTCTTGCAATGATTGAAGGAACTAATGTTTCCTGCAAAAGCTCATGTCCAGTTTGCTCCTCTTTCATTTCCTATGGGAGGGGCCAATCATCTCCCAGGTGCGGCCTTACTCACAAGTTGACCATGCTTTCTTAATTGCTCTTGTCTTCTGGCAGTGCTAAGCATATACAAACTGGGAATAGATTCCAGCTGTTCCTTTACCTCGCTGCTCTCTGATTCCAGAGGCAGCTGCTAACTATCAGATGGTCTTGGGCCTCCTCTCTGCCTCCAATGTAGAGTCCTTCTCTCAGCCTTCCACAGACTCCTGGACTGGCCCATGTCCCCCCCCCCCCCCAACTTTCCCACTGTCTGAATTTGTTGCCAGCTTTGCTTGCAACAACATGTGGAGCTTTTCAGGTTGACACAACACAGACAATAGCTGTCCAACATAATCCACAAAGGATAATATTCCAGTATATTTTCATTCCATATATTGATCAAACTCAATGATATTTTTAAATTGTATAAACAACAATCAACTTGAACAAAATATTTTTTTCTTTGTTATATGATTTCTACAGTTACCCAATTCACACAAATGACTTGGGGTAGTTTACACATTTTAAAAAAAATAAAAATAAATGAAGTCCTGTCCCCATTCATGTCAGAGGCACAGTTTAGGCACTTTCAGGTTGAAAGGATTAAGCCAGTGACATCACTGTTGCCTGTTGACTTTCATGTTCCCATCAAAGAGCTAGAACAAATGACAGGAACTTATTCTGCCATGAAGCAGCACCCAGGTCTCAAATGTAGGGTTGCTCGTCTCCAATCCAGAATTCTAACCAAATGAGCCACCACTCTCCTATAAATAAAGTGAGGAACATTAATTTTAATAACATTGATTTTACCCCCACAATATTAAAGGGATTTTAATCTATCTATTTATGTTTAATTCAATGTTTTGTAAAAGTTTCTGCTTACTTATTTTCACATATTTAGAAATATTTCAGAAACAAAAAACTCCCAGATATTTAACATAATTCGACAAAACTCTGCTGTATACCTATCTGCGTTAATATGTTCAGAGCTAAAGAAAACAAGCAAGATTTGTCCCAATTAATCTTATAGAGATATTACATTCCAAAACCCTGTGCTATGTTTACAAAATTAAACTCCACCAATTTAATATTTTTAATTTGCAAACATTGCCTTACAGTAGTAGATATAAAGGAGGACTATGCTACATGATCTCCTCTTTGCTGATGACTGTGTCCTGAATGCTGAATCAGAGCAGGAAATGCAAACCAGTGTGAATAATTTTGCATTAGCATGCAACAATTTTGGTCTCCTTATCAACATAAAGAAGACCAAAGTGATGCATCAGACAACTCCAAAATCCAAATAGCAAGAACCCACCATCGCAGTAAAGGGACAAAAGCTACAAGCAGGGGACCAGTTTACATACCTTGGTAGCACCTTCTCCCATGTAGTGACAATTAACATTGAGTCAACTGCAGAATTGCCAAGACAAGCTCTGCATTTGGCAGATTAATGACTAATGCGTGGGACCAATGTGGAATAAGCCTTGCTACAAAGCTCAAAGTCTACCAAGCAGTAGTACTAACTATGCTGTTGTATGCCAGTGAGACCTGGACTGCATACAGGAGACATACTAGGCAATTGAACCACTTCCACATGACCTGCCTCTGTAGAATTCTGATGATCCAGTGGTAGGATAAGATGCCAGACACTGAAGTCCTCTCCAGAGCAGGCCTGCCATCAATTCCTACCATGCTGATGAAAGCCCAGATACGCTGGGCAGGCCATGTTGCTAGATGCCAGACCATTGCATCCCTAAACAGCTCCTTTATGATGAGCTGTCTAAAGGAAAGGGATCACATGGAGGACAAAGGAAGATATAGAAAGACATGTTAAAAGCCTCCTTCAAGTTCCTCGATATCAACACCACCTCCTGGGAAACCCTGGCACAAGATCAACCAACATGGCATGTGCTGATCCACCGAGGCTGCCAGACATCTGAGGGCAAAAGAACATTCATAGCAGAAGAGTAGCAAGCACTCTGCAAAGCCAGAGCTACAAATGCTGCAACAATGGCGCCCACACATGTCAACATGTAGGAGAACATTTTGTTTCCATATAGGCCTTACCAGCCACCTGCGGACACATCATGGACAGCCCACAACCCATTAGATGTTCTGGTCCTTTTCAAACATGATGGACAAACAACAACAGTTAAGTCAATGTATCAATTGATCAACATAGATTGTCTGATGCTTTATGGAACTGTGAGGTATGAATTACATTTGATAAAACTTTGTACAGCAGCCTTGACAATAAAGTGCCCAAATTCTGAATATCCACAACCAAATAGGCTATAACTTTAGGATTCAGAATATTTATCTGGTTTTAAATCAACCCTGCATATTCCATAGTGGCTATTTAGCATCCTTAAAACATCCATTATACATCTACAAAAATATATATTCTAGCAAATCTCAAATGTGTTGCACCATGCACTGAAAAAAATAGAATATAAATTTTATTGGCCAATTGTGATTGGACATACAAGGAATTTGTCTTTGTGCATATGCTCTCAGTGTACATAAAAGAAATTATATGTTCATCAGGAATCATAAGATACAACACTTAATGATAGCCCAGATACAAATAAGCAATCAAATCATATTAGGAACCAGTCAATGTAAATTGTAAGAATACAAGCAACAAAGTTATAGTCACACTGTCATTGGTGGGAGGAGATGGGTGATGGGAATAATGGTAAGACTAATAGTAGTGCAGACATAATAAATAGTTTGACAATGTTGACGGAATTATGTGTTTAGTAGAGTGATGGCATTCAGGAAAAAAAAATATTCTTGTATATAGTTGTTCTGTTGTGCAGTGCTCTAAAGCATCATTTTGAGGGTAGGAGAAACAGTTTGTGTCCAGGATGTGAGGTGTCTGTAAATATTTTCATAGCCCTTTTTTTGACTTGCGTAATATACAGGTCCTCAATGGAAGGCAGGTTGGTAGCAATTTTTTCCCTGCAGTTCTAATTATCCTCTGAAGTCTGTATCTGTCTTGTTGGATTCCAGGATCAAGTTACATGGGCCAGGAGCTTTACTATTTTACAGAAATTATATAGTCTTACATAGTTCATGAAATAGCAGAAGAGCTTTTAGAGTAGCAGTTAACAATAAGAATTGACTATCCATCTGACTCAAAAATTCATCAACTTCATTCTCCTTATCAAAACTATATATTAACTTTTAAAAAACACTCTGATAAGTTCTAAATCAGTCTGGTCCTCTCAATATCTATTGCAAAAATTAAATTCTATTACCGTAATTTTGTTGAACAAAATGCTGTGCCAACAACTTATGGGCTTTGTCAATGAACTCCCAATAATTCAATTGACTCAATGATAATTCTACCTTGTCAGCAGAACATTCCCCCAAGTGTAGCTTGGCTAATAAAAATGCATTATTAGGCCTGACCTATTTTGCATAATCTAACAATCTGTCTTTAACTAAAATGTTCTTGTGTCTATTGATGCTATTGATGCAGAAAACATTTTTCTCATTTTGTCTTATGAGCATATTTGTTCTGTGAAATGGAATTAATTTCAAAAAAATGGCAGTTAATTTTCTAACATAAAGCCTCTTTTTGCAATAAGAAAGAATTAAAAGGCTACCTTCCATAAGATTAAACTTTTGAAATTGAAGAGTTAATATGATAAGTGCATTATCAACTGTAATTTAATTTAATCTAATTTAATTTAGTTTATTCGACTTCTATACTGTTCAATCCCATAGGACTCGTGGCGGCTTACAATAATAAAAACTGTAATAATAAGATAGAACAATCTAAAACAAATTTCAATAAGAAAGAGGGAATAAAAAATAATCTGATGTATATATACTATGAGTATAGGAAATAAATATATAGTTCCTAACCTGAGGCTTATAGTTTATTTAGTAGTCAGTTTTACATGAATCAAACGTTCAGTAAGAAATTCAGGTCATTAAATACTTTGCTTATGAAAAAGCAGATGTTATCCCCTGTAGATCATTGAACTGTACAATGAAATATTCATGAAAAGAAAGGTGTTGTTTATTATTAATAAACCTGCTACTCATTATGGAAATAAGGGGGTACATTTCATGATAGCAATCTGGACAGCTTAACAACTTTCAAGCCATCTTTTGCTTGAAACTTTATTTAAGATTTTAATAAATAATCTTGGTGTCAAAATCTTATATTTTGCAAAATGATGTGATGCATCTTATTCTAAACAGCAAATTTGGGTTACAGTTAAGCAATAGAGGAAAATACTGCCTGAACAGAACCAGAAAAGATAAAGACTTGAACAGCACAGCTAAACCAGTTACTTCAAAACTGCTTTATGGCCTGGCTACATGAATTACTAAGTAAATATTATATTTAAAATGGAGCTTTATACAGCCACCATTTTAATCATGTATTTTTATCACAAGTTAAATATTATACATCCATTCACTAAGCACTAAAAAATGCAGTCAACAATTTACATTCAACTCAGTTTATCAATTTATAGAATTATCCATAAGGTGTATTATATCCATTTGACTATGAAATATACTTATTTAGAGAATCTCTAATATAAAATAAGAAGAAAGCCTGAGCACCAAATGAAATTAGAAAGGACAGAAGTAAACAGAACTTGGATATAATTGAGAAGAAAACGAAGATGGTTAATTTCAAGCCATATTCCTATAATTACCGTTTCCTGTGGAATGTCTCTTATTGAGAACATCATGTTTACTTCTCTTTGTTTTTCTATAGGAAAAAGTTAAAACCGCTTTTTACTTCTAAAAAAAGTTACTCTAGGTGTAGCAGCAGAGATCAATTCACTGAGATGAACTTTATTTAAAATGTCTATTGCAATGTACATTAGGAGGCAACCTAGATTGTGAGAAGGCTTGTAAGGAGAGGAAAGTTAGACATAAGCAGCAAGAAATAAGAATCCATTCATACTTTGTCTCTTAAATAGCAACTAAATCCAGGAAGAGGCATCTGAAAGGGAAATAATTGACATAAATGTTGCATGCCTGACTAGTTAATAGAAACTCTTTGAATGTGATGCAGGTGGCACATATTAACAAAAGGCAAGGCTTAGATCACCCAGTGGCATCTGCCCGTGTGATGTCAAAGATCGCCATCCTGCAAAGACTTTTGAGTCAAGGCATCAAGAATCCTAAAGATAATTGTTTCAGAATAGTTCTAAGAGTTTGAATCATAATGAACTTGCTAAAAATGGGTTAAAATTATTCTCGCTATTTCTAAAATTTATCTCTAATTCTAGTGTTAAAGATATCTTACTGAAGCCTATGTAATTCTTCTTTCCATTATTTCCCCCAGCTCTGTGGGACTTGGAGTCACATCCCTTTGCACATCTGGCAATATGAATATTTTGCTGCGACTATATATTAAGGTTTTTTCCTGCTACTATATGTAAGTGAAAGATAACATTAATATTCCTTGCATGAATGCAAAAATAATTTATTTAATGATGAAATGTAATAACATAGCAACGGCATAAGTAGTAGATCTCAAGCACCCAAAGATCAACAGCATCTATCAATTTCCATGACTTGAAAATTAACACCTTGGAAAGCAGTTTGAAAGGTGGGAGAGACAGAAATTTAGTCCTAAATGAGGTTAACACTTGAATTATTCGACTCCTGGAACAAATTAATTGCTTTGTGAAGCCCTGCAACAATATCATTAAAAGTTTGTTTGACTCAGAGGAAAAAAAAGATGGTGTACATTACCTCACTTTGCTAAACTAGACTTATTAAAGAATATTAAAAGAATATCAGTGGATTTGTTGAGTTCAAAATTCCCTGCTTCAGTCCTGAAGTATTCCAGCATGGTACATATACATATTATTCCATTTTTTTAAAGGAAAAAACTGCTTTCAGATTGGGAATGTTCCTTTGTTTTCTATAAGTATATGTTCCAAAACAGGAAAGGTTTCTCAGCATTCTAGATGATTAAGAGGAAACTAGAATATATGTAGTCTTCATTTATTGATCACAATTTAGATCAACAACTTGGTTGTTAAGCAAAGCAATCACTATTTGAAATTCTCATAGTGTGTATACAGTGATCCCTCGATTAGCACGGTCTCGATTAGCGCGAAACGCTGCAAAGCGGTTTTTCAAAAAATATTAATTAAAAAATAATTAATAATAAAATAATCAAAATAATAATCAGTCTTCTATGTTTCTATGTTTCTATAAGTCCGCGCTAGTTCTCTCTCTCTTTCTCTCCCTGTTGCCGGCGTGGTATATGAGAGAGAAAGAGAGAGGCAGAGGTCGGGCGCATTACCGGGAGGTGGAGGCGGCGTGGGGACGCTGGGTGCCGGGGACACCGAGGAGGTGGTGGACGTGGCCTCTCAGCTGCAGAGCCGAACAAGGGCGGAGGCAACGGCGGAGTCCGGCGCTGGGGCCATGCGGGGCCGCTCATCCAGGGGGGCGTGGACTGGCAAGTCGTCCTCCTTTCTCTTTCTTTCTCTCTCTTATACCACACTGGTAACAGGGAGAGAAAGAGAGAGAGTGGAGGGCACCTTGCCGGTCCACGCCCCCCTAGATGAGCGGCTCCGCATGGCCCCAGCGCCGCCCAGGCAAAGGGGAAACCCCAAGATCGCTTGCCGCTTGCCGTATTGCAGCGAAGGAGGCGAAGCAAGGCTCCAAGCTGCAATACGGCAAGCGGCAAGCGATCTTGGGGTTTCCCCTTTGCCTGGGCGGCGGGAAGACCAAGGGAAGGTTCCTTCAGCCGCCCAACACCTGATCCGCTCCGCAGCGCGGCAGCAGCGAGGAGCCGAAGATGGGGTTTCCCCTTTGCCTTTACCCCATCTTCGGCTCCTCGCTGCTTCCGCGCTGCGGAGCAGATCAGCTGTTGGGCGGCTGAAGGAACCTTCCCTTGGTCTTCCCCGCCGCCCACACGCAAACTCCACCATCTGCGCATGTGCGGCCATGAAAAAAAATGGCGCGCATGCGTAGATGGTGTTTTTTACTTCCGCACCACTATAACGCGGAAATCAATTAGCGCGGGAGGTCTTGGAACGTAACCCCCGCGCTAATCGAGAGATCACTGTATTACTATAGCTTTCCTTTGTTACACAGATGTGCAAAAGTCATAAAAGTGGGCATTACTCATAGTTACTTTTTTTCACCACTGTAACGGTGAATGGGTCTTTAAATAAGACTTCTGTACTGAATATTACACATCTTTATAAACTGTTTAGTTAGGCCTTTTTTATAGTCAAATCTGTATCTAAATAAATGTTTTCCTAAACACCTGTTATTTCACACATAATATTAAAAAATTATGCATTTTATGAGAAATCAATTTTGAAAACACATGGAAATTGTAGCCTATGCACAACAAAAATTGAAGTAAGATGGATATATTTCCCCATCTCAACAATTAATTATTATACATTTCACAGCCCAGGGGAAATGGCTGGATTTAGAATATACAATAAGCCTCAGATAGTTCAGAGTCAATCGGTCTGTCTGTAGGTATTTAAAGAGATGAACAGACAGCCAATTAAACGGCCGGCTGGAGATTGTGACGAGGCCGACGGGGAACGGTATGGGGGAGATTGTGCGAGATATTGTGCAATCTCCCCGTCACCCCTGGCAACCTGCCGAAGCTTCGGCTGAGCCAGGGGGCATGTCTGTGCACCCTGCAAACAGGGCAATGCAGTGAGGCTCCCCTTGTTGCTTCAGCTTCTGGTTGCCTAGGTAACCAGCTGAAGCTTAGTTTGATATCCGGGGGCATGCACAGCAAGCCCTATAAATAGGGCTGCACAGGGGAGGCTCCTCTTTTTTGCCTCGGCTGTCATTCCAGGAGCGAACAACCACCCTCCCTCCTCTCTTTGTAGTGTGCTTCTAGGGGTCACCTTTCAGGGGCCAAGTAGGAATTTCTTACAGTTTCAACCTTTGTTGTGGCCGTTTTTTCACCTATATCACACTGGAGAGTGAGGATGGACAGGTTGGGGGGGGGTGGCACACATTCGTTTCAATCTGGTTACAATTGGCTTATCCCTATGGTCAATGGGGTTTGGCAGATAATGGGCGGAAATGGGTAGCAATAGCAACTGCACATTCGCCTTTAGGACATTTTTTGAAAGGTGATGGGCGGCCCCTCGCCAGGAACTCCGTGTGGGAACCCGCCTGAGTAAATGGAGGGAAGCTGATTTTCATTGGTAACTCAAATCTTTGATTCCACCATTCACTCACTCCACCATTGGAGCCTGCTTTACAAAAGATATTATCTGCATAATTCAGAACCTAACATAATAATAATAATAATAATAATAATAATAATAATAATAATAATAACAACAACAACAACAACAACATAGTTGGAAGGGACCTTGTACCCTATACTACTTCAGACAGATGGTTATCCAACATCTGCTTAAAAACTTCCAGTGCTGGAGCATTCACAACTTCTGGAGGCAAGCTGTTCCACTGACTAATTGTTCTAACTGTCAGGAAATTTCTCCTTAGTTCTAAGTTGCTTCTCTCCTTGTTCAGCTTTCACCCATTGCTTCTTGTTCTACCCTCGGGTGCTTTGGAGAATAAGTTGACTCCTTCTTCTTTGTGGCAAGCCCTGAAATATTGGAACACTGCTATCATGTCTCTCCTAGTCCTTCTTTTCATTAAACTAGTCATGCACAGTTCTTGCAACCATTCTTCATCTGTTTTAGCCTCCAGTGCCCTCATCATCGTTGCCACTCTTCTCTGCACTTTTTCTAGAGCCTCAACATCTTTTTTTACATTTTGGCAACCAAAACTGAATGCAGTATTCTAAGTGTGGCCTTACCAAGGCCTTATAAAGTGGTGTTAACACATCACCTGATCTTGATTCTTTCCCTCTATTAATGCAGCCTAGAACTGTGTTGGCTTTTTTGGCAGCTGCTGCACACTGCTGGCTCATATTTAAATGGGAATAGGACTCCAAGATCCCTCTCACAGTTACTACTGTTGAGCAATGTATTACACAATCTTCGAGTCTGCGGAGAGGAGCGTCATACAAATCTAAATAATAATAATAATAATAATAATAATAATAATAATAATAATAATAATAATAATAATAACAACAACAACGTATACTGTATCTGTACATTTTGTTTTTCTTGCCTAAATGTAGATCCTTACTTTTTTCAACCATTAAATTTCATTTTGTTAGATAGCACCCCATTGTTCAAGTTTGTCAAGATCCTTCTGTATTTTGCGCCTATCTTCTGGAGTGTTGGCTATTCCTGCCAGTTTGGTGTCATCTACAAATTTGATAAGTTCCCCATCTATCCCCTTGTTTTGCAAAATACTGTGATTTGATTTGTGTATAATAGGAACAATTGAAAAATTGTTTACCTGAAAATAGGTACAAAACTAAATGTGCAGTAGTGTAAATTTAACATCTACCTACTTCTTCATTTATACTTACCATATTTTAAACATAAATTTAATGTAACTTTTGGCTATATTCCTAGTTATATTGGTGAATCTGCATCTCATCCTAATTATTTGTTTTTTAAAAATCATCTATTACAATTACTTACATTCCAATATGATTAAATAATGATAATTAACACATAGAAATGTAGAAATTTAAAGTCATTAAATTGAAGGAGCAGACTATAGAAATATATGTAATCCAAATTCACCATGCTATATGTTCCTTCTTGCCTGATGCAACCAGTAACCTATAATTTAGAGAAACAATAAGCCAACATATACTAAACTTATGAAAATAAAGAACAGAGCCTTGTTTCAGAAGGCAATTATTTTTTGAAGAAAAAGAGAAGAATAAAAATAATAATTTTGTTATAGTTTTTTCTCTTCAATTCTGTTGCCCCCAGATACTGCCATGTTTATTATCCAAATCGTTTTGTCTTTCTTATCGACAATTTTTAAGTCTGGATTGTTAATGTGACAAATGCTTGTCTGTTTTAATTCTAAAATCCTAGAGCATTTTAACTTCTTTACTTCTATTACTTTGGTTTCTCTTCAGATTAAATAAATTTTATTGTCTGAGTTCCAAGTAATAATCTAATAGCAAACAAAACTCTGAAGCCTGTAGATACCTCAAGGAATAGTTTATATCATATTGGCACAGTTGTTGTGAAAATCAATTCTGAAGGTTCCCATGGTTTTCACCTAATTAAAAGTGTTTCACCTTTCCCAAACAATCAGTCACATGGTCCAATCAGGTTGCCATCCAGTTGCCTGGTAATGTCACTTCTCCTTTCTCCAATCTGGTATGAGAATGTTCCCAGTTCTCAGGAGAAAGTATTTGCTACAAAAGCCCGACTATCTCTATTCCCACCTCCCTATCTCTCAGCTCCAATGTGGCAACACTGAAGCTACAAAATGGCTTTGGTCAAGTCAGCTTCAGGGTTGGCACGTGCTATATAAAACCATCTATTTTTTGGTCCCACACATATTATTCTTATTATACATTTTATTAATTAAACATGAAACTCAATCAACTGAACTTTTAAAAATGCATCACAACTATCATTGGCTGGCACTAATGGTTGATATAGGTTGATATACCTGTAGGTTCCTGCCAGTATCCTAGGTATCAACCAAGTATTTTCTTAAAATGTACAAGTAGTGCCCTTTTTGCAGTTCCACCTGTGTTATTGCAGGAAGCTGCAATTTCTTGATGTATTTTATAAAATTTTTGGAGATGGTACCAAGTGCCCTGATGACAATGGTTATCACTGTTACATGTTTCATCCATAATCGCGTAGATTTGATGGCCAGGTTGTGATATTTCATGATTTTCTCCAATTCTTTTTCTTTGACACTTCATACAGCGATATCAATAAATTTTACTTTTAGTTTTCAACAACTGTAATATGTGGTGTGGTGTGTTCCAAATGACAACCTGTCTGTATTCAAAAGTCTCACAAGATCTTCACCTTTTCATTTTTGACAACGTGTTCCACTTTATGTTCCCATGACTTTCTGGATATAGGTAAGTCACATTTTTTTACATAATGACCAATGGATTAATTTAGCAACTTGGTTTATAAATGATAAAACCCATGTCTGAGCCTGGACGGCTATCAGGTGCAATCCCTATGATTATGGGATTACCAATCTTTGGATCAGTAGTTTTTATTTCATGGAATTAGTTTGCAAAGCTTATTTTTGAACAACCAAAATGAAGTCTTCAGTTTCCTTCAGGTATTGACTGTGCATACATTTCTTTTTCCAGTTAGAAATTAGATGCTTTCACTCTTGTTGTTTTTCAAGAGGTTTCTCTTATTCACCTCCATCAGCAGAGGCTCTTTTGCTTTTTTAAAGTAGTCATTTAAGTCATGTTTTTTCCACTTCCAAGTTTGTTTCACCTGTAAAAGTCCTCTGATTACTCTGAGATCTTGACAAGTACAATAAATCAGTATCACTGTTTGTGTGTAGAACATGGCACATTGTCAATTAAGGGGGGGAGGGTTTAGTTCTCGGTCCAAATTATTAAGTTTTAGCTAAGTCCAATCAATTATTCCAGCTAAGTATCATATTATAGGCACTGCCCAGTGTTAATTGTCTTTATGATGTTCTCTCTGCTCAACTTTGATCTCAAGATTGTCTAGATTTTCCTTATTTTTGTTGAAGTAGCTCCCCTGACTTGGTTGTGCAACAATTACTATTAATATGATAATTAGTCACAGAGTCAACCAGATATTTAGACAAAATTTGTTATCTACCTAAGTATTATAATTATTTTCATTGTTTGTTTACTTCACTTTAATATCTTAAAAGCTCACTTTATACTATATGAAAAATTCACTGAAAGATCAAATAAAAGACAGGTAATCATGAAGAAAATCTAACTATGTAGTTGCTATAAGTCAACACTAACTTCATGACACTCAATCAATCAATCAACCATTCAAATTAATCAGCACATTTAAAAAATCGTAACAAATCCAGTTCTCTAACATGGTGATGCCAATTAGAATTATGAAAGTTAAATACTCAGTGTATTTGGAGGTCAGTAGTTTGGTGATGCTTATTTTAATAAAATAAATTAAGAGAATCTTATTACAGTGTTCCCTCGATTTTCGCAGGGGATGCGTTCCGAGACTGCCCGTGAAAGTTGAATTTCCGTGAAGTAGAGATGCGGAAGTAAATACACTATTTTGGGCTATGAACAGTATCACAAACCTTCCCTTAACACTTTAAATCCCTAAATTGCAATTTTCCATTCCCTTAGCAACCATTCAGATTATTACCATGTTTATTTATTAAAGTTTATTAAAAAAAATATTTATTAAAGGCAGACAAAAGTTTGGCAATGACACATGACATCATCGGGCAGGAAAAACTGTGGTATAGGGGAAAAACCCGCAAAGTATTTTTTAATTAATATTTTTGAAAAACCGTGTTATAGACTTTTCGCGAAGTTCGAACCCGCAAAAATCGAGGGAACACTGTAATACCAAACTATCTACATTATATCTCTGAAGAACAAATGTTTACCATCTATAATTCCTCAGAATTGTGCTTTTATAGTGGAGGAGACAGACTTTTGTTTTTATACATATAACTATCTTTGCTACATTGAGAAAATATCAGAAAAAGTACCACTTGAAAAATTGTATAGAAAAAATAAATAAATAATTGGACAGGAAATAAATTCTTCTTTTATTGCCCAGACTTCCTAAATTCAGGACAGCATATAACCATGGAGTTCTACTTGAAACAGTTTCCTTACCAGCCATGAAAATTATAGTTAATATATGTCAAAGACATTCAAACATATGAAAAAAACTATTAAAAAAGAAGGAAGGAAGGAGAGGAGGAAGAAAGAAGGAAGGAAGGAAGAAAAGAAGGAAAAGACAACAGCATTCTATAAATAAGAATTACCACTTTATTCAAATAACACTAAGAAGAGTATGAGCTTACTTTTTTTAAAAAATGAGGTGTAGGATTTCTATTGATATAAATCAATATAGGACAAAGTTTAAGGGACATGGTGCCTCAGTGGCTAAGACTGAGCTTGTCAATCAGAAGGTCAGCAGTTCAGCAGTTCAAATCCCTAGCATCACATAAAGGAATACGCTTCCATTACTTGTCCCAGCTTCTGCCAGCCTAGCAGTTTGAAAGCATGTAAAAAATGCAAGTAGAAAAATACGGTCCACTTTGGTGGAAAGGTAACAAAAATCCTTGTACTTTTGGCATTTAGTCATGCCAGCCTCATGATCATTGAGACATCTTCAGATAGCACTGGCTCTTCAGCTTAGAAACAGAGATGAGCATTACCCCTAGAGACAGAAATGAATAGTATGCATGGGAGGGGGAACTTTTATCTTTACTTGTTGTGAGTGAGCCTAGATCAACTTTGATAATGTCATTCATTCATTCATTCATTCATTCATTTATTGGATTTGTATGCCGCCCCTCTCCGTAGACTCGGGGCGGCTAACAACAGTAATAAAAAACATCATGTAAATCCAATACTAAAAACAACTAAAAAACCCTTATTATAAAACATAATGTCATATGATGAAGAAGATGAAACAGGCCCATCTGGATACCCTGGGCCCATGGCCTTGCCAGCTGATGCAGAGGGTGAAGAGGAGATAGATGAGGGTGAAGAGGAGGCAGAGGTGTTAATTCAGACTATTTCTGAGTCTGAAGAGGAGGAAGAGGACGTTCGAAACAATGACTCAATGTTAGATCCTAGATTTAGAAGACTTCAGAGTAGACCGGATAAATTGTACAGGAAAAGGAAGTAACCTATACTGTACTGTTTAAGTCTATAGTTGCTGATTTGTCACAAGGAGTATAAGAGTGGGAGTCTGATTAAATGTTTGTGGAGTTGCAACTTTTCATCACGGTAGTTGATTTCTGCTAAATCTGCTCAGAAAATCTTGGCCTTCTGCTCTAAAAGGCCCTTTGCCTGAAACGCTGACATACCTAGACATTTGGTAAGCTGCTAGTACATTTGGTAAACTGCTAGTACTAATTTGAAGTATTGAGGACTTAACTAAAAAGGGGACTGCAATGATTAACCTTTGGTGTGGCTCCCAGAGTAATTATTCAGACTTCAGTTTGGAATGCTCTGCTATAGAGATTTAACAAGCTGCTTTGAGATGATGTGTTTATTTGGAGAAATATGCTGTAAATAAAGTTCGTTTAAAGAAGTGAAGAGCCTCTCCAGTTTGATTATGCCCAGCATAGAACATTACCTAGGACAAAGCTTATATTGCCTATGACTGCTCTTTTATAATTTCTTTATGAGTCTTGAAGCTCTGAAATTTTCAGGAAATATGGCAGTCACACAGTTATCTTATTAGATTAGTGGAACCCCCCCCCTCTTTTTTTTTCAATTTCTGTGGGTTTGGGAGATCAAAAGATCACAATGGATGTATAAAGGCTTGTAATAGCTTAGGACATCCTCCCATTTTGAACATTTTATTTATTTATTTATTTATTGGATTTGTATGCCGCCCCTCTCCAGAGACTTGGGGCGGCTAACAGCGACAATAAAACAGTGTACAATAGTAATTTGGTATTGATGATTAAAAATCAATTAATATAAAAACCAAGCATACATACATACATACCATGCATAGAATTGTAAAGGCCTAGGGGGAAAGAGGATCTCAATTCCCCCATGCCTGGCGGCAGAGGTGGGTTTTAAGTTGTTTACGAAAGGCAAGGAGGGTGGGGGCAGTTCTAATCTCTGGGGGGAGTTGGTTCCAGAGGGCTGGGGCCGCCACAGAGAAGGCTCTTCCCCTGGGTCCCGCCAGGCAACATTGCTTAGTTGACGGGACCCGGAGAAGAGCCACTCTGTGGGACCTAACTGGTCGCTGGGATTCATGCAGCAGAAGGCGGTCCCTGAGGTAATCTGGTCTGGTGCCATGAAGGGCTTTATAGGTCATAACCAACACTTTGAATTGTGACCGGAAACTGATCGGCAACCAACCTTTAATTATGCCACTGAATATTTTAACAAGACCCAAATGCATGATGTCCTGCATTCCTTTGTTAACAGTTATAAAAGCAACTTCTTAAACACAATAGCAAAAGAAAATTGTTCCAAGCATCTTCTCATCCACAACCTCCTAGAATTATTTAATAATTCACAAATTGCAATATGTCCTAGTTCCATCTGTCTGATTTTATTTATGTCTGATTTGTGACTGTCACTTCCTTTCTTCCATAGACTCTCATTTTCCACTTGAAATATCACCCTGTGTTTGTAACTGCAATGCAATCTTCCAAATTTACAAAAGAGCATTTGAAATAAATATTCCCAGAATTTTATAAGGTCACTTCACTTCTAAATGTAAGGACTGAGAGGAATCTTCTCCCACAGCACTGGAAAGAAGCCCTTTAGCAAATGCCCACAATATGACTAAAGTGGTTAGCTTGGAAACCTCACAACATGTTTTAAGATTTTCAAGGTTGGGTAGCTTCAGCAACCTTGGCTGGCTGGAATATGTTTTACTACAGAAAAGGTAGTATATTTTTTCCCTTTGGTGAGTACTATTCAGGATGTACCCCTCACTTCCTTGAGACAGCTTGTCAAAAACTTTGTGTATCTCAGATCTTCCAGACTAGACAGTTCCGTCATGCAATGTGTGCTTTCTATATAATAGTTTGGACTCATCTTGGTCTCCTAGACTATATTAAAGGTCATCAGGATCAGGTAGCATTGATACATGCTGTGGGCAATCATAAAGCCATCCAACCTGAAGACCTTTGGAAAGAAGTCCAACAGTGTCACTAACTTTGTCTGAAATGGCATAGGGTTTCCTGTCTAAGCAGGGGATTGAATTAGAAGACCTCAAAGGTCCCTTCCAACTCTTCTGTTCTGTTCTATTTTATTCTAATTCTATTCTACTCTACCCTTTGACAACATGATTGTCCAACATGAAGTCCTTCACCTGATTCTTTAACAAAATGAAGTATTCTTATTAAGTTCTGCATAGCCAAAGTAGCAAAACAATAATACAGTGATCCCTCGATTTTCACGATCTCGTTCTTCGCGAAACGCTATATCACGATTTTTCCCACCCGATGACGTCACTCTCTTCCTTCCTTTCTCATCTTTCTTTCTCTCTCTCTTTCTCTATCTTGCTTCTTCCTCTCTCACACTCTTCCTCCATCTCTCATCTCTTTCTTTCCTTCTCTCTCTTTCTCTATCTCTCCCCCTCTTGCTGGCGGGCGGCGGGCGGCGGGGCGGGCGGCGGGCGGGCGAGCGGGGGCATCAGCGAGGAAGACCCAGGGAAGGTTCCTTTGACCACCCAGCAGCTGATCTGCTCGGCAGCGCAGCGAGGAGCCGAATTGGGGTTTCCCCTTTGCGTGGGCGGCGGGGAAACCCCGATCTTTGTCTGCTCGCTGCTGCTGCGCTGCTGAGCAGATCAGCTGCTGGGCGGCCACAGCAGCAGCGAGCAGACGAAGATCAGGGTTTCCCCGCCGCCCACGCAAAGGGGAAACCCCGATCTTCGTCTGCTCGCTGCTGCTGCGCTGCCGAGCAGATCAGCTGCTGGGCGGCCGAAGGAACCTTCCCTGGGTCTTCCCCGCCGCCCACACAAACTCCACCATCTACGCATGCGCGGCCATGAAAAAAAGGGCGCGCATGCGCAGATGGTGTTTTTACTTCCACAACCCTACATCGCGAAAAATCGATTATCGCGAGGGGTCTTGGAACGGAACCCTCGCGATAATCGAGGGATCAGTGTAACTTCTGTGGTTTTTATTTCAAATCAACTTATGATGGCTTACTGATAAAATTCACGAAATCCAATTTCTACAGATATCTATCTATCTATCTATCTATCTATCTATCTATCTATCTATCTATCTATCTATCTATCTATCTACCTACCTACCTACCTACCTACCTACCTACCTACCTATCATCTATCTATCTATTTTCAAGTACAGTGTTCCCTCGATTTTCACGGGTTCGAACTTCGCGAAAAGTCTATACCACGGTTTTAAAAAAATATTAATTAAAAAATACTTCACTGTTTTTTCTCCTGTACCATGGTTTTTCTCGCCCAATGACATATGTCATCGCCAAACTTTCGTCTGCCTTTAATAAATATTTTTTTTAAATGAATTTTAATAAATAAACATGGTGAATAATAATCTAAATGGTTGCTAAGGGAATGGGAAATTGTAATTTATTGGTTTAAAGTGTTAAGGGAAGGCTTGTGATACTGTTCATAGCCAAAAATAGTGTATTTACTTCCGCATCTCTACTTCGCGGAAATTCGACTTTCGCGGGCGGTCTCGGAATGCATCCCCTGCGAAAATCGAGGGAACACTGTATGCATTCGATAACAGATAATGATTATGGATACAAGAAATGGATACGAATAAAAGGGAATATTAGGACAGAGACAGTAGGCACTCTAGTGCAGTGATTTTCAACCTTTTTTGAGCTGCGGCACATTTTTTTACATTTACGAAACCTTGGGGCACATTGAGCGGGGGGGGGGGGCTAAAAAAAGTTTGGACAAAAAAATTCTCTCTCTCTCTCTTCCTCCCTTTCACTCTATTTCTCTCTCCCTCTTTCTCTCCCTTCCTTCCTTTCTTTTTCTCTCTCCATCCCTTTCTTTCTCTTCCTTCCTTCCTCTTTTTTGCTCTCTCTCTCCCTCCCTCCCTTCCTCTATGTCTTTTTCTCTCTCTCCTTCCCTCTCTCTCTTTCTCTCTTTCTTTCTTTCTCTTGTTCTCTTTCTCTCTCTTGCTTTCTTTCTCTCTCTCTTGTTCTCTTTCTCTCTCGCTCGCTCTTTCTCTCTTTTGCTTTCTTTCTCTCTCTTGCTTTCTTTTTCTTTCTTTCTCTCTCTCTTGCTTTCTTTCTCTCTCTGAGCTTCGCGGCACACCTGACCATGCCTCACGGCACACTAGTGTGCCGTGGCACACTGGTTGAAAAACACTGCTCTAGTGCGCTTATGTATGCTCCTTAAGGACATCTTAAGGAATGGGGTGAAGTTGACAATAGACAGCAGACAGTTTAAGATTAAAATTTGGGGGGTTTGGGGAAGAAACCACAAAATCAGGTAGTATATTCCAGGCATTGACAATTTTGCAATCATAATTTCTGCAATCAAGTTTGGAGTGGTTTACCATAAGTTTGTATCTATTGTGTGCTCATGTATTATTGTGATTGAAGCTGAAGATACCAGAGAACTTTGAGAAAAAATACAAAACTAAGCTATTTACACATATTATTTAATTTGTTAAAGACAAACTTGGCAATTTCCTTTATTTTATTTCATTCCTCCAAAGTCACTGAGAAATATATGTTTCTTTTCTCCACTCCAGTTTAGAGTAAACATCTAAAGGTAACAACTATGTTTTCCCAATTAACAGCCTGTTTTTGCCTCTGTGATAAAAGACATCACTTGAATGCAAATAAGCAACAGTAAATTATCAACATTCAGAGTGGAAAAATACAACAGGATTTAGCAGGATTTTTGTCAAAATTAAAAAATCTCTGGAAAATATGGAATAACACATACACAATTATAGTACATAGGTCTTCAAGCATTTCTTGCATGTTTCAGGAATTGAAAATACAGACTTTAATTTATTAAAATGCACATGTGCATTTCTTCATTGCATTTTTATGTAGCATTACGACAATATAAGGAAAGCGCATATATACAAATGGGAACACTGAACAAAAAGATCGTGTGAAGTGATTGCAAATTCTTAATCTTCTATGGGACTAAAGTTTATGCAGCTCATTCAAGCATAGAGTCAGGTCTATGGAAAGAGAAAATCAGAAGTGAAAATGGAATATATTGTGGTGCCTGAGTAGCATTTAAATTGCTAGATAATGTGTTTAAAGTTATATTCGGGAATTTATCTGATGGAGCCACCAATATTTTCCTTGTATGTCACAATTTTTAATATGAAAAAGAAAAGAAACATTTGGTAAATTAAATTCCAGTTTATTTAGCATCTGTTTTAACATGTTTAAATGTTAATCATTAGCATCATTAGCAATTTCATTCCATTCTCAAAATTGTAGAAATATGTTATAAGCATATATTTAATACATTAGCCACTAATTGAGATTATGTTTGTACTGTGCTATAGGAAGATGTGCTCAAAATGAGTAAAGTAGATCAAAAGCAGGTCAAATTAGCATTTTTTTTCTGAATTAAATATTAAACTTACATTAAGCAAGAGCGAGCCGATAAATGAACATGTACTACTTGAGACCGGCAAAACATATCAGCCAAGTCTCAAAACCTCAAAAGCTCAATTATGCACACTTTGTTCTGTTAATTCTTGTTTATAACCTATTTAAAAGACAATAAATTGCAGAGCATAGATTTTTGTAGGACAATTTAGTTCCTTTAGCTAAAACCTGTCACTTATTATAATTAGAACATATATCACAATTTTTTTTTGTTTAAATGACTGTGCTTAGAAGGGAGGATTTTTTTTAATTGTGTGGGGAGTCCTCTATATTAAATTCAGCAATTAGCAAATGGAGTTCTAGCTCACACAAATAGAACTTGTTTCAAGATGTTTGGCAAAATATGATGTTAGGATTGAACAGGGGAAGGCAATTTTATCTGCCTTTGGTGTGGCATTTTGTATCAGAGAAAGGAGATGGTTAGCCAACTTCACCAAGGTGAAAATATTGTAAATTTTGCCTTGATAAACCCTTTCCTACGTTTCAGTCAACCCTTAAAGCCTTTTCCATCTGTGTTTCAAAGAGGGACTCAAAGTAAGGCAATAGAAATGAGGGGTGCCAGGTTGCTTTATGGAGTAGTTTAGTGCGAATGATTTGCTGAGGTTTTCTCAGAACAAAGTATCTTTTTAAAAATCAGCATGGCCTAATCTAATGTGATACAGTTCTTAAAATATTTTTTATGTTTATTTTTAATTATCTAGTTCTGGAAGTTTTCAATTTTCACCAAAAAACATGTTTCCAGGTAGCTGGAATACTTCCCCAGGGAGCATATTGAATATTCTATATCAGTGATGGTGAACCTTTTTTGGTTCGTGTGCCAAAAGGGTGTGTGTACATGTGCTGGCATGAGCACATGTGCCCATACCCATTCCCTCCCCCCATATATGCACACAACCCGCACAGCCCCTGAGTTTGCACACAACACCCCCCCCCCCCGTTCCTGGTCTCACTGAAACCTGGGATGGTGAAAAAATGGTCAAACAGGCAAACCAGAATTTTGGAAAAACAGACTTCCGGTTTGCCCATTGTGCTGTTTTTTTGAACTCTGGAGGTTTCAGGAAAGCTTCCTGAAGCCACAGAGTGCGAAAAATAGCACAATGGGAAAACCGGAAATCCATTTTTATGAACTTCCAGTTTGTCTGTTGGGCAGTTTTTCATACTCTGGGGCTTCAGGAAGCTTCCCAGGTAGGGAAAAAGATCCTTTCCCATGGCCGAAAATCACTGCCTAGCACGCACATGCATGCTGGAGCTGACATAGGGCAAAACCTCGTGTGCCTCCGATATGGCTCAGCATGCCACACATGCTTAGTGTTCCATAGGTTCACTATCACTGCTGTATATGGTTCAAATCCTTACTGCCTTTGCAATAAGCCTTGGGATTTTTTTTCTGTTGCAATATGTTCTGCTCCAATTAGAATTCTGAATTAGGGTTTACACTGATTAAATTCTTCTTCATCTTAGCTTTGATGTATTCTTAACCAAAGTACATATTTTCATGTTTAAATTATTCCTTTTTTAATGTTATAACTGCAGTATAAATGTCTGGATTGTTGATTTTACTGAATGTTATTTTCCCACAATTATGTTTAGATTATTTCTTATTTCTTATGCTAAAAGCTGATTTGTAAAAGGCATTTGTCTTAAAAAAATAGGATTAAAAGGATAGAGAGTATATGGCAAATTAACCTATATTTGAACAATGGGACTTCTCCTTAACTAACCTGTAGGTCATATGATCCTCTGAAAGGTCATCCAACAGCTCAGTCATGAGCCACACTGGCTACAGATTTGTTCTGCCAAACAACAAATATCATTGGATATAATCCAAACACTTGAATTAAAAATCAATTGTTGTTGCCTTTGTGTTTTTTTGTGCTAATAGTCTATATTCAAAGAGAAGGATGACATTAAAGGGTGTAATATGTGAAAGACCTGCTTGCTTGCTTTTTGTGGTTTTCTTTTTAATTTTATAGGGCAGAAAACGGGGGCAGGTTCATTTTGTAGCAGAATTTCCACCTTGATCATTGTAGCACATAACTGATTGTGTGGTGGGCAGATAACAGTTTCTGTGGGATACCAAAAGTTAATTCACTTTCTAATGAAATCAGGAAGCATTCATCTGTGGCATGACTCAAATACAGACTGACAGTTTTGAAGATGTAGCTGTTGATTTGAATTGTGTAACTTCTGAGCTAGATAAAAAAGGAAAACAAAGAATGCAACTGTGAAAAATTGAGATAACACAGAAGTTTTCAATAGACAGCTGGAGAATTAGTTACTCAGTTTAAATAAGTACAGTAATACCTCGTCTTACGAACCTAATTGGTTCTGGAAGGAGGTTCGTAAGGCAAAAAGTTCATAACACGAAACAATGTTTCCCATAGGAATCAATGTAAAAGCGATTAATGCATGCAAGGGGGGGAAAATCACCAAATGGCACTCCGCTGGGCGCCGCCGCCCGGCTGTCATCTTATAAAACAGCCGGGGGGCTTCTCAGCATTCTCCCGAACCTGAACCCGAACTTTTGCTGAACTTTTCGGGTTCGGGAGGCCGCCGAGAAGCACCGCCGCCCATCTGTCACCTTCTGAAACAGCCGGGGGGGCTTCTCGGCGTTCTGAATGCCGAACCTGGAAGTTTGACAAATGTTCGGGTTCAGGTTCCGGAGGCCGCCGAGAAGCACCCAGCTGTTTCAGAAGGTTACAGCCGGGCGGCGCCACCCAGCGGAGCACCATTTTTGCGATTGGTGGCGGCATTTTCGGCCGATCTGGAGGCTGAAATGGAGGTGGGGAATCCCAATAGGGAATTCCATGGGCGGAGCTTTGATGTCACGAAGACGTCCTTCCTGGTTGGCCAAAACGTGTGCGTGTGTGTATGTGTGTGTGTGTAGCTATATGTATATGTATTAGTAAAGTGAGCCAGATATTCCAAGAAAGAAAGATGTGGTTAGTATTCAAAGAGTTCTATAAACAGTCTTTCAGAAAAAAATAAGAAAGATGTTCAATTTACACATTAGTGAAAAGTGACTCTGCCTGGACCAGCATGCCTCTGGGAATTCTGTGCCATCCTTCTTTTTTTCCTAGATAATAGCTGAACTAACACTTGCTATTTGTGCCAGCTATCAAGATAAATTGGTGGCTGGAGGTTATTTTTTTCATTTACTAGATATTTCCTGATACCCTTGCCCTTCTAGCATGTAGCATTACTGATCTAAATTGACAGATCAATTAGGCCTCAGCAACATCCTCTCCTATAGGCCTACCTAGCAAGAGAACTGAGTCTTCTATTGTTCCCAGTTTGTGAATATTGCCTTCCATGGCTAAAGTCATATTCAGTAGAGTAGGATTGCTCCTTGTGTAGTGAATAAAGAGGCTGATCCACAGGACTCTGGTATGCAAAATTTCAGACTCATAAAAGTGAACTAATCTAGGTCATGTAGCCTTTCCCCCTCCCAAATCTAATTAAATGAGAAGTGCTACAGTAATACAAGTGGGTGGTGTTATTTCATATAATAGGGTTGTTTTCCTGTAATAGAGGATTACAAACAAAACAAATTTCCTTTTGAAAAGCTGGATATACAGTGATCCCTCGATTTTCGCGATCTCGTTCTTCGCGAAACGCTATATCGCGATTTTTTCACCTGATGACGTCACTCTCTTCCTTCCTTTCTCATCTTTCTTTCTCTCTCTCTTTCTCTATCTTGCTTCTTCCTCTCTCACACTCTCTTCCTCCCTCTCTCATCTCTTTCTTTCCTTCTCTCTCTTTCTCTATCTCTCCCCCTCTTGCTGGTGGGCGGCGGGCGGCGGGAGGGCGGGCGCCTCAGCGAGGAGCCGGGGTTTCCCCTTTGCATGGGCGGCGGGGAAACCCCGATCTTCGTCTGCTCGCTGCTGCTGCAGGCAGGCAGGCGGCGGACAAGCGGCGGGCGGACAAGCGAGGTAGCGGACAAGCGGCGGGCGGACAAGCGGCGGGCAGGCAAGCGGTGGACAAGCAGCGGGTGGACAAGCGGCGGGCAGGTGGGCAGGCAGGCGGCGGACAAGTGGCGGACAAGCGGCGGGCGGACAAGCGGTGGGCGCGGCAGCAGCGAGAAGCCGAAGATCGGGGTTTCCCCTTTGCGTGGGCGGCGGGGAAACCCGGATCTTCGGCTCCTCACTGCTGCGGCGCTGCCGAGCAGATCAGCTGCTGGGCGGCGGAAGGAACCTTCCCTGGGTCTTCCCAGGTGCGGAAGTAAAAACACCATCTGCGCATGCGCGGCCATGGAAAAAAGGGTGCGCATGTGCAGATGGTGTTTTTACTTCCGCACCACTATATTGCGAAAAATCGAGTATCGCGAGGGGTCTTGGAACGTAACCCTCGCGATACTTGAGGGATCACTGTAGTTTATATTTTGTAATACATTACATTTGTATATTTTGTATCAATTATATTTAAACTTATATAAATTATAGGTATCGACTACTATGAATGTGATATTTTGGAATCCATATTTTTTTCTTGTTTGGAAGAGTAAAGAAATAACCTCAACGGTTATAGCTGCTCTTTTTTTTTTTTTAATGGATGTGCAGAACAACCACTATAACTAGCCCAAACTGTGTCTTACCTCATATTTGGAACTGGATTGTGATGTGGAAAAATAGAGTTTACTGGGAGACTCTCTTTGTAGTAGGGAAAAATACTATTCATGAAATTGTGGATTATTACTCTATCTATATTTTCATTGAGCAACCAGTCAGCTTAGTCACAGGATGTCTAGAGAGAGAAGTGGAATATGATGGAAAAAAATAAAGGTCAATACATTGGCAACAAAAACTCTAGTGTTTCCATAGCTACATTACAGTCCTAAAGATCTAAAGTTTCACAATGGATTTTTGCTCTAGAAACTATACTTGCTGATGCTAATGTTGAGTGGAAAGTGAATCACCCTTTAGAATTGCAGCAATAAATCTCGTAAAGCTTAACAAAATATATAATCATTAAGTAAGAGTTTAACTCAGCTGCATTATCCTAATACTGTACTAAAACAGGACAGTGTTACATTTCAGATTATATTTTTACAGATCTTTAAAACTGATGTGGCTTTCTGGAAGTATACATTATTCTCTATCATTTAAAAGAAGATACAATAGCACTGGGCATCTTCAGATCAAGCATTTGTTTTAAAAAGCTTCTTCATTTTGTTAAGATGTCTAGAACAATAATAAAGCAGTCTTTAAAAAATAAGTCTAATAATTTCAACATTCTATAGACATATAATAATAATAATAATAATAATAATAATAATAATAATAATAAACTTATTGTCATTGTCAAAACAACGAATTGTCATTGGCAACGAAAGTCGTGTGACAACCAGAGACCAGTCCCACCATACATAAAATCAGAATAGGTAGATTTAAAAATAAAATAAAATATATAATAAAAAATAGAATAAAATGTGCCACCCACTACAAATTCCCCACCCTGAACCACTCAATTTATCATTTATAGTTATTACTTAACTCCTTGCATCCAGATTCAGCAACTGATTAGCACAAGAAAATAAAATTCTGCCTCTGCCTCTGGCCTCTTTGCAGCTAAAGCTACACTTTAGTTTCACGTTCATTTTGTGGGTTGCCTTGCAGGCGTTAATCAGCTGAGAGTCTGGAAGCTGATAATGAGCTCTGTTCTACAAGGAAGCAAATTATTGGGAGGCAGATGCCAAAGGGAGAAGGGTGAGCAGGTGGGGCTACATTTGGTGTATAAGATGCATCCACATTTTCACCCTCTTTTGGAGGGTAAAAAGATGTGTCTTAAAACTTAAATTTAAACATAAATTTAGCTTATATCAAATAATGTCAGAAAAAATGGAAAATGGAAAACCAATGGGACATTGAGTATAATCTAAAGACAAAAGAAAAATAAAATGAACAATAGTAAAAGAAAATAATTTTCTATACCTGATGCTAGAATTGTAAAAGCAAACTTGATGGTCACAGTCTTCCTTTTGTGTGTGTGTGTGTGTGTGTGTGTGTGTGTGTCCAATTTGTTTAGGCCATTATATTCAATTTGCCAATATATTTGTCAACATATTTAATGAAATATTGATGCACCTCTTTAGTGGTCACTATTGTTACTTTTCACAAGGCATACCAATTTTTTAAAAACTTTAAAACAGATATAATATAGAACACAAGCATTGTTTGACATACACCGCTATTTCTTTCTTTTTTTGAATCAGTCAGAATTATATAAAGATTGCCTAATTCAGACGCTTCTAAAAATTGATATCTACTTTCTGTTTGTGTAATTTTGTGAATGTTTGTCTTCATTTGATATGTGAGTTAATACCATTTATGTTGATTAAGAGAATCTTGATTTGTTTTTCCATCTTATTGCCCTCAGTGCACTTTTGCCGCCTTTGTACTTCTTGTTTCTATTTGATTTCTTGTTTTCTTTCTTTCTTTCTCTTCTCTTTCTTCTAAATGTTGTTCTTTCTGTCTATTTCTATGCTACTTTCCCCTTCCTCCAGGTAAATTGTTTAATCTTGCAGAGAATGGACTTGAATATGTCAGGTTTTCAATGGAAGCACTACTGGAACGTAGTAAAATAAATACAATTATAGTATCCATATGAATGTTACAGATTAAAAAACAAATAAAGAATTGACTCTTATTACTCAAATGAATAATGTCTATGGAGATTCTCAGTTTTCCAGGTCATGGTCATGGTTGTCCCAAAGATGCTTTTATAGCAAAGGTGCTATAGAACAATTAACCTGATACATTATTTCATCATGCCATTCCCTAATGAACAAACATTATTTCTAAATTAATATGAATTTATCTCTTCAGATTTCAATGTGCTGCATTAAAATCAGGGAAACTGCTCTAATATACATCACTCCTAATTTAAAATATAATTAAAGGAATAGCATGTTTGCAGGTTATTTGTCTGCTGCCAATGCAAGATAATTGCTCCTTTCGTGAATTATTTGTGCTGTCTGTAGAAGGTTTGATTTTAATGATACTTTTGAAAAACCTATATAGAACTATAAAATTAAATGGGCATATCATATCCTTCTGGTTATACTCTTCACATTTTATAGATTTTTGTTATTTGAAGACCAATTTATCCATAGAGCTCCACTATATGTGATTTGTCCTTGATATTTTGAATCCATTATTACTGATATCCATTTTTTCTTTCATTCTTAGAAGGATATTTTGACACGTATTCTAAATAGAACAGAAGGGGGAGCTTGTTTTTTTTTTAATGATCTGAGCAACAGAAGCTGATTCCCTAGCATACAAATGGGAACGAAATTACAACAGCTGGCTGCAAAAGTTTAAAACATTATTCCAAAAATCTCTAGTGGTGTGGGTTTTTTTTTACTGCTGTGCAGTATGAAAAAATGGAGTTGATTATAAGTGAACTGCTTTAGATACTCCATTATCTAATCCATGCATGATTTTATATGTGTGCTTTTCCAGCTAGAATTTTCTTTCTCTTTTCTTCTCCCAGCTTAGAGCAATTTACTCCTGACTTTAAGGTCACATTTTGAGTTGAAACAACAGTGAGTTTTAACATTTTGAAATTATAATTTTTCATTCTGATTTATGAATAGATGAGTTGAAAAGAATTTATGAATGCACACAATTTAAGCAAAGCTTGGATTGATCTGAAATTCCAGGAATTTCATACAATTGTTAAAAATATGACAACCTAAAGCCATAATGGTGAACCTATGGCACATGTGCCACAAGTGACATGTGGAGCCATATGGCACACTAGCCATTGCCCTAGCTCAGCTTCTGCGTGCATGGGTGCATTAGCCAGCTGATTTTTTAATCATACGAAGGCTCTGAGAGGGAGTTTTCAGCCTCCAGAGAGCCTCTGGGATACAGGGAAAGGCATTTTCTCCCTCCCCAGGCTCCAGGGAAGCCTTTGGAGCTTGGGGAGGGCAGCAAACAAGCCTACTGGGCCCACTGGAAGTTGGGACGTGGGGGGGATTGTACATGCATGTGCAGGAGTGTGGGGCAGAGGGGGGGGGTCACACTTGCTTGTGCAGGGGGTGGTGAATGGGGGGCATTGAATTATGGGTGTGGCACACATGTGCATTCAATAGTGTTTTCGGTGCCCGAGGAAAGCAGGTTTGCCATCACTAACCTAAAGCACCCAGATGAACAAAATGCAAAAAAAGTTTTACTTTGATTCCAAAGCTTTCCCTTCCAATATTATGAGAAGACTGTTTCATTTTTGGAGGCATCTGACTGTGAAATAGACTGTTACATCCACCAAGTGTTTCGCTGTTTCTAGGAAGGGACAGAATTTGTTCATATTACACAAAACTTCTTATCATCATGTTTCAAATTTATTCAGTTCTACAAAATTCCATGATGCGAAGAAGTAAACATGGACTAAATTAGCCTAAGCAATCCCAGGGAAGTTTAGGAAGTCAGAAGAAAAGTTCAATGGCTATAACATGTGTTCTACTTCAAAATAAACCAAAAAAAGAGTATAAGAATAAATGTAAAAACAACAACAAAAAAAGAATTAGCCTTGACCTGTTAAAATTCACGTCTGGTTGAGGGAAGGCAGTGGAATGCTCTTCAGTGGTTCTCCTCCTACCTCTCCGGTTGGTCACATTCAGTGTTAATGGGGGGTCAGAGGTCGACTTCAAGGTTAATCCTTGTGGGGTGCCTCAGGGGTCGGTCCTCTCCCCCCTGCTATTCAATATCTACATGAAACCGCTGGGTGAGATCATCCAGGGGCATGGGGTGAGGTATCATCAGTATGCTGATGATACCCAGCTGTACATCTCCACCCCATGTCCAGTCAACGAAGCAGTGGAAGTTATGTGCCAGTGTCTGGAGGCTGTTGGGGTCTGGATGGGTGTCAACAGACTCAAACTCAACCCGGATTAGATGGAGTGGCTGTGGGTTCTGCCTCCCACGGACAATTCCATCTGTCCGTCCATAACCCTGCGGGGGGAATTATTGACCCCCTCAGAGAGGGTCCGCAATTTGGGCATTCTCCTTGATCCACAGCTCACATTAGAGAACCATCTTTCAGCTGTGGCGAGGGAGACGTTTGCCCAGGTTTGCCTGGTGCACTAGTTGCGGCCCTATCTGGACCGGGACTCACTGCTCAGTGTCACTCATGCCCTCATCACCTCGAGGTTCAACTACTGTAATGCTCTCTACATGGGGCTACCTTTGAAAAGTGTTCAGAACCTTCAGATCGTGCAGAATGCAGCTGCGAGAGCAATCATTGGTGACCCTAGGTATGCCTGTGTTACACCAACACTCCGCAGTCTGCATTGTTTGCCAATCAGTTTCCGGTCACAAGTCAAAGTATTGGTTATGACCTATAAAGCCCTTCATGGCATCGGAACAGAATATCTCCGGGACCACCTTCAGCCGCACGAATCCCAGCGACCGGTTAGGTCCCACAGAGTTGGCCTTCTCTGGGTCCTGTTGACTAAACAATGTTGTTTGGTGGGATCCAGGAGAAGAGCCTTCTCTGTGGTGGCCCCGACCCTCTGGAACCAGCTCCCCCCAGAGATTAGAACTGCCCCCACCCTCCTTGCCTTTTGCAAACTCCTTAAAACCCATCTCTGCCGTCAGGCATGGGGGAATTGAGACATCTCCCCCGGGCCAATACAGTTTATGCATGGTATGGTTGTATGCATGTTTGCTTTTAATAATGGAGTTTTTAGTGTTTTTTAAATTATTAGATTTGTTGTACATTGTTTTATTGTTGCTGTGAGCTGCCCCGAGTCTACAGAGAGGGGTGGCATACAAATATAATAAATAAATAAATAAATAAATAAATAAATAAAATAAAATCTGTTGAACAATGAAAGAAGGTATGAGGATAAAAAGGAAATAAGGTAACTATGCAAGTAGAATGGTGAGGTTTCTGTTTCAATTTGGAATCCTGAACATGAGAACTTTTACTAAGTGCTGAGGACATTTTCATTTTCTTTCAGATCCCTAGATGTGTCAGAGTCATGAGAAATACAATAAGTAAAATAAATGTTAAGGAAAAGCCATTCACGTAATAAAGCAAAATCCACCTGTCTGCAAGAGAAAGCATCAAAATAATGTCTTCACAGCTAGCCATATAACTAAAACATCAGACCATTCTTTGTTATTCCCATAGAGCTGTCATTTTTAAACTGCCTGTTGTTAGAGGACAAAGACTGGTCTAGTAGAGAAAGTCAAGCCATCCATCAGCCCAGTATTTGAAATAAAAATGTACAAGGTAATTGCTTGTATGAGATCTGTCAGAAAGATGTTTCTGAAAGTTTGACCTTTATCAGATATTTGCCTTATGCAGGCATGTTTCTACTGAGTTTCTACTTAATTTATATGAGAAATGGAGAAAGGCACAGCTACTGGAGTATGAACAGATCATCCTCCTCTCTTCAGTGTTAACAGCAGGGGTGGTGTTGTGGCCCACTTGTGTCCTGTGCAATACATAATGGACCCAAAGGACTCAGAGACAGTGGAGATGTGGTACAGACTTCCTTTGTTCCTGGCACCCAAGACTGTCAGTGAAAAGGATGTGGTGTCAGAGACTGAAGAGCAACCAGGGCCTTCTGCATCTCCTGAGATGAGTGACTCAGGAGAAGAGGAGGAGCCTCTTCTTGATGCTAGGATTAGCAGGACCTATAGGAGGCATGAGTGATTACTTAGGAGGAGGTTTACTCATGAGTAACACTGCTGACTACTGGACCACACAGTCAAGCTATTTAAGATGGAGTCATGCATCACTCCGGTGCAAAGAACAATGTCATTCATCTTAGACATCTGGTTTCCGCTCCTATATTTTTGGCTTGTGTTTTAAAAAGACTACATTCTTGGCTTTCTTAGTAAGTTCTGGGCTTCCAAACAAATTCTGTAAATTGACAATAATAACACCTACTACAATCTAGTAATTAGTTGTTGTATTTATCTATTCCTAGGACTCTGGCCAGCTGCTAAGACTTGATAATCAGAGCCGTGAAGTTTTTGTTAGCATTTAACTTCTTTGCAAAAAGACTCAACTGCGTAAGTCTTTGGTACATAGTAAAACTTTTATTAGTTAATCTGGTGGTGTACATCTGATTCTTGGCAAACTCAGCACTGGGACAGAATAGGTGGGTTCTGGTTTCTCCCACTGCTGGTTTGCTCAGGGACACGCCACACATATGTGAAGTGTGAGTAAGTAGTGCATGCATCCTACAAAAAAAAAAGCTTTTATGCATGCACAGAAGCAAAAATCAAGATGGTGGCACCTGCACCGCTGCCAAGAGACATCCATGTCCCTTTCCTTTCAGTTGAATTTTTGGGTTCGGAGAAGCCTATTGCACACGGCAACACAAATAACTCTTTTGAGACCAAGGGTGTGTGTTCTCTTTTATCAAAGCTGAACAATTGCTCCCAATTTTCAGGGTCTATAACATGGCGTAGTTGACAGGATAGTTGAATTAGTACAGTAGTAAACAAATGATTTGATTTTTTTTCTTATAGTTTCCACCTTTAAAATTGCTCCCTTTTTTAAATGAAAAAAACCCCTACTGTATATTAGAAGGAAAAAATTAAAGGAGGTGACCAGAACTAAGCTCTGCTGAATTATGAACTGAACTGATAATTGGATAGTGTCATATAGTAGATTTTATAGATATATGCATTTTAGAAACTTTTCCTGCTATCATATTCATCATGATAAACAAATTAAAGAGATATTTTAACTACCAGTCATTTTGTAAAATACCCTGTACCCCAAAGCAGTCGGCAACATTTTTAACATCTCCTTGAACATGTACATAGTATTTTGAGAACTAGTTCAATTATAATAATAGCTTATAAAATACTGGTAAAAATACTGGTGAACAATGTGATATCTCACACAGTGGATGCATAGGCATTTTCTTTAGTCATCTGGAAGAATTGACTGACTTTACCCAACACATAGAAACAAACATACTTTGAGATTACCTGGCTCCTTGAAGAAAGTGATGGAATGCCTGACAGACCTTGGAGGAGAGGGGACAGCTGAGGCAATTAAAGTAGGAAACTGGGCTCTTGAAAAAAAATTCTAAAGTTCAGGAAAAGGGAGGAAGTGTCAGACATAAATTCAAAGCAACTCCTCCATAATTACATTAGGTATAAGCTGTGCAGGAAAATTGCTTTGATGGGAGTGCAAGATTCTGTTACATTCACAATAAAGGAGGCGACCTTTAGCTTTTAATGTCTTTTTTTTGTCTGCTTGTTGACAGTTATCATTTGCACTTTATTTGTCTCTTGCATATCATTTGCACTTTATTAAAATCAAATAAATATTATGATATTCATTTAACTCAAGGCTGTTATTTAGATTGTTTTATTGTTTTGGCCACCAAATGGGAAGGAAGGACTCAATGGAGAAGATCCTAATGCTGGAAAAGATCGAAGGCAAAAGTAGAAGGGGACAACAGAAAATGAGGTGGCTGGACTGAAGCAATAGGCCTCAGCTTAAATCGACTCTAGAGGATGGTAGAGAACAGGAAGACCTGGAGGAACATCGTCCTTGGGATCGTGATGGGTCAGACACTACTGCACAATTAACAATAAAATTGTTTTGGACTTACTGGCAATTTTCAAAAACTTCCTCCTCACACTTTTCTTTCTTTTTTTTTCTTTCTCTCATAAGACACATTTAGGATAACCAAATCACAAACTTTTTTTAAAAAAAGTGCATTATGTCTTCATGTAATTTTATATATGCTAAAATCTACCATCAAATATTCTTCTAAAACAGATGTAAAATGTATGGATGAGGTTTAAAGGTATGCCATATAATGAATGCAACTGAATTATTGGTTCAGTAAAGTTAGATATAATAGAATTATTTTATAGAATAGAATTTTGTTATTGGCCAAGTGTGATTGGATACATAAGGAATTTGTCTTGGTGCATATGCTCTCAATATACATAAAAGAAAAGATACATTTGTCAAGAATCATAATTTAGGCAGACAGTGATTTCCACCTAATCTTGTCCGTGAAAATAGAATTTTCATCCATGGAATAGTGGCATTTTTCATAATAACCTAAGTTATTTTCAGAACCAAAAATGGAATTTTAATGTGCTAATATAAAATAACACTTTATCATTATCTACTAGCAGACAGACTATCTGAAAAGCTAACATCATTTTGTATTGGTGGAGAAAAAAATAGTTTTCCTTGCTTCATGGTTAAAAGATAGATTTTCTTCTAATAATAGTTATTTTAATGTGTGGAATGTGATGACAAAACCTTTATGCTGAATACACATACACACACACACCACACACACACACACACACACACACTTTATTATTTATCCTAAGAATATCCTGAAACACATGATACAATTAGGAAAGTGATGCGTTTTTATTTTTAGAAATACCTGGCATAGAGAATTATTACTTTTATATGAAAGTTCAAGAAACTAAATAGATTATTCAATAACATCTGTTCCAAAAGCAGACCTCCTACAAATTATTGAACAGGACAAGCAATGATGTATGAAATTTGATTGCAGCTGCAATTTTTCTTATAATGATACTACGGAATATTGAAAATAAAGCTGAATATCTTTTCAATGCTTTGATAGATACTACTATTTTTGGATATAGCAGATAGCCTTGTACATTTATTTTAATTTTTGAATGACTTATATTGCTACTCTTTAGATGAGATATTAGAATGTTGTAGCCTTCTAAATGTTCATTAAATTAAAAACATCCCTCATCACGGCTGATGCTGGAAATGTTTGGAATTCAGTTTTACTTGGAGAGTTACCATTTCTCTATTTCTGACTGAGACAGAAAGACAGCCTGTTTGACAGGTTATATGACACTTCCACATGGTTAAAATGCTTTCACACTACAATACTCAAAGCAGCTTGAAAGTGCCTTCCTTTCTGCCAGTTCAAAATTACTGAGAATGAAAAACACAAACTGTGGCTATACCACAAGTAGATTCTTTAGCAAAAGCAACAAACCAGAGACGGAAAATGAGCAAATGCTAAGTAGATAAATTAGGACAATAGGACAGTAGGACAAAGAGGGTAGGCACAGTGGTGTATTATTTCTGTCCATCCCTTTTCAATGTGTTATATCATTTTAATATTATAATTATCACAATAATTTTGGTTGCTTGGAAGCTTAAAAGTAGTATGAAAACTTCATCATAAGACAGCAATTAAAATGGAAGTCAACAGTGGGCCCCAGAAAGTATCTCTGGGGAAAAAATATATCTTCTCTCTTAGTGCATCACTAGATGTACCATAAAACTGCTAAAAACTTTGGCGCTGATCATTATGAAGTTGCTATAAAAAGATAAATTTTATCTGTAGGAAATAAAATGAAATATAATCTTAATTTGGAGCCACATATTCTTTTTCTTTTCTTGTTGTTTTGCTCCTGGCACTCCATTCAAGTGCAGCCTTCATATAAAAAAAATCTGCATCCCAATTTAAATGGTAATGTGAAATAGGAGATGCAATATGTACCTTATGAAGGTTATAAGGATTAAGAAGATTTATCTGATCAATCTTTCCATTTGATTGACAAAAGATTGTTAACCCACATTATAAGCATAAAGTCCTTTAATATCTTTCTGTTACAATTTGCCAGCTTTCAGCATATATAGGAGATAGAATCACAGAAACAGCAGTAGCTCTTTAGTCACCGACCACTTTATCTACTGAAGATTTACTCCTGTGCATATGCAAGTTATCCAATGTTCAATATATTCCAAACACTCTACATGATTGTTTAACCTGCATATTAGATTCAAGATGACGAAACAAGGAGCCACAGTGTCCTTGTAAATCGCGGAACAGTTTAACTGATGTGAACAAGTTATTAAGGCATCCCAAATTTCTTTGAAATAGGACTATCAATTATTTGAAATGTAAAGTTGGATAGAAGTTCTAAGTCAGGATTTTAATAGGATATTCTTTCAAAATCTTTCTTCACTGTGTCCTAGACTGAGATAATGATGGAAATTAATATAGAATAATGTTTTACAGAACAATATGATTGCTACTGTCTTGGATATAGGCAGTGAAGGGCTACCAAAATTTTTATTACCACACTGTGGGCGTGGCTTATGCAGGATGCCCTTCATTTTCTTTCAACATCTTTCAGTGCAAATTGGATGCTCTGGGGTGGAGCTCCATTTTTACTACCCCACTGCATCCCCCCCCCCCCAGTGCGGGCAGTAGCCCACCCCTGGATACAGGTGATTAAAAAATCCACAAATGAGTCCAATATTGAAATAGCCCAATACAATGTCTTCTCTGAGAAACATCTTTACCCCCATCACTATTAGAAATGACTGCAGAAAGGCTTGCAAAGCAAATTTTTGCCTCCGTATCACATATCCCTAAGTTTCCCTTGTGTATCAGTCAGTCATGGAAAAGTGGAAAAAGAGTTTTCTGCTTGTTGTTGTATATATCAATCTCCCTTTTCTAAGCCTTTATGAAATATGCTTTTATTAGAAAAATCCTGTGAAAAGACAAGATACCTTTGGCCCAAATATTTAAAACCTTGTAGATTTCAGTGCAAGAATTCAATGTGAGTTGTCTATTGGTTAAGACAGTGGGCTAGAAACTGGGAAACCATTAATTCAAATCCTGCCTTAGCCATGAAAGGCAGCTGGGTGACCTTGGGCCAGTCACTTTCTCAGCCCAACTCTTTGCACAAGGTTATTATTCTGAGGAAAATAGGAGTTGGAAGGAATATTAGATATGTTCACCACCTTGACTTGTTTATATAAATAATAAAATAAACAAACAAATGAACAATTTTTGCTATACATGTCTAAGAAAAAAAACACCCAATGGAGATTATTTCAGAATGGACATGCATAAAACAACTATGATAAACATCTTTTTCCATTAAATCAATATAACACTCGGCTGGAAATATCCTCTAGAACAGTGATTTTCAACCTTTTTTGAGCCGCGACACATTTTTTACATTTTAAAATCCTGGGGGGTTGGTGGTGTGACCAACCAAAAGGACACCCTAAGACACTCTCCTCTCTTTTTCCATCTGTCTCCTCCCCACCCTTGTGTGTGTATACATGCTCTTGAACCATTTCCAAAACAGGTGAGGGCTAGGGGTTTTTTCTCTCTTATTCTTTGGGTGCTTTTTATTATATGCTTTAAATCAAGAGTCACTTCTCTCTCTTTTGTTTCTCTCTCTTTCCTCTCATTCTCTGTCTCAATCATTTTCTCGTTTCTCTTTTTTCCTCCCCTTTTTGCTCATTTCTCTCTCCCTTCCTCTCCTTTTCTCTCTCTCTCTTGCTTTCTTTCTCTCTTGCTTTCTTTCTCTCTCTCTCTCTTGCCTTTTCTCTCTCTCACTCTTGCTTTCTCTCTGTTTCTTTCTTTTCTTTCTCTCTCTTGCTTTCTCTCTCACACTCTCTCTCTTGCTTTCTTTCTCTCTCTTTCTCTCTCTCTCACTCTCTCTCTCAGCAAAAAGTTGCGAGACCTGAACCTGAGCTTCCTTCTTCGTGGCACACCTGACCATGTTTCGCGGCACACTAGTGTGCCACGGCACACTGGTTGAAAAACACTGCTCTAGAAAGCCAAGTGCTAAAAGATGTAGACAGGGATCATCTTAACAAGTATCATGCAATTTCTTTTGATTTTTACTTTTCCATTGGACTGGCTCTACTCTAAATCACTCCATGTGTTGCAGGTGATAAATAGGTTGCCATAGCTAATCACGTGTGTCTGACTTATGGTTTACCCACCAGTGTGATCACAAAAAAAAAACAGCCAATGGCAGTCCAGAGTGCCCATCCCTTGATTTGAAAAGGGATCTAAAATGTAAACATTTTAGGAGAAGCATTTAATAGTTATATGTTGTAGACTTTGGAAGTTTAAGATTTATCACCAGCACATTGAAATTATAGTTAATACAAATCACTTTTCAAGGCTACTTGATCAGTCCAAATAGAAGCTTTTTGCAGGAAGTACTTGGGCATACCAAGTAGGATTTGTTAATAAGTTATGTAACAAAATAGTTTGAAATGATATCTGATGTGGCATGGGAGGAGAGTTGCTATTTGGCAAATCCATGTGCCTAAAATGCCTCTTAGTGTGCTGGTCCATCTTTACTTCTTTCAAACCTAGATCTAGTATTTCCCTGCTGTCTCATTTATCTAAATGCTAAAATGCATTTAAGATTCAATTAAACTCTGTGTTCAGTTATATTATTAAACACAGTTTTCAAAGCTTGAATCAGTCCTTTTCCATTCAGACTTCTGATTCAGTATTAATATTAATTGAGCTGCCACTGATTCCCAGAACTTCAAGCATAAATGATGAATTTTTTATCTTATCCCATGTCATTAATCTATCTTCCTTTTTGCCGTAACCAGCATAAAGTGTAATCAGGAGACTGAAACCAGCACATGAAATTTAATGCACTAGCCCCCTTGACTGAAGCTTTGGGTTTAACTCTTCTCTTTTCTAGTTATAGTGCATTTTGCTTCCCTCCAAGGACCAAATAATATATTATGAATAAAAATTAACACATTGTCCCTATTGTTTATAAAGAAGTAAATGTTAGTCGATTGAGAAATGTAGAATACACAACACATAAATCCTTATGGTAAAGTTTTAATTGTAAAGGGACTAAGATTTGCCAATTTGAAAAAGAAAACTCTCTCTGTAAGAATAATAGAAATAAAAACTTCAGTCATTCCTCCATTTAATAAAACAGTTATTTGGACAAGAAATATTTTAGCGTAAATGTAAAGATACTTGAAAATGCTTGGATCAGTAAAACCGTTGTTAAAGTAGTTTAGTATTACCTGCACTAAAAGTATTGCCATTGTTATTTGTAAATGCCAGACACTAAACCATAAATATATGTATTCAAGTAGGACTCTGTTTACTAGTTTACTTGGGTGTATTGCTTTAAGAAAGCAAGTTATTTTATCTTGAGGCATAAGTTTGCACTTTTTGAAGTTTCTAACTGAATCTAGAAAACCTGTGTCCTATTGAGTCATCCTTTCAGAGATATTTCCTTACAGATTCCTCATTGGCTTCAACAGTGACAGAACTTCTAATGTACATGCCTTCAATGGAAAAAACCTGGGATGCATTCAAAGATGTATCTGCCTTGAAAGACATACTATAGTCAAACATCAGCACAGGAAATGTTTTGCGATCTTTTGAATTATGTCATAAAATAGTTCAGCCCATTTTGACCTATATAGCATAGTCAAACCCAATAATTGTTTTATTACATTTTTGAATTACAGTATGTTATAAATTGTTTTAGGATAATTTTTATGTTGTGAAATGTTTTATCACAATTCATCAGGTTTCAGTTCCACAGCAGTCTTGGAGTGCCAAATTTTGGACGCATTCTATAAGTTAACCCATCCAACATGGTACAAAACATTTTTCCCTATCAGCCACTGTTTCAGCAATCTAAGGTTGCTGGAATTAGAGTTTTAACAGTGTATAGGTACCACGTTGGGACTGATTTAACTTATTCAACCATTACACTGTTTTATTGTAAACCATGCAATGAGCTTCAGCTGTTGTGTGATTTAATTATGTTTAATAAATAAAAATATAAATAAAATATGTCGTACCAATCTGTTACCAACCACATCAAAGTGAAGCAGCAAGGCATTATGTTAATTTTATCAATCATTTTGAAATAGGGCAACAATTTGACGGTTATATGTAGAATTGAGGTGACACTTTCAGTTTCCTTTGAAGCAGTGGTTCATTTGAAGCTCCAGCAAAGCAAAACAGCCCTTCAAATCCCTACGGTGGATTATGTCTTCCACAACTATGCTACAGCTCTTCCCCCTGTATGCAATATAATAAATATTCACGTTAATTTATAATAAATACCCCTAAAATATGAGTGATCTTTCACCCTCCATCCCTCCCCCCTCTCCCTGAACCCTCAGGAGTGCAAAAAACAGCACAATGGGCAAACTGGAAGTCTGTTTTTCTGAACTTCTGGTTTGCCGTTGGGTGTTTTTTTGCATTCCAGGGCTTCAGAAAAGCTTCCTTGAAGTGTCCAGAGAGTGAAAAGGTCTTCCCCAAAGCCAAAAATCAGCTGGCCAGCAATTTATTTATTTATTTATTTTTATTTATTTATTTTGTCCAATGCACAATGAGAGTTTTAGTGGGTATGTATATATACACATAGTAAAATACATGATGGTTATACAGGAGATACTCATAGTAAAATATATCTATGAAAGAATAGAAAAGAAGATATAGTAATAGAACATATCAATGAAAAAATAGAAGAACAGATATAGGAATAGAAGAAAGGAATAGGAGAGCAATAGGACAGGGGACGGAAGGCACTCTAGTGCACTTGTAATCGCAATGTTCCCTCTACATTTTTTTCAGTGTGGGCGGAAAGGTTTAATGTCTGAGCGGCACATTTTCATGCCTGGGCATGGATTGGTTAGAAACCTGGTTGTTAAGTGAACCTGGCTTCTCTGCCCCCCCTCCCCCATTTTCTTTGGTTGTGAGACAGTCACAAAAGGGGGTCACATGACCTCAAGACACAGCAATGGTCATAAATATGAAACGGCAGCCAAGTTTTGATCACACGATCGTGGGGCTGCTGCAAAGGTCATAAGCGTGAAAAAGGGGCATAAGTCACTTTTTTCAAGGCTGTTGCGACTTGAACAGTCAGTAAATGAACCGTTGTAAGTCGAGGACAATCTGCCTTCTCCCCTAGGTGTTTTCTGTGGAGGTTCAAAATGGACTCCTGATCTGCTTCTAAAAGAGTGCACTGGTCAGACAGATAATCCTCAACTTCTGTTCTGACCCCAATGGAGGCCAACATTTCTATCTCCTGAGTATGACAATTATTAAGTGAGTTCTGCCTCACTTTGCCACCTTTCTTGCCACACTTGTTAAGTGAATCCATGCAGTTGCTTGTCAGAAGATCCCAAAAGATGTTCACATAACCCTGGGACATTGCCACCTTCATAACTACATTGTCAAGTGTCCAAAGTTTGATCCAATAAACCCTTTATTTTTCTAACGAAGTCCTTCCTTCCTAGAAGGAAGAATAGAAAGAATAAAATGGAAAAAGGGATTAAAGGGGGATACAAAAAATAAAAAATAAAAGTGTTCAGTTCAAAGTTCAGCTCAGATTAAAGAAATTGGAGTTTGAGAAGGGTTGATTAAGCTTGGAGTATTGTTTTGTTTGCTCTTTTTTAACTTTAATTATTTTTTCTATTTAGATACAGTGATCCCCCGCTCGTTGCGAGGGTTCCGTTCCAGGACCCCCCGCAACGAGCAGGTTTTCGCGAAGTAGCGCTGCGGAAGTAAAAACACCATCTGCGCATGTGCAGATGGTGTTTTAAACTTCTGCAGCCCTAGCGAGGAGCCGAAGATTGGGGGGCGGCGCGGCTCTTTTAAAACATCGCCGCCGACATGGGGGGCTCGCTAGCACCCCCCGAACCCCCAACCCAGGTTTGGGGGGGTGCTAGCAAGCCCCCCATGTCGGCGGCGATGTTTTAAAAGAGCCGCGCCGCCCCCAATCTTCGGCTCCTCAGCGGCGAGCGAGCGAGCGAAGCCAAGCCGGCAGCAATGTCGCCGCCGCTGCAGCCAACGCGCGCTACGATCTTCCGGGCCAGCCAGGCTCAGTCACGGAAGGCAGCCGCTTGGCCCGGGATGCTGGGCCGAGAGGAGCCGGGCTTGATCCGCTGAGCCTGGCTGGCCCGGAAGATCGTAGTGCGCGTTGGCTGCAGCGGCGGCGACATTGCTGCCGGCTTGGCTTCGCTCGCTCGCCGCGCCGCCCCCCCAATCTTCGGCTCCTCAGCGGCGAGCGAGCGAAGCCAAGCCGGCAGCAATGTCGCCGCCGCTGCAGCCAACGCGCGCTACGATCTTCCGGGCCAGCCAGGCTCAGCGGATCAAGCCCGGCTCCTCTCGGCCCAGCATCCCGGGCCAAGCGGCTGCCTTCCGTGACTAAGCCTGGCTGGCCCGGAAGATCGTAGCGCGCGTTGGCTGCAGCGGCGGCGACATTGCTGCCGGCTTGGCTTCGCTCGCCGCTGCAGCCAACGCGCGCTACGATCTTCCGGGCCAGCCAGGCTCAGTCACGGAAGGCAGCTGCTTGGCCCGGGATGCTGGGCCGAAAGGAGCCGGGCTTGAAGATCGCAGCGTGCGTTGGCTGCAGTGGCGAGGGCTTGCGATGGAGGGTGGAGGAAGCGGCCATGGGAGGGCGAGCTGCCTCAGGGAGGAGGATCGGGCGGGACCAGGTGGGGGCTGGAATTTCTCCGCCAGGGCGAAGGGCGGGCGAGCGGCGAAGGGCGGGCGAGCGGGTGCTGGGGAGGGCTTCTCGCCCTCCCGCCAGCAAGAGGGGGAGCGAACGGCGTGGGCAGGCGAAGGGCGGGCGAGCGGCAGCGAGGAGTTTGCGTGGGCGGTGGGGAAACTCCTCGCTGATGCCAGCAAGAGGGGGAAGACCCAGGGAAGCCGCCCAGCAGCTGATCTCCCGGTTGCCATCTACGCATGCGTGCCCATAGAAAAAAAAGGGCACGCATGCGTAGATGGTATTTTGACTTCCGGGTTGAAAAATCGCAAATTACCCTGTTCGCAATGGTCAGGGATGCAATAACCGGGGGATCACTGTATATTCATTTATGAATTGCAGATCTGTTTTAATAAAGTTAGAAGTATTTATTATAATGTGGTAGATGATACTGATTTGGATTAATGCATAAATAGAATTGAATTTAGAATTGTTGGGGAGATTAATGATGTTAATGATTTTTAATTGATTGAAAATAGAGAATATTTGAAATTTTTTCCCTTTTTTTTCTTTTCTCAAATTGACTGAAATTTAAGATTGATAATTAAGTAAGAAATGTAGATAAGTATTAATTGGCTAAATGTTAGATGGGCTGAAATAATTTTTAAATTTGGGATTAGGTAAATGTACTATTTAGAGGGGGAAGAAGTCTGATTTTTGTATATGTTTATGTTTTGTTTTTAATTTTCTTTTGTTAACATCTGATTTGCTATACAACGTTTTCTTGGTTTATAGAAAAATGTGTAAAGAAAGAAGGAAGCACTTTGGCATAATGGTTAATAAGTTAGAAATATAATTGGTGGTGTACTTTTTGAAGGACCATTAAGGAGGAAATTTAAGAAAATGTATGTAACTGGATGACAAAACTAGAAAAAACAAACTTTTGCAACTTTTTGGATGATTGATATTAGTTACTAACAAAATACTGCATTTTATTCACGGAAAATTAGATGGTACACTATTGTTTGAATGTAAGTTGAGAGAAAAATTTAAAAAAAATTACATCCCCCAAAAAACCTTTTCTTCCTCTGTCCCTCCATTCATTTCATTCTTCCTCCCTCCTTCCTTCCTTTCCTCTTTCCTTCCTTGTTCCCTACATTTTTCCTTCCTTCCTTCCTTCCTTCCTTCCTTCCTTCCTTCCTTCCTCTCCACTTCCCTCTTTCCCTCCCTCTCTTTCCCTTTTCTCTCTTTTTCTCCACTTCTCTCTCTTTTCCCTCTTTTCCCTCTCTCTCATTCTTTCCCTCCAGGTTTCTCTCATTTGTGTGTACTTCTCCCTCTACCCCCACTTCTCTCTCTCATTTGTTTTTCCTCTTTTTTGCTCTCATTTCTCTCACATTCATTTCTGTTTTTCTCTCTCTTTCCTCTCCCTTTTCCTTTCTCTCATCATAATCCAGAAGAAGGGCTGCAGGACTTGGAGGTAGATGCGGGAAGAGGCAGACTCTCTTCTGGTGGGGGGTGCAGCTGCGATGGCAGCGACAGAGCCCGGCAGGCAAAGGAAGAGGAGGAGGAAGAAAAGCGACCTCACAGATGGGAGCCAAGAATGAGCTATCTGTGCTTTTCTAAGCTTTCCCTGCTGGATGGTCAATCGCCATCCTTCAGGGAAAGATTGACCATCCAGCAGGTAAACATTACAAAAGCACAGGTCGCTCCTCCTTGGCTCCCCTCTGTGAGGTCGCCTTTCTTCCTCCTCCTCCCTTCTGCTGGAGGGCGATTGATCAGCGCCAAGAGAAGGGTGGCGGAGCGGGCGGCCCCTCCCTGAAGAAAACAGCTCTTTGCTTGCCATTTGCCTGACTCTGCAGCTGCTGATCTAGAAGCTGAAGAGGGCCGGCAGCAGAATAGGGAGCTCGCGCGCGCGCGCGTGCCATTCGGTGCAGAAAAGCCTTCGCCACTCCGCCCCCCCCAATTCCCCCCTGTTTAACTACCATGGATGGTTATAGATCTGTGCTGGAATTGGAAACTGCTGCGTGGAGGTCTCAAACCTTCTGCGCTATAGCGCACAGTGTAGAGTGGATAAAAGTATGCACAAAACATGTGTATCATGAAAAAAGTACACACTAATTGCATTGCATTAGGGAGAATTGCCAAGGCAACCAGATGACACCCCCTACCTTTTCATATTTTGTTAAGCAAATATTTTCATTCTCCTGTGTTTTATTTATTTGTCTGGTTCTTGGTGTTAGCTCTCAGAAGATGACTGGCTTGCTAATTTTATTCCCCTTCTTAGTCTTATCTTCTAGTTTTCCTCTTTATGGTCTCTTTTTCATTACTGGAGGATAGGAGTTAACTTGGTGGTTTTTGGAGTCATCCATACGTGATGATTTGATTATGTCTCTGGTCAGCCATGTCATTTCCTCAATTCTAAATCTTTTTTCTCTATTATTTATAGATAGAACAGAAGAAAGAAAAATAGAAATCTATTTTCCCACTCTCTTGAAATATTATTTGCAAAACAGATTGCAGCGTAAGCGGAATAACAACCCGGACACAGAGTTGGATTTAAACTGGGCCATTTTTATTAATTAAATAAACTTATTTAATTCAAAACTAAAATGGGACCTGCAGAGGTCAACTAAGAACATTTGGGGCGGAAATGACATAACAAAAACTTCCTGGGCAACTCAGGGCGTAGGTCCATGTTGATCCAGGTGAAGGGGACCACACCCTCACCTGGATCCAAGCCATGCAACGCATTTGGGAGGTCTCACCGTCCAACCCCTGAAAGGCAATTGAAATGGATGAGACCCAGAGCCAACTTCTCCCCAGTTGCTCAGGCCAGTTCAAAAGCCACCATGAGCCCTTGGAGAGAATCTGCCAATCATCCCCAAAGATGCCCAATGGAGAACACGCAGTTACTAGCACCTCCTAATTTCGCCCCTAACCTGCCAACCCAATGACCAAAGGCAAGCCAATTAGAACTAATCAAATAACAAAACACCCCCTAACCATCCATCCTGCACTGCAGTATGGAATAGGTGAAAAAATGGTCGCAGGTAAAATGCCGAGACCGCCAAAAATTCCTATTCGGCCCCCTAAGGGCGACCCCTGTAGCACACTGAAAGATAGGGAGGGAGGGAGGGTCTTCGCCTGCTCATCGGCGGGGCGAAAAGGAAGCCCCAAGCCAGCGCAGCCCTTTATAAAGGGCTGGCTGGCGATGCCCCGAACGACGTAATCGGCTGGCGCTGATGATAGGCCTGGCTGGGATCTCGCAAAATATCACAAGATTCTGGCCAACAAAATGGCGGCTGTGCCAGGGACCGCGTTTCCCCGGCACCACAGCAAATCCGGCCGGCAGTAAGTCGCTGGCTTGGCATTATTAAAGGAAATAATTAAAAATATAGTTCTTGCTAATTTATTATAAAATACAGTACAGTTAGTCCTAAACTTGCAATACTTTGTTTAGTGTAAATTTAGTATAAAATTCAGATGCATGGCAAATGAGTTATATTTGCAACAGTTGAAATATCCTGGAGTCATATGATCACTTTTGTCAACCTTCTCACAAGCAATGTTAATTAGGAAGCTAGAATCATTTTAAAACCATGTTAGTAATTTAACAACTGCAGTGATTCACTTAACAATTGTGGCAAGAAAGTTTGTAAAATGGTGAAATATTCATTTAACTATTTTCTTGCTTAGCAACATAAACTTTGGGCTCAATAAAATGGATTCTATTCTATTCTATTCTCTATCTGTATTATTAATTTATTTAGTTTAAAGCTTTGGGTTATTGGATAATAGCATGTTCTTAATTCTGAAATCTATATTACTGAACCACTATTTGATTTTCAATGCCTGTCTTTTGGAACCATTGAAAAGCTATACTTACCAAAATTTAAATGATATAAGATGACACTAAGGTGAGATATATTGAGATTTTAACTTGGAATGTCTCCAAGGAAATTATTATTTAATAATGCAACAGCTTATTTTTTTTCTTATGATTAATATGATATGGGGATCTCTTAGTGACTATAGAAAGCAATCAGTTCTATTTCCATGACAGATTGATTGCTTACCTTACTAGCCAAAATAAAATTTTGAGAAATAAGGCAATTGGTAAATCACTTATTAACCGAAGATCATTTGAAGAAGCATTGCTGTATCATTAAAGAGAAAGTTTTAAAGAAATTGAATATAAATTGGTGCAGATCTATAGTAGATAAATTGAATACTGTAGTAACAGGGTCAGTTAAATTTAGTTAACATTTACTCAAAGGTAAATCTTGTCGCATTCAATGGTCTTGTTCCATGGAGATGCATGACATATGGAAGAAAGATATCACTGAGTATTTCTGTCACCATCTTTATAAATTATGCTATTAAAATGCATAAAGAGATACTACAGATGGAGTCTTGGAGAAATGGAGACACTACAAATGGAATCTTGAGACTCTTCATAGAGATGGAAGTGGGGAAAATAAATAAAGCATCAGTATATTTTAAGCAACAGCCAATAATATGACTGAGTGGTAGATATATGGAAGCACTAAGAAAAGGAAGTTTATTAGCTTACCCTGAAACTTTGGAACATCTGTTTAAATGAAGTTTTCAGGCTGAGACAGCAGCCCTAGAATTATCAATGGATCATATTATATAATGATATATACATTAATTTATGTCTATATTATAATTTGTTATGAAATGGAAAGCAAGAATAAACTGAAGAGAAACAATTCCCATTGTTTTATCTTTTTTTAGTAAATTGGATTGAATTGTTCCAAAGTATTCATTTTGAATGTTGTATAAATAGTTCAACCTGTTTGTCTGCAGTAACACTTGAGGAAAGATTATCATTATTTATTAAATTTATGTACTACTCATCTCACTTTGAAACAAAAAACTTGAAATCTAATTTTTTTCATGCTTCTAAATGTACCACATATCAGCCTGTCTTAAGAACTTTCATCTCAAGAGATCCATGTGAGGTGGGATAGAGAGAGGAAGTATAATGTACACATACTCACATGCATTTGTTGTTCAGTTGCTAACTCATGTCCAACTTTTTGCTATTCTATGGACCATAGCATGTCAGCCACCCATTTCCCACTGTCTGCTAGAGTTTGCCCAAATTTGTGATCATTTTGTCAATGACAATGTCTAACCATCTTATATTCTATTATTCCCTTCTCCTTTTGCCTTCATTCTTTCCTAACATCTGGGTCTTTTCCAATGAGCCCTGTATACTCACTATGTGGCCAAAGTAATTGAGCTTCAGCTTCACATCTGTCCTCCCAAAGAACAGTCAGGGTTGATTTCCTTTAGGAACTTACACATATGCATATACTCTGGTTTAAAATTTTTCTTAAAATGCCCATGTGTGCTCCAGGCAGATACTCCATACAGGAGTGCAATTGGTTTTAATGGTGGAAGAAGATAAAGTAACTGAGGTGGAGTGTTTTAAAGGACACTAAGTATGCAAGACTAATTTTCTAATCATTTTCGGAAATTGCCTATTAACCATTTTAAGCTATTAGAGGCCTTCATAAAACAGGTTTGTAAAGTTGCGAGATGACGAGATTAATTTCACCTCTGAATAAATAATAATAATAATTACAAGAACTTAAATAATTTGCAATAAGCAGTGAAAAGCTAAACAAGATTTTGATCTAAGAAAGTTATATTTGGAACATTGACCTTTACTGTAAGATATGGAAATTAACTATATATATATAAAATTCTCATGGGAATGAGAACTATTTTGGCTATCTTGGTCCATAACAAATATATGTAATTTTATGATTTTAGTAAGTGGACACTAGAGGGGACTAAAGATTCTAAGCAGAAGGAAAAATACAAGCTAGTGTTTGTAGTATACTAATCAGCATACATCAATTACATCAACACCCCCAGGTGTTATCCCACTGACTCACCAGGAAGTTTCAACACAGCTTGCATCAGCTGAGCCATCAAACCACACCCATTCACCAGTATTTATAAAGGGAAGGCAGCTCAGGTCTAGCTGTGTTCGCCCTAGAACAAGGACAGAAGCACCAGCCTGAAGATGACGAGTGGGACCTCGTTGAAACATCGCCAGAAATCTCTAAATCCTACACGGGAAGAAACCCGAATATGCCAAGACTTTCATATATATATTCACATGCATACATACATACACACATACATACACACACACAAGTTTTTTGTGCGTATCTGTCTCTGTGTGTTTGTGTCTCTCTGCGTGTGTTCATTTTGATATTGTACGTTGTTGGCAAAAGTGTGGTATAATCAGCTTTTGTCCAACTTGCACCCTTCAGATATTCTATATTTATAATTTCCAAAATTTGAAAGTAGCATGGAGAAAGCCAAAGGTGCTTTTTAAAAGGGAAAGGGAAAAAATCCAAACAGTTCAGCTGCCTTTTGAAAAGCATCTTTGGGACAATCATGACCTGGATAAATGAGAATCCCCATATTGTAGACATTCTGAATGGGCAAATGTTTGGAATTCTGGGAATTACAGTATCGAGGGCTCACATTCAGAATGTCTGAACTAGGAGCTACTGCCTCAGCTTCAATTCCTAAAACCTATCACTTTTAACTTAAAGTTAAAATACCAAGATATGTGGGACTTGACTTGAATAGAATGGGGTCTACATTTCAAGGGGAGTATTTGGCCTTCAGCCAAAAAAGGTACTCTAACACATAAGTCTCAGGATAGTTGGATTTAATTTAGCCAAACTTAAAAATATGCAAATAAATGCAGGCCTCCTTTTTTCCCTACTCTCTATTTAACAAGTAAAGAGGCATGGTCCTTGACAGTTGAGCCTTGCTGCTTTGTTATATTTGTGTTTGTATGAGAGAAAGAGAATAGAGATGCAATGAAGTGTTGCTACAAATATAAAAGATTTAAGTAGATGGTGACCTTATGGAATACTTAAAAAAATAATAATAATGAAGCAGGTTTGTACATCACATTCAGAATCTAAAAGCAAATATTTGCCCACTACAGAAGCAGGAATGAGATTTACATTCTGATAAACAAAAGTTAGCATTGTGGTTTTTAAGATATACAATTGTATCACTAAACACATTATTATAACCATACATTTTGTTTCACCACCACCACCTCAAAAAAAGTCTTCTGGTATTTTTTATTATTATTTTCAATATGTTTTAGTACATAGTAATCAGTGATGGGTTGTAAATAATTTTGCTGCTGCTTTGTATGCACAGAAGCTTCCTGGGCCGGAAGCTACTGGGGCTACTGTGGCTTGCTACTGGTGGTACTGGTTCTAAGAACTGTCCAAACTGGGAGCAACCTACCACTGATAGTAATATTTAAATGTTCCAATTACATACATAAATAACATTGAGAAAACAGAATATGGACCATCAAATAAAGGTGTAGCATGAATAAGTAAGATCACTTTGTAATCCTCACTTACAATTTGTACCATTTATGAGGAAAGGATTGGAATAGGAGGCAAATACAGTATATTACTTCTTTCTTTTCATCTGAAGCATTCACAGAAGACTGACAAGATTAAGACATCAATAAGTTTAATCTTGAAAATGTAAGACTAAGTAGGATACTGCAACACTATCACACAGAATAAAATCAAAATCTCCCAGATTTTGAAAGAATGCAGGATTGGAGCAATTGTCTCAAAGTACGGGTAGAAGAAAATATATTCTGCTTAAATATTAACCAAAACAGTAAGAACGCTTTGATGATTAATTATCATCAAGTAATGCACTCATCTTTATTGAATATAATTAAACAGAAACTGGACTGCCATTTGTTAGCAATGTTTTAGTTGGAATTCATTCACTCTGCAGTGGGTGAAACATGATGGTCTAAATAGACTTTTTCAACTTTTAATTCTATAATTCTGTTTCTATGATTCCATGAATATATGGTAGAATTAGTATTTGGGATGGAGGTTTGAAGAATAGGAGCTCCATAATAAACAAGACTTAAATCTTTATAGAGACATAAAAAGGGGGTAAGACCCACCCACCCCATTTGGAAACCAATATGAGAAAATTGAGAGAATAATCTTCATTGTGTATTACTGTGCATTGTGTTTTATTGTGCATTGGACAAAATGAATGAATAAATAAATAAATGAGTGAGTGAGTGAGTGAGTGAGTGAGTGAGTGAGTGAGTGAGTGAGTAAGTTAGTAAAATAAAATAAATTATTTGGCTCCCATGCTTAGGAGCTTTAAAAGTAAATTCAGAAAACCTGAATTGGATATGGACACAAATGAGTGGTCATGAAAACTAAACATATAATTTAGTTTTAATGGTATCAGTACTCTTAAATATTGTCTTGTAGTATGCTCTAATCTTTATAATAGTAGCTCTTGTTATTTACTCACCCTTTAGAACTTAATCTTTTCTGGAATTACCAGAAATCCTAATCTCTCCAAGGCCAAATAACCCCATAAGTATAAAAAGAGATGCATAAATGCTGAACAAACAAACAAACCCCACCACCACCAACCCTCCCCCCCAAACACCACACACAATGTAATTTTGCTAGTCTATCACCCAACATAGGATAGTTACAACAGGAATTTGTCTTTTAAAAGATTTAGTGGAATGAAAATAGATGCCAAAGCATTACTGAGCTGTTTTAAGTCCCCTTTATTATGAAAATGTTTCATATACAAAAAGACATAATAGCCAACTTCTATTAATTACTATTCCATATATAAATAAAAATAAATGTACTTGTAATATTTGTATACATCTTCTGAAAAATATAATATTTATTCAGGATATTTAATATTACATATTTTTCCAAACAGTTCTTTTAAGTATTATAGAAAATAGCATCTGTTGTAAAGCCCTTATAATAGATAGAAAGAAATAATAATAACAACAACAACAACAACAATCCAGAGTATGATACCATGGTCTTTCAAGGCTGCAATAATAATAATATAATAATAATGTGGAATTTCTTTTACATAAATTATTACATATTTTATGCAGATTTATTCAGAAGTATAGGTAAGCATCAGTACTGGGTTGTAACCTAGTACACGCCACACTGTGCACCGGTAGCTAAAATGAAGCTGTGCATGCAGCTCTGTGTCATAAGTGTGCATGCGTGCGCATCCCAGCGCCCCAAAACTGAACATGCATTGCATCAGTAGCAGCGGTAAGTAGCAACCCCCACCTGGTAAGCATAGTAGAACTTATTCCTAAATCAAGTAATGGCTGCCCAACTGGGCAATGTTAAAATGGAATTACAAAAATCACTGAGAATAAAATTGTCAGTGATTTTTAATCACATGGGTTATGGATTATACTTTTATACAAATGGGGAACAGAACAATTGTCAAATTATAAATCCCCAAATCCCTCATCATTGGCCATGCCAGCTGGTAATATCTGGAGATTCCAAACTTCTGAAATATTAAATTTGAGAAACTAGACTTTCTCATGAAATATACGATTTGTTATTAATAACTTTTATTATTAATACAAACTATTAACTTACCGTATATACTCGAGTATAAGTCGACCCGATTATAAGTCGAGGCACCTACTTTTGCCACAAAAACTGGGAAAACTTATTGACTTGAATATAAGTCCAGGGTAGAAAATACAGTGGCTACTGGTAACTTATAAAAATGGAATATTCTTCTATTATAGCTTCTTAAAATTGTTTTTGTAGGAGAATAAAAAAAACATATGAAGAACGGTTGCAGGAACTGGGTATATCTAGTTTAATGAAAAAAAGGACCAGGGGAGACACGATAGCATTCTTCCAATATCTCAGAGTTTGCCACAAAGAAGAAAGTGTCAACCTATTCTCCAAAGCACCTGAGGGCAGAACAAGAAGCAATGGGTGGAAACTAAACAAGGAGATAAGCAACTTAGAGCTAAGGAGAAAATTCCTGACAGTTGGAACAATGAATATGTGGAACAGCCTTCCACCAAAAGTTGTGACTGCTCCAACACTGGAAGTTTTTAAGAAGATGCTGGATACCCATTTGTATGAAGTAGTGTAGGGTTTCCTGCCTAGGCAAGGGGTTAGACTAGAAGACCTCCAAGGTCCCTTCCAACCCTGTTGTTATTATTATATTATGTAACTTTTTTCCTTCCAAAGTGTTTTTTATTTCTTGCATCTTTCTTCCTCCCCTTCCAAAATCTTTCTTTTTTTAAAATTCCAAAAACCTCTTAAAATATATTTAGGAATGTTATCTTAATCTTAAAACCTGTTATCTTAATCTTCATTACAATATCATTATAATTTTCTTAATAATTGGGATTTCATATATTCTTTCAAAACAATTGCTTAAATCAAACTTCTATATGATAAATATTCAGATTTTCCATTTAAAACGTATTTCATAAGTTAAAATCATTATTACTATCTCAATAGATCAGTAAATAACAATTCGGGGTTACTCAATCATTAATTGTAAAATCTTTCTTCTACATACATACATACATACATACATATATCTTGCATAAGGAGTAATCATACTCTTTAAAAAAGGTAAATCTATTCATATTAATTATGTAGAACAAATGATTAATGACAAAATTCATACTATTATATTATCCTAACCTTTGTATTGTTTTAAACAAGTCAGCATTAACAATCTTCTTGGGTATGAGAAGTATAGTTGGAAGAAAAAGTTTAATTACACAGAGTTATCCCCACTTTAAGCAACAGTTTCTTACAAAATAACCTATCCTGTTAATCAAATTTAAATGGGTAACTTACATTTTACTTGTACATTTTATTTACTTGTAAAATATTGTTGCTGGCTTAATCAGAAGAGAAAGCCATGGTTCCTTCATTCTGAAAGTCTCTTCAACCCTCCCGCCACTTCCCCCAGTGCTTCCTGTAGAGGAGGAGCTGTGATTGGTACAGCCTGCTGCCAATCAGATAGCTCTCTCAGTGCCTCCTTTCTGTGTAGAGGAGGAGCTGTGATTGGTTCAGCCTGCTGCCAATCAGGCAGCTGAGGGGTAGCAAGAGCAGAAAGAAAAAAAAACCACTTGTTGCCAGCCATGAGGTTTCTTTCCTCCCTGCCTTTCACATCAGAACTGTGGAGCTTTGGGACAGTTTTCAGGTCAGTGAAAGTCAGGGACTCTAGTATAAGTCGAGGTTGGATTTTTCAGCACATTATTTGTGCTGAAAATATTGACTTATACTCCAGTATATATGGATACTTATTTTTTCCTTTGGGGCACCATACAAAATTCATTCTTAAACTTGTGTAATTTTAGAATAAACAACAGTCTGAGTCATCGAGTAAGTATAATGGAGAATGGTTTTGAGCTCAATCTATCTAGTATTATTCTATCACTCTAACAGCCACAGTGCTATCTGTTTTACCATACTTAAAATCAACATCATCATCCACAACAATAAATCTAATTTCTGATGGAAATGAGGTTTGACGTGCTGATAAAGCATCCTGATGCAAAATAAGAGGGGTGGGGTACTTTTATTTGTGCAGAAAACACACACTGACTTTCTTTTGCTCTATTTGTAGTAGAAATAGAGTGCTATTTGGGAGTTACTATTTTGTTTAAAATGCTTAAGAGCCTGACTATAAATCCAGTATATGAAATCTGACTCAGAGAGCCATTATGGTTATGATGGGGTGAAATGATATATGGATATATTTGTTTCTCCTTCAGTGGGCTAATACTGCAATGCTATACATTTCTATTCAAGAGGAAATCCCACTGAGTAAGTGGATATAGGATTTTAGCCTTAGGGTTCTAAACAGAGTAGCTCTATTTCTTGCTTCATAAGCATCATAGTCATGAGAAACTAGCAAGCAGGTCCTAAATGATTGCTTCAATAGTTTCATCCTAATGGCCATTTGTGTCACAAAGCAAAAGTAATATTCTCCATAGTAGGTGGAGCTAGCCTACAAGAATGGGAAAAGAAACCGCCCTTAGCCAATCAGGACTGAGTCTGAAAGAGTATAAATAGCACCTCTGTGCCTCAGTTCCCTCTCTTTTGACTTAGTCCTGAGCCAAGAACACGTTTCTTCTTTTCTTCACTCAAGACTTCTCCTACTTGATATTTCATCTGATTCTGCGAAACCCCTGATCGAGCCCTCCAAGTGCACTGATATTGCACTTGGGTTGAAGGCAGCCCAGGGCATCAGTCTAGTTGCCGCTTGTCCCTTCAGCCAAAGGTCTTGTTATTATTGTCAACTTATGAAATAGCATTCCAGCTGTGAAGGTGGGGGGGACGGACTGTCCCTTTTTCATTCAGCTAAAGGACCAGGGATTTCCTGGTTGGGGCCTATGTCCCAAAAGCCAACTGTCAAGACTCCCAAAGGTACATATTGAGGGGCCACTTACCTGGTATCAATCGGCTGTTTTTTCTGCTGCTTATCTAATTGCCAATCGGCTTGCAGCTGGGCTTCACCTTTGAATCTGCTGTCAGTGCTTTACAGCTGACTGACATTGCTGACTATGGTGAGGGCAAAAGAGAAATCCAAGAACAGAGTCTGCAGCAGAGTTGGCCAGAAGCAGCTACCCAGGTGGGCATGGACCAAGCAAAGCTCTTTATCTTGCCTCCTGATCATTCGGCTTCCCCGTCAGCAATCCCCGGAGAGCACAGGGCTCCTCACATGGATCGCTGGATGAGCTTAACCCTTATCTTTCTTTCTGATCGCTCAGCTATTTGAAGGATGCCAATTGTGCTGTGGGGGTTGACAGTGTCTCATTTGCACATTGGCTGCCTTCCGTTGACCTTGCCTGTGACTATACTCTGTCACATTCCTATTGTGGGCCTCAGAATGCCATCTTTTTCAGCCTCCTCAGCCTTGCCAGGCTCAGCTCTTCCCACCAAAGGGTCCGGTGGCCATTTTAAATTGGGACTTTGCGTGCAGCTGCCATTTTTAGGTCTGGCTTAGTGCAAAAGTTACATTGGCCATTTTAAACAGGGTTTCATGGTCACTTGCCCAGGAATCAGTTCAGCATCCAGATCCACACTGGTTTCAACTGAATGCCTAGTGCTTGAGCAGCTCACTCAGAAACATTGTAATGTTCCAGAGGACATTATAGACATCATGTTGGCCTTCAGATGACAATCCATGGACAGGATATATTCTGCCACCTGGTGGGCCTTCTATGCCTGGTGCTCACAAACAAGGTGCTCCCTGTTAGATTTGACCATCATTACCATTCTCAAATTCCTGTGACAGGGACTAGATAAGGAGCTTGCCCCCAACACGCTCTGTCGTCAGATGGCAACTTTGTCGATGGTACTGTCATATGGATCGCTAGATTTGCTTTTTGTCCATCCTGATTTGCAGGTTTCTTGTGTGTGTGTGTGTGTGTGTTAATGCATCTCCACCTGTGGTACATAGTTTCCTGACTTGGGTTTTGGCCAAAGTGCTCACCATTCTCATGGAGCCCTTACAGTCTGTTTCATTGTGTAAACTCACTTATAAAGTGCTTTTTCTGGTAGCAGTAACATCTGCATGTAGAATATCTGAGTTAGCCACTCTTTCCATCAGGGGTGATCTTTGTGTGTTCTACCTGAAGAGAGTGGTACTTAGACTGGACCCAACCTTTGTCCCAAAGGTTAAATCCTACATCTCAAGAAATTGTTTTACCTACCTTTTACCTTTCTCCTGCTAGTGATGCAGAATGATAGTGGCACCTCTTGGATACAAGATGCACACTAGACATTTATATTCAGCGCACGTCAAACTTTTGCAAGGTGGAAGCACTATTTATTTCTCTTAAGGATGCTTTTAAGGGTGAGAAAGTGTCCTCCACAATAGTGGAGTGCTGGATTTGTTTTGTTATTTCTCTTCTTATGACCAGTTGTCCTTTCCACGTCTTCCCGATGTGACTGCACAGTCCACACAGAGCACTGCCATCCCTGCTGCATGGAATACCAGGCAACAATCGAGGAGATTTTCACCTGGTCTTCACCTACACTGTTCATCCGTCATTACAAACTGGACATCTTCACCTCAGAAGAGGTGGCTTTTGGATGAAGGGTGTTGCAACAGGTGGTGCCAGGCAGTGGGTGTTCCAGCCAGACTTAGACAACCCTGCCAAGGAGTAGACTACTTTGGCAAGTCCCATTTTTGGAGGCTATCTCCACCTACAATGGAGAAGGGGCGTTAGGACTTACCTGATATGTCCTTTCTCATAGGATGGAGCTAGCCTCCAAATCCCTCCCTTTTCCTTGGGTCTATCTGACCAGTGGATTCTAGTTTGCATTCTCTTGTTGCACATGAATTCTGTGTTAATAAATTATTATTATTATTATTATTATTATTATTATTATTATTATTATTAATTAGATTTGTATGCTTTGTGGTTTGAAAATTGCACGCAGAGTCTGACTTACGTCCCTTGTCCAAGGAGGGGGAATTGAGGCACGGAGGTGCTATTTATACCCTTTCAGACTCAGTCCTGATTGGCTAAGGGTGGTCTCCTTTCCCATTCTTGGAGGCTAGCTCCACCCTATGAGAAAGGGTGTATCAGGTAAGTCCCAATGCCCCTTTTCACTGTAAAATGAATATTTTTGATGTTGTTACTATATTATGTATCACCTTCTTCTTAAAAAGAAATTGGAATCATTCATAACACAAAACAGCTAGAAAGAAAGAAACTGCACTGCCTAACAGACTATACAAAGAGAGAAAAGCAGAAAAAATAATTAAGGAAGAAATGGGATTATTACAGAAGATAGTCCACAGAGGGAACAGGTTTAGGAGATTCAGAACCATTCCACCTTAATTATCTTACAAGTTGTGTGGTAGAATTACTTAGGAGACTTTCAAAATTAATGTCAAGCACTGCAAATTTAGGAAATAAGAACCACTTGGACTTCGGGAAGTATCTTCATTGTTAATAGGCAATGGAACAGAATCTTGAACACCTTCTAGAGCAATTCTCCTGCACAGATTTTATCTAGCGTAATTAAGGTGGAGTAACTCTCACTCTCCATCCTCCCTACTCAAGAATTTCTTCTGTAAAAGCCATGTTTTATTCTTGAATTGCCTTGCTGCCTCCTTGGTGTTTCCAAAATTCATTAGGCACAACTACTAACCAAAGCTTTTAAAGTAAATGTTAATTATAGTGTTATAAACAAATAACACTCCATAAATAAATATGTATTTCTAAATAAACAGCTGAGAAAAATAAGAAGATAGATTCAGAGATGCTATATGGCCCATAATTGGGTGAACAAGGACTGTCTTCAGATCCTCATGCCTGTTTGAAGAAAAATGGCATTATAGCTTTGGCTTACCATCTCCAGATGTTTGGACTGTGAAGTGGGGAAATATCCATTCACACTGAAAATCTGGGATCTGGAAATGTAATGAGATAGTTATGTGATCTCACCTCCATAAGTTTACACTCAATCTACATTGTCACTTGTCATCCAATATCATAGTTCTATGAGTCTCCTTGCTGAAACCATTAACCAGGAGGTCTCTCACTGATTATTATTTTCATGATAGGAAGAGGGAATTCAATAATTCTATTCTAGAGGGAATTCTATTATTTATCTGTTACACTGTGTATTTATCAGTTTATTCCATTGAACATATCTTTTGGGACAAGTATGTACCAAAACAGTTAAATCAGGTATGGTAAATAATTTAAGCTGCTGTGAAAACACTTGAGACAAGGAAAAATGAATAAGCAAGCTCATGATTGTAAACAATTTTTTTAGTAACAATCTTTTGTTTCAATTTAGTATAACTCTTAGGCCATTAATATCTTATCACAAATTATAGCTATAGATTAGTAATAATGGTATTATAATTGGCATTCCTGCATAAAAGTTCCAGTAATAATTAGAGAACAACTTTTACCGTAGTTTATCAGATTAGTTTAAAAAATGCCCCTAGAAGGCAAGTGGTAAATATTCAAGATAACCAAACCTTTCAAGCATAAATAGAAATTCAACATTCTAAATTAACTCTGGTTTGCTGTTTAGTTCTTATTATTCACACTATTTGATTATTTCAATTGGTTATTGGATTGTTCAGACAGTAGCCTTCAACTCCCTCAGTCAATTAAACATTTATTGTATCTGATTTGTCAGAGTCACTGTCACAGCTAATCTCTTAAATCTACAGCAGTTCAGGAGCTTTACATGTGTTTACTGTCTTGCAAAATGAGGCGGGTACATATAAGTAGACTCATAAAGAACAGCCACAGATAATCACCACTGCTTTACTTTGTGCATGATATAATAGCAATTTTTAATCCCACATATAGACAAACACAGAAACATATTTCCATATACACATATATAGAGAACTGACATTTCACAACTCTCAGGTTGTATATTTTACATGTTGATCATAAGGAACATATAACCAGGATACCTTCTCATACAGAAGAAATGCAAACAATGTATTTGATAATCATGACTATTGCAGTCATATCACTGAAACAAAACTATCCCAGAGCATTTTTTTAAAAGTTTGATGTAAAATTATTCTTCTATGCACAAAAGCTTTTCCATACATTCTACTGAAGTGATTAGAGTGCATACAAAAAGCAGGCAGGAAACTACAGTAAATAACTGATCAGAATTACACATTTATCCAGTAAGTGCCAAATATTTAAGGAAATATGCATAGGTTTGTCACACTGTTGGAATTTCACTGTGACAGGCAGGCAGACAAGCAGACAGGCAAGCAGGCAGGCACACGTGTTTTTCTTTCTCTTTAAAAATTAACCTTTTCATAACAAAGGCAATATTTAAACATAACAGCAGGAGCTCCGGGATTCTAAACCAAGCTCCTTTTTCTTAGGCATCGACAGATATCCATCATCACCTTCATTTTGAAAAGGAAGATGAAAGCAGAATACTCTCTTACCACCAGAGTAGAAAAAGCAATTTGTTCAGCTGCATCCAACTGAGTCTTTGTGAATGAGTCTTTGTACAGGCAGGCAACACAAGTGATTCTCGGGCCTCACACAAAAGCAAAATAATTGGCTCTCAATGAAGAGATGTAAACATCCATCATAATAGCACTGGAACTGAAGCTGAAAGCTACCTCAGCTGTTCTATGTACTCTGACTGTAGGATGATGTCACAAACATCAACTGGGTGTACTCTCATTGGTTTCTGTTACCTGGATTCATATCTTAACCCTAAACTGGCAGCTGCAAATTTGAACGGGATTGCTGTTCATTTAGGGATGAGGGGAGATGCTCAGAGATCCTCCAATCTGAGAAAGGAGGGTAACAGGTGTTTATTGATTAAAGAGAGAAAACAAGATGCTGGTGGGGAGAGAGGAGGCAGTTAACCCCCTTAATTTTCTTATACAATTAAAGCTTTGGTAATTACATTCCTACACTCTGTTTACTAAATGACAGTAGTAATCACAATCTCACAGAGAATAGATATTAAAGGAAAGAGAACACATTACATACCATTGAATTTACAAGGTTGTCTTTGCTTTTGGCATAAGCTTGCTGATAAAAACATGCTTAAAAAGAAATAGTAGGATAAACATAGTTTGCTAATAATTTGTAAGCATGGTTATAATTAAGGTTGTTGAAGCCAGATCTGGACTTCCTTGGAATATTTTTTTGTCAATGTAATTATTGCTCAGATAAAAAGTTCTCATCTGTATATGAAATTGGAGTTCAAATATTTCAGAATCAAATTAAAGGAAAAGATAAAGTTCAAATTGCAATTCTATGATCCTAGAATTGATCAAAGCCACCATCCAAAGTCAGTCACGATATTCTACCTTCCAAGAAGTCAATTGAACATCATATTTATTATTTATTTTTCAGTCTCTCAACTGTTTTTTTTTACATGTACTGTACTACCATATATGTTACATTGCCATCAATCTAGTTGTTATCTAATCATCTTCCTTCCCCTTATGATAAACACAAACACACATTATCTGGGTGAAACAGTGTGTCACACACCAATAATTTTTGAACTAAGATGCTCAAATGAGCTAAATTGCTGGTGTCCAAAAACCTAAGACTCATGGCTCCTAAACAAATGAAATTTAGGAAAGGTGTGACTGATTCAGTACTGCTGATTGCTCCTGTGCTGTGTGGCTGCTACTGCAATTACATGATCTTCATTTTCAATATTCTTTGACAGTTTTCCAGCCAATCTCATAATCCCTTGCTCCCTTCACCACCCAGCGGCAATGAATTGAATCATCATATAGCTCTTAAAGAAACAACAATGTTAAGATGCATGAAGGCATGGATATTTTTATTGATTTATGTCTCTTCTCTGGCACACAAACATTCACAGCAATCCCATTATTGTTTAGGCACATACATAGTATTCTATGCATGACTTGCACAATGTAATATTTCTGGTGATGTTGATGCTATAGCCAAATTCTTCCCTCACTGTCATGCATTTTTATTCCTATTTCTATTTCATCAATTTATGTTGTTTAAAGGGAAAGGTCAGGATAGTTCAATTTGCAACCTACTCTAGTGAACGTCTCATTTTATAGAACAATGGTGAACCTATTGCAAAGAGGTTCAGGAAGAACATCAGATAATACAACTGTATCTTCCAAATGCTATTCTTGGTACCAATGATGTCACTCTAACGAGGAAAGGATGGAACCCTTCTGTGACTTTTCCAGAGCAAATTTGTCACCAGACACTTTAATGCTGGATACTAACCAACAAGCCAAATTTATTCAAATTTACCTCATGGATCTTCAAGTGAATATAGATATATTCAGTCAATATAGAAATGGAATTCATCATGGAGATTGTTTTTTTAGATTGTTGAATTATTGAAGAAAGTACTACAACAACAAAAACCTCCTACATTACATCTCTTTTGCTTATAAAGAACAAATTAGAGAAAGTCACAACCTTTCATTGTCATTGATCATGTCTGGAGATTACTATTTGAACTTGGGAGATGATTAAATGCACAACTTGACAACAAAGTCATCATCATTGTACCAAAGAATACTGAGACTAAATCAATAAAGGCACATTATGTTGAAATACCAAGAAAGTTGTTTGCAAATCATTTAAGCTCTTATGACAGCTTTCAATGCATACTTTTCTTTCCTTTTGAAGATAATGGCTGGAACCATCAGCTAACAATGTTGTACAACAAGAAATGAATGGCAATACATTATTATGCATGGCTCCAATAATAATAATAATAATAATAATAATAATAATAATAATAATAATGATAATGATAATGATAATAATGCCAGTGGAGCAAAATGACAATAAAAGGCGAAGCAGAGGTATGAAAGACCAGCTCCTAATTGATAAAATGATTTTGGAGAACTGTAAGAACAGGAAAACAAACCTATACATGATCTGGATTGACTACAAGAAAGCCTTTGACTCATTGCCACACAGCTGGATCATAAAATGCCTGCATTGGAGTCAATGAAAACATAAGGAAATTCATAGAAAAGGCAGTGAAATATTGGAAGACTGAGCTTTTTGTTGGGAATGAAAACTACGGACTGATCAACATCAGAAGGGGCATCTTCCAGGGGTACTCTTTGTCCCCATTGCTATTCATCATCGCTATAATCCCGCTGTCACTCATCCTAAAGAAAACAAACCTAGGCTACCAAACTGCTAGGAATTCACCGGAAATCTCACACCTGCTATATATGGATGACCTGAAGTTGTATGGACAGTTGGCAGAACAAAGCATTGCATGGCCAGTTCTTGGAGAAGATTGAAGGCAAAGTGGATAAAGAAAAGACCTGGTCATGGCTTACAAGTGGAACACTCAAAAAGGAGACAGAAGGACTAATACTGGCGGCACAAGAACAGGCCATTAGAACGAATGCTGTCAAAACCAGAACTGAAAAATCAAGAGATGATCCAAAGTGCAGACTCTGTAAAGAAAAAGATGAAACAATTGATCACATACTCAGCTGATGCAAAAAGATTGCACAGACTGACTACAAGCATAGACACGATGCTGTGGCACAGATGATCCACTGGAACTTGTGTCAAAACTACCATCTAACTGGCAAAGAACTGGTGGGATCATAAGCCCCCAAAAGTGGTCGAAAATGAGCAAGCAAAACTACTGTGGGACTTCCGACTTCAGACTAACCGAATTTTGAAACATAACACACCAGATATCCTGATTGTGGATAAAAAGAAAGTATGGATCATCGACATCGCAATCCCAGAAGAGAGCAGAATTGAGGAGAAGCAGCTAGAGAAATTAGTGAAATATGAAGATCTAAAAATCGAGCTGCAACAACTCTGGCATAAGGCAGTGAAAGTGGTCACAGTGGTACTTGGCACGCTGGGAAGCAGCATAGAAATCTGATTAATAATAATGATGATAATAATAATAATAATAACAACAACAACAACAATGACAAAAACAACCACAACAACAACAGAGTTGGAAGGGACCTTGGAGGTTTTCTAGTCCAACCACCTGCTTGGCAGGAGACCCTACACTACTTTAGACAAATGGTTATCCAACATCTTCTTAAAAATTCCATTCACAACTTCTGGAGGCAAGCTGTTCCACTGATTAATTGTTCTAACTGTCAGGAATTGTCTCCTTAGTTCTTAGTTGCTTCTCCCCTTGATTAGAATAGTTTGACTCCCTCTTCTTTGTGGCAATCCCTGAGATATTGAAACAATGCTATCATGTCTCCCTTAGTCTTTCTTTTCATTAAATAGACATTCCCAGTTCCTGTAACCATTCTTCATATGTTTTAGGCTCCAGTTCCCTAATCAACTGTATTGCTCTTCTCTGGACTCTTTCTAGAGTCTTAACATCCTTTTTACATTGAGGTGACCAAAACTGAATACAGTATGTGGCTTAATGAAATAAATAACCTTCTAATAACTTCTATTCCAGCAGTATGTGGTTGGTATGTCTGCTAAAATTGAAGTTACATCAAAGATACTGAGTTGTATCAAAATGAATCAAGCAATCTGGAGATCAACAATATATAACCTATTGAATGATGATGATGATTTTAGAAGCAATCCAAAAGTGCATCATCCTTTCTTTAACATTTGTTGGTAAACCAAGATAGATGATGTAAAGATGTAAAGATGTTGTGATGCCATTATGTGTAGTATATAAAGAGTATGGCAGTGCTTAATTTTTCACATTGACATGCATATCCAAACACGCCAGAAATGAAACAGCATGTTTTTTTGAGTCACCAGCCAAATAATCAGCCAGATTTAATCACAAAAATATTCATCTTGATGAGAAAGTTGTTCCTGAAGTATCTCACTGGAATACATGACTCTTCAGTAGATGCGTTGCTTACATGTTAAGTGCGGGCTACTTCAAGTGGGGTCTGCCTCATTTACATTGTCTGTTGGGCTTGATGAAGCATCCAAGCCAAGATCACAAGATGATGATACATTTGTGCAAGCTGAAATACCAACTCCCAAAAAGTCCTGAGCCACATAAAGTTCTATTAAAGCACACGATCCATGCTCCATATTTCAGCAAAATCTCAATGTGTTGGAAAACTGGTACAGGCAATAACAGTTATTGGAGTAAAGATAAACACTGGTGCATTAAAAAATGACATTATCATGATTCCAAGAACTATGCAAAATTATGAGAAGGTGAAGATGTCCCCCTTCAGTATAAATGGTTCCCAATAGAGTCATGTGTTGCTCTCACTGTACATAAAACACAAGGACAAGATGTGGATAATATGTTAATCTAGTTGGAGGAACTGGTATTTTAGCATGGTCAACTGAGTGTTACTTGAAGCCATGGAAAAATAGATAAATGTTAGAGAATTGTAAATAATAGCAAATGAACCACAAATGATTTCATAAAAGCATTCTTTATTAAACAAAACTTATTATACATATTTCTTCTTTAATAAAATTGTTTCCTTTTTAAATTTTAAGCCAAAACAATAACAATAACAATCTCCCCATTGTCATTCTGTTTTTTTGTTTAGGTAAGGAAATAATCTTGAAAGATGACACAACACGGCATGAATGCAACTTTGATGCCATGACCCACTATCAGGTCACAGCCTATTTGCAACCACGCTGCATGAGTAGTGGGATGTTGTACATATGTTCACTCAACTGAACTCACACAAGCTGCTGGCTGGCGCCCACATAGATCAATTTGCGCAAGTGTGAATAACCACACAGACACATTAGACCAGTGGTCCCCAATCTTTTCAGCTTGGTGGGTCGGTTCCACTCTTCTTCCCAGTAGAGCTACCAAACTGCAAAAGCTGGGGACCATTGGTCTAGTGTGTGTGTGGGTATGCACATACAAAGAAATACACATACAGACTGTGGGACCTGAGATAGGCTAATAATGCTCTTTGATCATGTTAAAGGTACTGTCACAGGATATAAGCTGTTCCAAGTAAAGCCATTTTTTTCAGTTGATTGATGGTAGTTTTATCAAGGGTAATGGTACTCCAGATGCCCTGGTATTGCACCCATGGTGCCTATTACAATTGGCACGATCTTTGATTTTGATTTTTATTGTTTTGGCACCATCATTCTACTTCTATTTGCAACTCTTTTTGTTTTGTGGTTTTCTCCCACCTCTTCTATTCTGCTGCATCCAGGTTCTTGAAGAAAGCCCAATCCAGAATTGTCTTTCTTAATGATAAATATTAAATCCGGGGTGTTTCTTGACAGGTGCTTACCTGTTTGAACTTTATTCACATTCTTGTTCTAAATTAGGCCATCTTAATGGCTAGATCGGTTTTGGGCTGAGAAAATCACAGATCAACTCTTCTGCACCCTGTCTGTGATATGCCCTATTTTGGTGCCGGAATGTTCTCTAGCAGCTTTTTAATTACTTTTCTCCTTGAACTGTTTTGAGCCCAGCAGTGCTGAGAGATTGTTGCTGCTTTACTTAGAATGTCTATCATGTTTACTGATCTGATCACAAAACCCATAGAGGATATGGAGTTGCAATCTTCCATAAGAAATAACTGAATCTAAAAATGGTGCAAGTTAAACACGAACTCAACCTTCCAGAAACTATCATCTGTGAAATGACCTTAAATGCCACACTTTGCTTCCTATGTTATAGAGCTCTTGATTACTACATCACACATGCGAACAATATAACCTCACTACTAATATGGGCAGCCTCCTACCCACATCCTCTTATATTTCTTGGTGACCCAAACCTACCACATATAAACTGAACCCATACATTCAACCCTTTACAACCCTTTATTACCAGTCTAGGGCTAGATCAGCTGGTTACAGACAATAATAGACTCTACAATAGTTTTGATCTCATTTTCGGCAATGGTTTGCACTCAATTTATGGAATACAAATAAAAAAACTCTTTTCCAACAATGACCATAGTATGATTGACTTTTGTCTCAATATATGTCCTTACAAAAACCAACTTAATGATGGGATAACCAATTATAACTTTAAAAAAGCCTACTATGATATCAAAGATACCGTCTCTTGATTGGCATACACTATTCTCTGGCCATAATACTGCCGAAGACTACTAAAATATATTTTTTCTCAAAATCATTAAGTCATTAAATTATATGTACCACTAATAATTCACCAAAACCAAGAAAAATAAATTACCCATAAAAATAAGGAAGCTCCAATCCCAAAAAATGATCTCTTTATATTGGAGAGTGGGGTGGGGATAATGGAGGGCAGATGCTCTTTGAAGAAAAAGGAGAAGAAAAGTATGTAGGAATAATGGAGAGTGGGGTGAGGATAATGGAGGGCAGAGGCCCACCCCACTCTCCATTGAAATAGACTTGAAATACTGGGATTACACAATTTACAACTACCTCACCTCCAATCTGATCTAAATGTAGTTCACAAAATTATATACCAAAATGTCCTTCCTGTTAATGACTACTTTACCTTCAACTGCAGCAATACATGAGCACATAATAGATTCAAGCTAAATGTAAAACATTGCAACCTCAGCTGCAGAAAATACGACTTCAGCAATAGAGAGATCAATGCCTGGAAAGTACTACCTGACCCAAACCCCAAAAACTTTAGATTGTCTACAGTTGATCTCTCCCCATTTCTAAGAGGCACAACGGACATGTATAAGTGTACCACTGTGCCTACCATCCCTGTCCTACTGTCCTCTTTTATCGTTACTTTTATTACATTATGACATAATTTTTTTCAATTCCTAACCTCACAATGATGCTATAGAGCAGCGCATATCAACAAAACTAGATACAAGAACAGTTTTGCAGAAGAGACGGAGTAATGACACGGACACAAGAGCTGGATTTAAACTGGGTCATTTTTATTAAAATAAATTAGCATAATTTATTCAACTAAATTAGCATAAATTAACATATATAACTATGACCCAAACAATGGACCTGCAGGGTCAAACAATTGCTTCCGGGGCGAAAAATGACGTCACATAAACTTCCTGGGCAACATATGGGCGTAGCTCCATGCTAGTCCAGGTGAGGGACCCCTCCCTCACCTGAGACCCTGCCATGCACTTTCATGAGGGGGGTCCCGCCGGCTAACCCCTAACAGGGGACTTAAAGGTGCGGGACCCAAAGACAGGTTCCCCCCAACTGCTCAGGTCGCTTCCACCACAAGCTTGGAGAGAACCTGTCAATCATCCGCAAAGATGCCCAACGGAGAACACGCAGTTGCTAAACCACCACCCAGTTTTTTGCCCCTAACCTGCCTACCCAAATGACCAAAGGTAAGCCAATTAGACTAAAAAGGTGCAAGCACCCCCTAACCGCCTACCCTTTCCCCAGTGTGGAATGGGCGAAAAAACGGCCCGGTTAATAGGACAGGCCACAAAAAATTCCCATTCAGCCCACCACCCAGTTTTCCGCCCCTAACCTGCCACGGAGCGGGGGTCAGATCTCTATCTTGGCCCCCCGACTCCCCCCTCTAACTGCGTCAGCTCACGCAGAGGCCACTGCAGGTCCTGTAAGAAAAATGGTGTTCCTCTAATTCTGACAGAGGAAGACCAGCAGCCCGGTAAAGCCACGGCTGATCTATGGTGATGAGGGGATGGGCCACTACCACCCTACCTAACTGTCTGACTACCGTACCCAGGGCCTTAATAACTCCACGTCTAACCCGGTGAAGGGCCCTAAGGGAAATGGCGTCCCACCAAGTGATCCTCAGGAGGATCTCGACCACACCACTTGCGCGGTGGGCCCCACAGTGCGAAGCCACCGCAGGCTTCGCAAGCCTGGCAGATCTAAAATAGACCCCCAGGCCCAGACAGGTCCTTGCCACCGAGGTGCAAGACCCTCACCTGGGTGCAGCAATGGGATGCCGCCCTCCCAGCACCAACTGGGCGCAGCAATGTGATGCCGCCCTCCCAGCACACATCTGGGCGCAGCAATGTGATGCCGCCCCCAGCACCAACTGGGCGCAGCAATGGGATGCCGCCCTCCCAACGCCAACTGGGCGCAGCAATGAGATGCCGCCCTCCCAGCACACCTCTGGGCGCAGCAGTGGGATGCCGCCCCCAGCCCCGACTGGGCGCAGCAATGGGATGCCGCCCTCCCAGTACCAACTGGGTGCGGCAATGGGATGCTGCCCTCCCAGCACACATCTGGGCGCAGCAATGGGATGCCACCCTCCCAGCACCAACTGGGCGCAGCAATGGGATGCCGCCCTCCCGGCACACGTCTGGGCGCAGCAAAGGGATGCCGCCCCCCGCACCAACTGGGCGCAGCAATGGGATGCCGCCCTCCCAGCCCCACCTGGGCGCAGCAATGGGATGCCGCCCCCCCAGTACAACCTGGGTGCGGCAATGGGATGCCGCCCTCCCAGTACCACCTGGGCGCGGCATTGGGATGCCGCCTTCCCAGTACCACCTGGGCGCAGCAATGGGATGCCGCCCTCCCAGTACCATCTGGGCGCAGCAATGGGATGCCGCCCTCCCAGTACCACCTGGGTGCAGCAATGGGATGCTGCCCTCCCAGGACCATCTGGGCGCAGCAATGGGATGCCGCCCTCCCAGCACCACGTGGGCGCAGCAATGGGATGCCGCCTTCCCAGCCACAGCGGTGGAAAACATCCTTCCCACCGCACCCCCCTTCTCCCCAGCCAGACAACAATGACCCAGCCGCCAAGTACGGTTGGGTCCCCCCGGCAGTACCTTGTTGCTGAGTGGTCGGACCGAATCGCTCTAAGACCCAAAGCAACACCGTCGGTTGCGTCCTGGCGTGGTTGACTGGCAGAGGGCCAAAGGTGAACCTGGCCTAAGATCTCACCCCCCCGGACCCTCAGCCGGCCGTTCGTACCCTAAAACAGGCCGCTGACTGCCTTCGGTCGACTTCTCCGAATCCTCCGTATCGAGAAAAGCCATAACCGCACTATTGGCAGCGCCGATACGGAACAAAGCGTTCCCTAGCCGGCGGGATCCATACCTGCCTTGGCCAGAACCCTGGACACTAGAACCCAGCTAGACTAAAGCGATGAAATGAAAGGCACGGAGTGACCTGTCAGCCTGCGGTAAGGCCCTGGGGCCTTGCTAACCCATAGGGAACACTCAAAACATGACACAAGTCGCCACCCTAAAAGACGGGCCTCGGACAGAGAGGCACACAGCCTGTCCAAAACTGAATAATCAGTGACAGCTGCTGCGCCGGCAGGGCCTGATGAGCATCATAAAGGGTCCCCTGTCGCTCCCTCGCCCAGCCTTCCCACATCCCCCAAATGCGGAAGTCCATAAAAAATCCCTAAACCCCCCACACCTAGAACCGCAAGGTGAGGGCGGTTAACAGGGACCTACTTGTCCTGACTGAAAGGCCACGCTGCCTAAGCTGGACACAAAATACAGCCAGGTGTACAACTGGGGCAAGCTAACTATAGGGGTAACCCCTATCCTGCCTGAGATCCCGAAACTCTATGCCTGCCTGCTGACAAGCCCCCAGAGTGCCTGGCGCCACTGAGAGGGCCATAGCCCTGCAGGCCTCTACTCTCCACTGCTCGGGAGCCCTATCCAGGCTTCCCGGGTGGCCGGGGAAAGCCTGTGGTGACGCTCGGGCCCATGGGGCCAGGGTCCGAAACTTGGACAACTGACCACAGGACAAGGCGTCCGCAATCCCGATATCGAACCCAGGGACATGTCTGGCAGAAACAATGCGTTTAGGGACAAAGACCTGTGCAAAAATTGGCAGACAAGCTGCATGACCCTGTCGCTTTTTGAGGACAGGGCGTACACTACAGGGACAACCGCCAGACTGTCACACCAAAGTGCACAGTCTTGTCCCCAACTTGCCCTCCCCAAAGCTCTAAGGCCACTACCAAGGGAAAGAGCCCCAAAAAGGTCAAATCCTCAACCAGGGGAGAGGCCCTCCATTGCGGAGGCCAGGCAGACCAGCACCACTGGTCCCCCAACACCACCCCGCAGCCACAAGTCCCCGTAGCATCTGAACAGAGCCGCAACTCAGCTTCCCAAAGAAGCTCGTGCCTCCAAAAGGACAATCCCTTGAAACATGCTAAGAACTCCCACCATACACAGAGGTCAGCCCTGACCCCAGCGCATAAGCGGGTACGATGAGGGGGCAAACGGAGCCCCTTCATCGCACTGTATAACCTTATAGAAAAACCTGGCCAGGCACAATAACCTGGCAAGCAAAAGTAAGGATCCCCCTAAATCCTGCAGCTGCCGAAGAGTGACCTTCCAGCACTAGATCCAGTCTACTCCTGATCTTGGCTAATTTGTCCAGAGGCAATCCGAAAGATTGCTCCTCCGAGTCCCATTCAATACCAAGGAAGATAATCTTGGTGGCAGGGCCTTCGGTCTTCTCAGGGGCTAAAGGCACCCCCAATTGAGCACAAAGGGCCTCGAAGTCCAGCATCAGAGCCAAACATTGCTCCGAACGCGCAGGCCCTACCCTCAAGAACCATCAAGGCAGTGAACGACCGAACCCAGACCACTGCGCCTCCCGAGCGCCCACTCCAAGAAGGTGCTAAAGCTCTCAAAAAGGGAGCATGAGATAGAGCGACCCATGGGCAAAGCCCTGTCCACATAAAAACCACCTTTGAAGTGGAAGCTCAACAGCTCGAAGTCATCCGGGTGTATGGGGAGGAGCCAGAATGTCGACATAATGTCGCATTTAACCATAATGGCTCCAACCCCACACTCCCTTACCATGGCCACGGCCGCATCAAAGGATGCGCCCCGGACTGAACAAAGTCCGTCAGGAATGAAATCATTCACCGACTCCCCTTTATGAAAAGACACGTGGTGAATCAACCTAAATTCACCACTCGCCTTTTTTGGGGACCTCCCCGAACGGGGACACCCTAAGATTTGGGAAGGGAGGCTCCGGGAAGGGCCCGAGGACCCTCCCCTCGGCCACTTCCTTCCCTATTGTGGACCGAACAATGTCTGCATGGCCTACAACCGACCTGAGGTTGTCGGACATGAAGGCTCGCCTAACCCCCATGCAAGGGATCCTAAATCCCTTTGATGAACTTAGCAAGAGAGCAGCCGCTCTCGAGCGAGGGTGGTAGTCCCTCCACCAACCCTCGAGTGTTTTAAACTAATTGGGCTGAGCCCCCCCTTTTTTTATAGTAGGTGGGGTGTCCCCTGGACCCCCCTTCCCTCCTAACCGTCCCCTTTGTAGGGGCAGGGGCACATCAAAGCGGCATGGGAACCCCCGCCCTCCCGCATGCATGGCCGTACTCACAAAAGCAAACCCATGACATGTGGCGAACGGGTCCCACACCGTGGTGGTCCCCATACTCAACACCCTTGGCCCCGACGGGTAAGCCGTCAAAAGGGGCGGAGGTATTACGGCCTGCGGTGGCGGGGTCCAACCCCCCGCCCCGACACACCAGGCCCCGGCTGAAAAAACTGCCCCAGGGGCCTGTGCCCCCGCAGTAGGAGCCGACGGGGGGGCAAACCTGGTTACAGGTGCCCCCCCCCCCGAAAAAATCCCAGGAAACTGGGACCGGGTGGCATCCACCCCCTTTTCTCCAGCAGGACCCCCCGGGGGGCCCTTCCTGGTTAGCCCTGGCAGAGGGCCTCATCACCCCCCTAGGCACCGCTACCAGCTGGGCTACCAAAAATATTTAAATAATTGTCTGCTCATAATATATATATATAAATATATTAATCGTGTTAACCATAATTACCAATATCAGTTTTATTATTATTATTATTTATGTGTTATCTCGTTCTTATTTTTTACACAGTAATGACAAGAGGGCAGCAAATGGCCTCTGCCCACAAAGGCAGCGCAGCAGCAGGGAGCTGCCGCCAAGGGCCTAACTGCCCCCTGTACCGGGGTCACGAACCCGGGGGGGCGCCACGCGATCCCCCCGCCCGATCCCCCACGTTCCCGAGGGGGCGACCAGAAGGATCACCCCCCGGACAAAATAGAGGGCCGAAACGAAACGAGGCCCGGCCTTCCCGCCAGACCCGAAGCCCCCCAGACCGCTCCACGAGCCTCCAGTGAGGCTTCCAAAATGGCGGCCGCAACCCGCGGCCGCCTCTTACTAAGCGGGATAAGAGGGGTGGACCGCCGGCCTCGGATGGGGCTTTCGCCCAGCTGCTCCAACGAGCTGCAGCCTCCTCAAGCCTCCGACGAGGCTTCCAAAAGCGGCGGCCGCCCACGCGGCCGCCGAAAGAGGCTCCAAGAGCAGACAGCCATGTGTCTGCTCTTCTGACGTGGTCCGGGCGAACAGGCCGAACCCAGGTCTGCACGCCCTTTTATAGGGCTGGCAAGCCCCGCCCGGACACATCAGCAAATCAGGCCACTCTGGCCTGACTCTCGGCCGAAGCCTCGCAATCTCGCGAGACTTCAGCCGAGATCCAAGATGGCGGCTGCCGTGTGTCCGCGTCGTCCCGACCCTCCTGCAAAAGGCACCGGCGGGTAAGTCTGCCGGTGCTAATTTTCCCCAATCACCATCACTCTGCTAAACAAATAATTCCCTCAACACTGTCAAACTGACTGCATTACTATTACTATTAGTCTTTTCATCGTTCCTATCACCTATCTCCTCCCATTTAGACTGTATGACTATAACATGTTGCTTGTGTCCTTACTATTTATATTAATATTGATTGTTTCCTGATTGCTTATTTGTACCCTATGACAATCATTAAGTGTTGTACCTCAATTGCTATCTTTCTTTAAGTCAATTTTGATCCCTGTTATCAACTATATAGTTCTTTGGTTTGGTATTGCTTTGTCCAAGAAATTATTTTTTATTTCCCAGTATACTCTGGGAAATGTGGATTTTGAGATGGAAATATATAGAGAAAACAAGATTCATTGCCATGCAAAATGATATATTAGTGTTCAAAAAGATTAATTTGGACAATGGGGCTGCCACCTTTGGAGGTTTCCAATGATTAATGATAAAAATAAAACTGTAATTGTTAAGGTGATATGAGCCATGATTAAAAGAATTATTTATGAAATAAAATCTTCTTAGGCATATCACATGTATAAATTATATTCCTCTGAAAACTTACTACTATAAATAGTCAAGGTCAAGAAGAGAGAGACTCTCAATAGAAATCAGTTAGTGGTTGGTTCATTCAGTTACAGCTTCTTTTTTCTTTCAACCAAGAAGTTCAGAAGCCCACACATGCTGCCTTTTTCCTATAACATGCTTCAATTTAATACCTTCCTCATCCAATCTACACTATTCCTTTGGAAAAATTCTAGTTCAAATGCATTAATAAGGTTTTATGCATAAAATAGCCAGTCTGTAATTCCAAGCCCTATAAATAAATAAGCACAATTCAATCATTTTGTTTTATTTTCTATTTAGTCAGTTTGCAGTAATGATAGAGGAATATCATAGAATGTTAGTTTGGTTTTCTTATATAATGTATATTTTCATTTGTACATCTGACTTGAATAAATTGCTTATCTTCAGTTGTTGCCACAAGCATTTTCCCAGCTTTCCCCAGTCTAGTTACCTCCAGCTGCATGGAGACTGCAACTGGCCTTGGAACAGATGTTTAATGATCTGGATGTGGATAGCATAATATCTAGCTCTTTCCCATGATCTGATCATTTCCCTGTCACAGTAAGATTGGCTGTTTCCTCTAATCTCATGTCCATTCATGTGACCTGCTCCAAACGCCTTTTATGGATTCTTGTGGACTTTTGAGCATATTTCTGATAATGCAATGGACAGCTCTGTCAGTTGCCACTGGCAATAGGAGGGGACCCAAGCTCTTGATTGGTCTTCAGTGACCTCTTGATTCACAGTTTATTTTCCCCTTATTTTGCTGAGAACAGCCTGGAGAAGCTGTTCCAGATAGAAGTGATAGAGGTTATCCCAGGAGTAACAGTGAATGAATTTGATTTACATTGGGTTTTAGCTCACATCCAAGCCTGCACTAAACCAATAAGAGAGACTTTACTTCCTCTCCTTTATTTCATTGGGGAGGATGCCTTTTTTAGGGTGTCAAATTTCCTTTGTGTTGGGAAACATCTTTCAGCAGTTAAGGCTACTAAAGGGAAGAAACTTCAAAATACCTAAAACAATTATGATTATTTAGACAATTTTCAACTGTAATTCAGAACTATGGAATAGAAACAATATTGGTTACACTTGATGTAACCTAGATAAGAAAGTCCATATCTTCTTCTATTAGACATCCAAGAGTCTTCAATACCATTCACAATGATCTTCTTTTAGAATATTTCTGAGGACTGAGATTGGAGTACTAGGGTTCATTGGATCTACCCATTTCCAAAGGGCATTTTTAGCTGGTGTATGTAAGTGGAGAGAATTTAACCAAATGGCCTCTTACACATAGATTGCCATCTGGTTTTCTCATTATTTTATGAAACCACTGGGAGTGGTCATCTGTCCATTTGAAATAATAATAGCATGTTGCTGATATACAACTTGGACCATTTCAATGACTCTACTAAAGTCTTGCACTTGGTTGTTGAATGGGAAGAAACAAACTGAATCAAGAAAGCTACATCCCAGTAAGATAGAGTTGCTATTTATTCAGATGATTTTCTGTTCAACCTAATAATGTCCCCAAAAGATAGCACCACTCCTAGATATGTGTCTTAAAGTCCACCTGAACTCACATCTTTTGCTGTATGAGTGGTAAGACTATGACTAGAAGGCCTTTGCTCAGTTTCAGTGCATTTAGTGCACCAGAAGCCTATTAGGAACCTGAATTGAATTAAATTGCAACATTCATGCTCTTATTGTCATCAGTTAGATTAGACCAGAGGTAGGCAAAGTTGGCTCTTCTATGACATGTGGACTTCAACTCCCAGAATTCCTGAGCTAGCATGATTGGCTCAGAAATTCTTGGAGTTGAAGTCCACAAGTCATAGAAGAGCCAACTTTGCCTACCCCTGGATTAGACAATACACTTTACCTGAAGCTCCTTTATATACCATCTGAAAATTGAAGTCCATTCCAAATGTAGTAGATCATGTATTAACCAATACTCAATGCTAAGAGCATATTACACCTATGTTTATAAAATTGTTTTTTGGTACAATTTTAAGTGCCGGTTTTATTTATACGATTTATATGGTCTTTATAAGACTAATAGGGCTTGTTTTCAATTATTGGAAAAACTGCCACTTCAGATAGAACCAATCTGTCTAGTTTGTTCCCCTGGATTTGATTCAGCCCAGTGATGCCGATGCCGATGCCGAGGGGCTTGAGCCATTCCACTCCAAACAGGGTTGGTCTGTGTCCCTCTACATTTGTTAGTGGTAGCTTCTCTTTGAAATCTTTGAAGTTGATTGAAACTTCTGCTTGGATGAGCACTCTAATGGAATTTTTCTGGAAATTATTTAGCCTAATGTTTGGAGGTTTAAGCTGTTGCCTTGTGATGGTTGTCAAAACTTGCTTCAGAGTCCCTCAGGACATGATGGTAAATACGGAGCTAGTGTCTAGCTCATATCACAGGGAATTCCTTCAGTGGACATGGCGATATGGAATTTCTCAGCCTGGCTGGTGTTAGAGTCTTGGAGATTGTCATCTTCTTTTCACTTGCCCCGTTGTCCCCTTGGACAGTTCTGGGCTTCAGAAGCAGAGTTAAAGGTCAGTAGAACCCAGGGGCAGGCAGCTGGGCCCACTTTCACAGAGACATGAACCAGTTTGCTCTCAGCTTGGAGTCAGAGCTAACAATTCTAACGAACCAGTCTGAACCAGCAGCAACCCACCACTGGTGTATATTGAATCTTTACAAGAACAAATCATCCCAAGCCAACATAGAATCTTTTCATGTAAGCAAAGCAAATGTATCTCTTGGAAGATTTAAAGGAATATATACTGTTCTCCATACTAAAACTTAATTAACCAATAAAAATAACTTCTACACAATCCTAACTGTTGTGAGTGATCCTTGTCAGTCTCAGGACATGCCTGATTCTGAGAATGATGAACCAGGTCCCTCACTTTATCCTAGGTTAGAGAGGCTGTCAGAGGAAATGAAAGCCAAGAGTGAGGAAGATAGTGATTTCAGAGTGCCAGAGGGGGCTGATATTACAATGACAAGTTGGTCCCTGTCAGATAGTGAGGAAAATGTATCAGGAGATGAATGGTTAGCTCCTAGGTATAGAAGAAGGGCAAAAAGAAGAGAAGAAATCCAAGGTTAAAAATATTAATCCATATGAATAGCTCTGTGGATTGTAAAATGTCATTTCCATGTTTGAGCAGGAAGTGAAAGAGGGTTTTGACAACATTGATCAAAGAGAATGGTGAAGATTTTGTGGTGTTCCTGAAACAAAAGAGTAAAAACCCTATGCGGTGCTTTTCGAAATGAGTCAGAAGTTGTACTGTTGAATTTATTATGAATCCCGGTAAGCTGATGAGCTTAAAGTTATCTCCTGTTATCTCCGAGCCAGTTAAGAAAGGAATGTTGGAATGCTTCCCAGAACAGTTAGAGTTTCAAGCTGAGAGAAATTGCTTCAGTCTTGCTGCTTTTGCTTTTTACCTTGCTAAAGTTTCATGTATCTAAGCTGGTGTGAATAAAAATAAAGAGACTATTATTTCAAGGAGTGGATTTTTGAGAGTCTTGGTAAAATACTGAAACCGTGCTTAGAACACTAACATATTAACATTATCTGTGTGAAGTACGTTCTTTGCATTACTTGTCAGGAAATCAGTAGGGTTCCTATCAGAATGGTGAAGGACTTCGCAAAGGTAGCAAAAGTTGAGCTGTATGCTCAGCTTCGGGTGTCTTGCGTGCATTCGCGCACACCCCAGAGTGCTTTTGCTTCCACACATGCGCAGGAAGCAAAATGTTTTGAGAGGATGAGAGAGATTTGGGGGATTTTTTTGCTTCCACACATGCGCAGAAGCAAAAAAATAGACAAAATCTTGTGCGTGCATATCCCCTCATGAGATTTTGCTTCCTGCGCAAGCACAGAAGCCAAAACACATTGGGATTCATGCACAGGCATGCAAGACCCCTGAAGCTGCGAACATAGCACACTGGTAGCGGCAGTAGGAGCAATCTGCCTCTGCAGGAAATAACCTACAAGAATACACACTGGCAATTCACCATCCACCCACATGAACTCTGACTTCATCATGGGGAAGAAAAGTAATTTAATAGGCAAGCTATCATGTATAGCTGTAATACTCCAAAGATGCTTTTTTGAAATAACCAGGGTGTTGATTGTAGTAGTGGTGATGGCAATTATAGCAATTTCTTGAAACACTTATATTTTTGTTTCATGCCTGAATTACTCAAAACAATGGTTATGAGATTAAAACATGTTAAAATTGGTTTGGTATATTTTGTCTAATTTAGATGAAGCCCAGATAATTGGAACAGGCATTCTGAATTTCCTTTAATGTACCTATTATTATCTACCATACCATTGCTTGTCTTTGGATTTATTATCCAAAGCACAGCCTCCATTTCCCTATGCCAATTTACTTGTCAAGCTGTTGTATCTATGGGCAAACTTTATAGCCATTTATTACTGTTTTTTCTCAAAACACAGTAGAGAATTCCCCCCCCCACCCCCAATTTGGTAATAAGCACAATTAAAAAGCTAATTCATCTGAAAAATTCTAAATTATAGATGAATGTGTTTCTTTCTTCTTGTGAATTATTACAGATTAATCCTGCTTTATGTCTGGTAACATAAATCTTTTTATATTGCTTTGCCTACGTTAGCTTCAGTCCTACCATCTTAAACCAATGCACAGTAAAAAGCACCTCTAAAAAATAATAAAAACAACCTGCTACCCCTAGCCAAAAACTATTATAGAACTGAATGAGAAAATCTTCTTGGCATTTAAAGAAATGGCAGTTTATGTTCAAAATGATGGAAATATTAAGGGTTCAGAAAGAAATGGATAGAATAAAACTATATGAAGCAAGCAATAATAATCAACACACTGAGGGATCTACACTACAAGTTTTTATGACATATAAGAGATTTAGAAAGGTTTCAGTTGCCTCAGCTGGGAGAAAAGTAGACAATACATGGTATTATTCTGTATACTACAAATGAACATTAAATTGCAAAACCTCCTTCAGCTATTTTCAATGACTGATTGAGTTGAAATATTTTGCTTTAATATCCCAGTTCTTGATGTGAAAAAAATCAGAACAACTTAAGACCTACCTACCTATCTACCTACCTACCTACCTATCTATCTATCTATCTATCCATCTATCTATCATCTAAATATAGTATTAATTTGCTATTCTAATGCATAAAAAAACAAATATATAATAGTGGTTTCCACTGATCGAGCAATATTCATGTTTAGTACAAGCTTCACTTCTCCCTTTGTCACCTTTGATTATATAGAGGGAAGAACTCAGGGGAGTTGTTTTAATACTCCAATCAAGAAGCCCTATTAACAAACTGCCAAACAAGCCAAAAGTAAACAGCCCAACCAAAAAGCCAATATCCATCTCACCAATACTGACATGGCAAGCCATCACAATATAAAATTAGAGTAAACCCCACTCATACTAGCACTGGTGATGTTACATAGTTTAAGTAATGAACCATCTGCATTAAATCAATCAAGCTTAGAAAGTACCAAGGATTCCTAATTTCAACTCTCAACTCTGAGCTAATGTATTCTCCTCTAGGTACCTATACAGAAAAGCTGGGTTCATACAAAATACAGTAATACCTCGTCTTACGAACTTAATTGGTGCCAGGAGGAGGTTCGTAAGGTGAAAAGTTCGTAAGACGAAACAATGTTTCCCATAGGAATCAATGGAAAAGCTATTAATGCGTGCAAGCCCAAAATTCACCCCTTTTGCCTCATTACCGCTGGCATTCGGATTTTGTTCGGAGGTGGGTGGAGGGGGGGAGACAGGGGGAGACAGTGCAGGCTGCCCAGAGGGACCCTCATGGGTGGATTAACCGAAAAGTCAACAGTTACTGTCCAGCTTGCAATGACTGGAAGGGAAGGAAACGCACGGGCGGTTTGTACGTGCGTCTTCTCTGATTTTTTGTGTCTGGGAGGACCCACTGGGGTTCTAGGATCGTCTTGCGGGAGTCCGGTAGTGGTTGGGGAAAGGTTGGGGAAGCCCTTGCCGGATTCGCGCTGCGCCGCCACCCCTATCTGTAAGTTCAGGCAGAAACCTTTCTCTCTCTCTCCTTCCTCCCTCCCTCCATTCCCCTCTCCCTCCTGGCCTCCCTCTTCCTCCTGTATTCCGCCTCCCTCCCAGCCTCCGGGCCACATTCGCCTTCCTTCGCCACCACCGGCGCCCAGCTCCTCCTCCTCTTCTTGCTTCTTTAGAAGATGACAGCCGGCGGCGCGGAGGCTGGGGATGGTGTGCGTGTGTGGAAAGGGTCAGCGGGAGAACTGGGGGGAGCCGTGGCCACTGCCCTGTGGAAGAGACCCGTCTGGGAAGCTCCCGAAGGTGTGGGCTGGGGTCTTTCCGGGAGAGCAAGCAGCCCGAAGCCGAAAGAAACGCGTGGAGGCTGGTAAACAAAAGGCAGAACTTTCGGCTTCAGGGTGGATGGGAGGAGCTAAGCAGCCGGAGATGTTGCCAGCCCAGCGGCGTTTTACATTGATTCCTCCGGCCGCTTAGCTCCTCCCATCCACCCAGAAGCCGAAAGTTCTGCCTTTTGTTTACCAGCATTTCTTTCAGCTTTGGGAGAAGCTAAGCAGCACGGACATTTTGCCAGCCCAGCCACTTAGCTCCTCCCATCCACCCAGAAGCCGAAAGTTCTGCCTTTTGTTTACCAGCATTTCTTTCAGCTTTGGGAGAAGCTAAGCAGCACGGAGATTTTGCCAGCCCAGCCACTTAGCTCCTCCCATCCACCCAGAAGCCGAAAGTTCTGCCTTTTGTTTACCAGCGTTTCTTTCAGCTTTGGGAGAAGCTAAGCAGCACGGAGATTTTGCCAGCCCAGCCACTTAGCTCCTCCCATCCACCCAGAAGCCGAAAGTTCTGCCTTTTGTTTACCAGCGTTTCTTTCAGCTTTGGGAGAAGCTAAGCAGCACGGAGATTTTGCCAGCCCAGCCACTTAGCTCCTCCCATCCACCCAGAAGCCGAAAGTTCTGCCTTTTGTTTACCAGCGTTTCTTTCAGCTTTGGGAGAAGCTAAGCAGCACGGACATTTTGCCAGCCCAGCCACTTAGCTCCTCCCATCCACCCAGAAGCCGAAAGTTCTGCCTTTTGTTTACCAGCATTTCTTTCAGCTTTGGGAGAAGCTAAGCAGCACGGAGATTTTGCCAGCCCAGCCACTTAGCTCCTCCCATCCACCCAGAAGCCGAAAGTTCTGCCTTTTGTTTACCAGCGTTTCTTTCAGCTTTGGGAGAAGCTAAGCAGCACGGAGATTTTGCCAGCCCAGCCACTTAGCTCCTCCCATCCACCCAGAAGCCGAAAGTTCTGCCTTTTGTTTACCAGCGTTTCTTTCAGCTTTGGGAGAAGCTAAGCAGCACGGACATTTTGCCAGCCCAGCCACTTAGCTCCTCCCATCCACCCAGAAGCCGAATTTCTGCCTTTTGTTTACCAGCATTTCTTTCAGCTTTGGGAGAAGCTAAGCAGCACGGACATTTTGCCAGCCCAGCCACTTAGCTCCTCCCATCCACCCAGAAGCCGAAAGTTCTGCCTTTTGTTTACCAGCGTTTCTTTCAGCTTTGGGAGAAGCTAAGCAGCACGGAGATTTTGCCAGCCCAGCCACTTAGCTCCTCCCATCCACCCAGAAGCTGAAAGTTCTGCCTTTTGTTTACCAGCGTTTCTTTCGGCTTTGGGAGAAGCTAAGCAGCAGGGAGATGTTGCCAGCCTGGCCACTTAGCTCCTCCCATCCATCCAGAAGCTGAAAGTTCTGCCTTTTGTTTACCAGCATTTCTTTCGGCTTTGGGAGAAGCTAAGCAGCACGGAGATTTTGCCAGCCCAGCCACTTAGCTCCTCCCATCCACCCAGAAGCTGAAAGTTCTGCCTTTTGTTTACCAGCGTTTCTTTCGGCTTCGGGCTGGACAGGAGGAGCTAAGCAGCACGGAGACATTGCCAGCCCAGCGGCGTTTTACATTAATTCCTCTGGCCGCTTAGCTCCTCCCATCCATCCAGTAGCCGAAAGAAAAGATTAGAAGCTGGGGGAGTGGAAGAGGTCCGCGGGAGAACTGGGGGGAGCTGCGGTGCCTAGACACCCGCCTGCAGCAAAACCACCCCGCGACCACCACCTTTGCCCCTAGGGGAAAGACCCCAGCCCATGCCTACTGCTTGCTTTCCTGGGATGACGCAAAGACCACCTTTGGGAGCTTCCCAGCCGGGTCCCTTCCACGGAGCAGTGGCTGCGGTTCCCCCCAGTTCTCCCGTTGACCTCTTTCACACACCCTCACCGCCCCCAGCCTCTGCGCCGCCGCCTGACTGTCAACTTGTAAAGAAGTGAGAAGACAAGGAGGAGCTGGGTGCCGATGGCGGCGGAGGAAGGCGAATGCTGCCTGAAGGCTGGGAGGGAGGCGGAATACAGGAGGAGGAGGAGGAAGAGGAGGGAGGGAGTCAGGAAATTCCGGAAATGACAGTTACAAGGCAGGGAAATCCCTGCTGCAGTAAGAGAGCACAAGGTAGAGTGCATGCGCAGTAGGAGAGCCCACGCCCCCGGCTCGGGTTCGTAAGGTGAAAATGGTTCTTAAGACAAGGCAAACAAATCATGAACCCCGGGTTCGTATCATGAAATGTTCGTAAGACGAGGGGTTCGTATCATGAGGTACCACTGTATTTGGTAAAATAAAATGGGATTATGTAGGCTCCAACATGTTGGGTGAACCAGACCAACATATTCAACCATAATATATTTTAAAATTTTATTACAATGAAAGGTGAACACAGCAAATGTATTTGTAGACTAAGCTTTAGGTTTAACATGTGGGAACTTAAGCAAAGATTTTGCATGAATCTGTGTTCTATTTAAGAAAGAATGGTACTTGCAATTGTAAACACAACTTCATCTTCAATTACTAATGTCTTCTAATATTGGAACTAGGATTTGAGAGATCTTGAGAGAGAAAGTGTGATGTGGTGATAGGCACCTCCCTCCCAAAATGAATACATTTGGGAATGGTGGTATATGCAGTTTGTTGGATAATTCTTTCTTTCTCCTAATTTTCCTGTATTTAATTTTTCTGATATTATAATACTGCAAATGAGGCATCATGTCCTGAATCTGAGGTTGAACTACACTAAGTATTGGATCTGGCATAAGATCCTCATTGTTTCCATCTAAATAAAGTCCTAGCCCTCAGAGTTTTTATTTGTCATATTGAACCAAAGTGAAATACATTTTTGATTGACCATTAAGCTAGTCATAATAATTGAATATACAGTAAATTGTCCAGTTTATGACAATTAAATGAAAAGCTTGAGCGGTAGAAAATAACAATTATTACCATATTTATGATTTTTGTTTTATTATACATAAATCTACAAATATATTTAAACAATCACTTTCAGCTCTAGTAATTGTAACATTCAATATCTTCTAACACATTAAAAATTATTTCCAATGTCAAAAGCAGCTGTAAAACAATAAATCACTGAAGTACTGAAGTGGGATCTATACTATGGATTCTAAAAATCAATGGGAGTTAGTTTAGTTGTGATTTAATTAATTCCTCTTGATTTGCTTTTTAAAATTATATTGCTATAACATAGATAAATAAATAAGGAAGGTTGAGATGCATTGAACAAAACAAAATTCAGTGAATTATAATAATGAGGAGGAAATATAGCCCAGGCCTATAAGGCTGGTATCAGGTCTACTAGATGGACCAGACCAGGAAATCAATTTATTAAGGCTAAAACCAATTTATTAAGTTTTGCTATCATAACAAGACTTCTGGGAAAGTACTATTACACTAAATTTTACTTTAATGGCCATAGTGATAAGAAAAAGTCCTGACTACAAGAGTGATATTGAAAAATGTGCTATGGATTTAAAAATTAATTTTCAAAAATCAAGCTATAAGAATAATATGGAAAGGGACAATACAATTGATTTACCTTTGATACTGGCTGATGTCTTCATAACTAAAGAGGACATATAAATAATAAATCAAAAGAGTCATTTGAAAAGCTTGAATATCTTAAATTTTCAAAGGGGACATGTTAAACCACTGAAGCTGTTCCTGAAAGGAAACAAAGAGAAAATTATAAGAAATCAACTTGGGGACATTATTCAATGGGATTAATGATCAATGTTTAAAAAATAAAAGGAGACATATAAACTTATTTGACAGTTAAATTTTTGTGTTGTGGTTTTTGGCAACTTCTAATGAATGTTTCTTAACTAAGACTGAACGATGAACGGTTAAAGATATATTTATAAATGGGAAGAAATTTATTTTGTTTTTTAGAGAAAGTGACAAGTTGAAATATGAAATTGTTTTTCTTGAGTAAGGTTAAAATATTAAAATATATTCATTAGCTGATAGCTGGTAGCTTTTAAAAGGAATGAGTGGTGTACTTTTATAATTTGATTATTGATAAGGAATGACATAGAAAAAAAGAGATTTTTTTAAAACTAAAATATTAGAGAGGGTGTTAAGTTTACTGAAATTGTTTATACTTGTCTAGACTGGAAAAACACAGGAGAGGCTTGCAGTCTCCTGATGGTGATCAGGGCAGAAAGCAGCCTCCCATTCCACAGGGAATCTTCAGAGCACTACAAAAGGCAGCTGCTTTCAGAACTGAAGGAGAAATAGGTCCAAGCACTGCAGGGACCAGTCAGGCATTGGGGAAACAGAGGATGGGCCAATGCAGTGTCCCTGTGGTCAGTTTTAAGAGCAAATGACTGCAAGGGTGCTGCAGTCGCATAACTTTGAAACAGGTCATATGTTGTAACTTCAAATGACCATTAAGTGAACTGTCATATCTTCAGGACTACCTGTGCTTAAAAGGTAAAGGTTCCCTTTGCACATGTGCGCTAGTTGTTTCTGACTCTAGGGCACAGTGCTCATCTACGTTTCAAAGTTGAAGAGCCAGCATTATATAAAGACTTCTCCCAAACTTACAAATTATTTTATGTTTAAAAAACAGATTGGCTGTCACAGAATGTTGAAAGTCAGGCTGTGCGGCACATACTCTTCCTCCTCCAAGTTCAGTGAACATTTAATGGTTTCAGTCCAGTGAAGGGCTACCAAAATTTTCACTACCACACTGTGGGCATGGCTTATGCAGGATGCCCTGCATTTTCTTTCAACATCTTTCATCTTTTCTTTCAACGTTCAAATCCCAGTGACCGATTAGGTCCCACAGAGTTGGCCTTCTCCAGGTCCTGTCGACAAAACAATGTCATCTGGCGGGACCCAGGGGCGGAGCCTTCTCTGTGGTGGCCCCGGCCCTCTGTAATCAACTCCCCCCAGAGATTAGGACTGCCCCCACCCTCCTCACCTTTTGTAAACTCTTGAAAAACCACCTATGTCACCAGGCATGGAAGAATTGATATATCATTAGCTGTCTTGGTTTATGTATGGTTTGTTTGGGTTGTATGATTGTTTTTTAATAAGGGTTTTTAAAACTGTTTTAATATTGGATTTGTGTATGATGCTTTTACTTGTTGTGAGCCACTCAGAGTCCTCGGAGAGGGGCGGCATACAAATCTAATATATTATTATTATTATTATTATTATTATTATTATTATTATTATTATTATCTTTCAGTGCAAATTGGGTGCTCTGGGGTGGAGCTCCATTTTTGCTACACCACTGTGTCCACACACCCCGCCCAGGCATTAGCCCACCCCTGTTTCAGCCACTTCTGAATGTCTGGATTTGAAAATTATTTAGCCTCTTATATAGCCTAGGTTAGATTTCCTTTATCATTCTGTCAAAGCCATCTTCCTTAATGCTTCCCTTGGCAGAGCTTCATCTGGAACCTTTCAAGAAATGTTCAATGTTTTCTGTAGAAACATTTGGCTGAAGTATCTTTATAGTGACACAGAGTAACTGAGGGATTAATCTGACGAAGTAGAGTTCTGTAGTAATGTTTTGTTCATTAGAAGATGGCTATGATAATTGCAGATATCAAAATGTTTTCCATAATGGACTTTGTGACATGCCAACAGATATTTCCTGAATAGTTTAATAGTTTAATATTTATATTTATATAGTCCTCAGAGAAGGGCAGCATAGAAATCCAAAAAATAAAATATTTGTCCATTTATTTGTCATTTGTGTTCATGGCTACTTAGAAAAAGCTAAAACTTTAGAGTTGGCGTAATTTATCAGTAGTTTTTCCTCGTTGTATACTTTCACTAGGAATTATAGTGCCTGGAATTCCCAAAGCACTTTAGCACCTTCGTTTTTGATTATTTTATCTATGTTGTGATCCCCCATTCTTGTTTGCAGGCAAATGATATTTCTTGCAAATATTCCAATTGTTACTACTTTGTAATGATGTTGTTCATAATTAATCAGTGTGATCTTCTAGTAGCAGCTAAGTGGTCTACTGTTTCTTCAACTTTTTTACAGACACAGCATTTGCTATATATTGCTGTTTTCTCAATTCTGACTTTGTAGGCATAATTACATACAAATATAGTACATATGTATACAGTAGTCCCTCACCTATCGCTGGTGTTACGTTCCAGACCCGGCCGCGATAGGTGAAATCTGCGATGGGGAATTTCTCTTCCTTCCCAGCTCTTTCTACAACCCCAAGCACACCGCCACCGCCGCCAACCACTAAGCGCGCCTCCAAAGACTGCCTTCTCGGCACTGGCGAGGCGGGTTGAACGAGGGGACGGGCCTCCGACGGAGCTCAGTCTCCGCCCCGCTCATCATTCGCCCAGCCGTGGGCTGGTTGGCTTGTCCTGCCCTTCCAAACTTCTAAGCGCCGTATCTGTGCCAACGCTGACTTCAAAACCCGCGATGAAGTGAAGCCGTGGTGTGTGAAGCGCGATATAGCGAGGGACTACTGTAATTATTATTTCAATCTGTTCTTGAATTGGCCTTTCTTGATACCCATGAGTGATTCAAAGAGGCTAGTATAGTCAATCTCTTGTAGGTTTTCGAAAGTAGAAGCCAGTTTCATGAAGCAAAATAATCTTGTTGTCTTGGAAATACTGAGAAAAAATAAGAAAGATATACCAAAGGAAACTTTTCCTTCTGCAATGATCAATAGATTACTGCACTAAATGACAGGAGTGTTCTATGTAGTTTCTTTTAAAGCATGTAACATTTTTAAGGCCTTTGTTTTTTTAAAAGAACTTTCTCCGTTGCACTAACATTTTCTGTCTTTCTTTTCATTAATGTGGCTACTAATATTTGACAATAACAGACAGCCGAAATTTGACACTCCTAATTTCATTTTTCCAACATCAGGTTTTATTGATTGCTGCCATGTGAATGACCTACATGGCCCCATGCTTATTTGCTAAGTTGTTTCATCCTGGTTTTTAAAAAAGATTTTCCAATAGCTTTCACTGTCCTTACCATGCAAAGGAACCATCATACCTGCTGCCGAATTAATTGAGTAAGTCTTGACAGATACTGTACTAATAGGTGATTTTATTTTGACTCTGTAAACAATTACACAGAAATAATAAGTAATTTTTTCAATTTCTGCTCATTTAGAAATTAGGATTCATCAGTTAGTTTAATAAATGAAATTTACTGGCAATGTTGTTTGGCAGTTCAATTTTCAGAAGCTTTTAGAATGTTTTTTAACACTGCCTTTGTTAGTTACTACAATATAAACTGATGTTTTCCAATACTTTGGCTGCTTCCATTCCTGCTTACAAACCATATACAGCACTTTCATTGCATCTTGTAAGCCTTTAAACAGTTTTTCTGGTATGTCTTCCATTTCTGCAAATTTGTTAACAATTTTTTCTAAGGTCCATTTAATTTCCCTTTCCAGAACATATGGAGTCTATGGGTATTTTCAGCACATCAGCAAATAACTATTTCTCCTTCTTTTGCTCTTGGTATTGCAGGTTGGTTTTATTTGCTTCATCTTTAATGATGAAGTGAACTTCAATCTATATCATCTTTTAACTAACTATTCACATCATATAATCTAAAACAGAAGTCACCAACTTTTGGGCTTCAGGGACCACTAAATACATAATTTTTAATCCCACGACCACTAATATGATCCACCTAATGACTGGCTGGGTGAGTGTGGCTAGGTGGTCATGTGACTAGCTGGGCATGGCCAACTCAATGTCACTCACATCGAGGGGCGCCTCACTGGCTCTACTCACCTCTCCCCTCCTAGCCACTCCTCACCTGCCCTCCTGGGCTCCTTAGGGCCCCAACAGGAAGCAGTTATTGGAGCTAAGCAGCCACCATAAGGAACAGTTGGCAAAACAGTTGGCTCAGTTTAAATTGTATCTGACCAAAAAGGAGGCTCAACAGAAGCACCTCATTGAAAACTATGCATAGGTTTTCCAAGCAGACGGAAGCAAGCAGAGGGAGTGCAAGGCTGAGTGCCTGCGCCTGGAGGCTCAGTGGACTGAGATGGTCAGCCAGTTGCAGGCCGTCATGCAGTTCCACTGGAACAAGGCCCTCCAGCTCTTTGCCACCAGTGGCACTCCCGTCCAGCTTTCACCCAAAGCCCTGTACAGGAGGCTGAAGCAGACCCCAAGTTGAAATTTCTGCCCCCCTCTGACTCATAGACCCTGAAGGGGGAGACTGCTTATAGCAACACATGTGTCCATTGCACGTAACTGTCCCAGGGACTGTAGTTTGAGTACCCCTAATTTAGTGCAATATAAAAAATGCAAATATTTTTCTGTGGACCATTACAATTATTTCATAGACCACCAATGGTCCACAGACCACCAGTTGGTGTCCACTGGTCTAAAAGCTATATATGTGTATGTATGTACAGTATTGTTTGTTTGTTTGTTTGTTTGTTTGTTTGTTTACTTACTTACTTACTTACTTACTTACTTACTTACTTACTTACTTACTTACTTACTTACTTACTTACTTACTTACTTACTTACTTATTTATTGGATTTGTATGCCGCCCCTCTCCGGACACTCGGGGCGGCTAACAGCAACAATAAAGCAGTGTACAATAATAGTCTGATGTTAGAAACAATTAAAAACCCATTAATATAAAAAACCAAACATACATACATACATACATACATACATACCATGCATAGAATTGTAAAGGCCTAGGGGGAAGAGGGTCTCAATTCCCCCATGCCTGATGGCAGAGGTGGGTTTTAAGCACCTTACAAAAGGCAAGGAGGGTGGGGGCAATTCTAATCTTTGGGGGGAGTTGGTTCCAGAGGGCCGGGGCCACCACAGAGAAGGCTCTTCCCCTGGGTCCCGCCAAGCGACATTCTTTAGTTGACGGGACCCGGAGAAGATCCACTCTGTGGGACGTAACTGGTCGCTGGGATTCGTGCAGCAGAAGGCGTTCCCTGAGATAATCTGGTCCGGTGCCATGAAGGGCTTTATAGGTCATAACCAACACTTTGAATTGTGACCGGAAACTGATCGGCAACCAATGCAGACTGCGGAGTGTTGGTGTAACATGGGCATATTTGGGAAAGCCCATGATTGCTCTCACAGCTGCATTCTGCACGATCTGAAGTTTCTGAACATTTTTCAAAGGTAGCCCCATGTAGAGAGCATTACAGTAGTCAAGTTTCGAGGTGATGAGGGCATGAGTGACTGTGAGCAGTGACTCCCGGTTCAAGTAGGGTCGCAACTGGTGCACAAGGCGAACCTGGGCAAACGCCCCCCTCGCCACAGCTGAAAGATGTTTCTCTAATGTGAGCTGTGGGTCGAGGAGGACACCCAAGTTGCGAACCTTCTCTGAGGGGGCCAGTGATTCTCCCCCTAGGGTAATGGACGGACAGATGGAATTGTCCTTGGGAGGTAAGACCCACAGCCACTCCGTCTTGTCTGGGTTGAGCTTAAGTTTGTTGACACTCATCCAGGCCCCAACATCCTCCAGGCATCGGCACATCACTTCCACTGCTTCGTTGGCTGGACATGGGGTGGAGATGTATAACTAGGTATCATTGGCGTATTGATGATACCTCACCCCATGCCCGTGGATGATCTCACCCAGTGGTTTCATGTAGATATTAAATAGTAGGGAGGAGAGGACTGACCCCTGAGGCACCCCACAAGGGAGAGACCTAGAGGTCGACCTCTGACCCCCCACTAACACCGACTGCGACCGACCAGAGAGGTATGAGGAGAACCACTGAAGAACAGTGCCTCCCACTCCCAACCCCTCCAGCCGGTGCAGAAGGATACCATCGTCGATGGTATCGAAAGCTGCTGAGAGGTCAAGAAGCACCAGAACAGAGGACAAGCCCCTGTCTTGGGCCCACCAGAGATCATCCATCAACGCGACCAAAGCAGTTTCCGTGCTGTAGCCGGGCCTGAATCTGGACTGTTGAGGACCTAGATAATCAGCTTCTTCCAAGGACCGCTGGAGCTGAAATGCCACCACCTTCTCGACAACCTTCCCCATAAAGGGAAGGTTGGAGACTGGACGGTAGTTATTGAGTACAGCTGGGTCCAGGGAAGGCTTCTTGAGGAGGGGGCGCACAAGTGCCTCCTTATAAGGGGCCGGAAAGGACCCACTCCCCAAGGAAGCGTTGACAATCTCCCGGACCCAGCTCCGCGTCACCTCTCGACTGGCCGAAACCAACCAAGAGGGACATGGATCCAGTAGACAGGTGGCAGAACACACAGCTCCAATGGCCCTGTCCACCTCCTTAGGTGTCACCAAGTCAAACTCCTCCCAGACAGATGGACAGAGATGTTTAGCCCCAGTCACCTCAACTGACTCGTTGTCAGTCGACTCTCTTTTACAATTGGAGTCGAGGTCCGCTCGAATCCGAGCAATTTTATCAGCGAAAAACATGTTAAAATCCTCAGCACTACTCTGCAAGGGCTCCCCAACTCCCCCCTGGTTAAGAAGGGAGCGGGTTACCCTAAACAGAGCGGCCGGGTGGGATTCCGCTGATGCAATCAAGGTGGCATGATACACGCATCTTGCCGCCTTGAGCGCCACTTTGTAAGTCATAATATGAGCTCTTACAAGTGTTCGATTGGATTCGGACTTACTCTTCCTCCATCGCTTCTCTAGACGTCTCTTCTGGCGTTTCAACTCCTGGAGCTCCTCGTTGAACCATGGAGCTCTGCGGGGTCTAGTGCCGTGGAGAGGTTGCAGTGGCACAATTCGGTCAAGGGCCTCTGCTGCAGCCTTGTATGTATGTATGTATGTATGTATGTATGTATGTGCGCGTGTGTGTGTGTGTGTATATATATGTGTGTGTGTGTGTGTATTGTGACAACATGGGAGTGGATATGTCTATGTATTTTGTCAACAATAAAACAGATTAATTTTCTGAGGAAAAATTAGGTCAACGTTACCCAAAATGCATTGATACTGATAGGTCTTGTTTTGAGTCTCTTTCTCCAATGAAAACAAATAGAAAACAACTGAAATGTTAAATAGCTCTGTTTCTTAAAAAGGAAAAGGAAAAGATCACCTTGAAATAATTAATAATGAAGACTGCAGAAAGTATCGTGTGTATATAGGATACCTTCAAATTAATCTTAGTTTATATTTCAAATGTACTTTTTCCTTCTATTTTACAAAAGCTGCTGTTGCATTCTGTTTGACCTTAATTAGTATAATTGATAATAGCTTCAGAACTGCATGCTGTTTAATCATGTAGTTACATCTTTCCTGACAGAAGAAGAATGAAGGAACAGCTGGGAGTCATCTATTAATACTTAGGCAATGGAAAGCTCTTTTGTTGTTGTTGTTGAAAGCTTGGGTCTCCCATGGGATAGCTAATGACAAAATAATACAGTATATTTTCAAGTGGATCACAGTAATCTGTCCCAGAACATGAAGGACAAACAAAAAAAGAAAGATCAAAGTAAAATCTGGCATATTAGACAAATCTAGGGCTAGCACAATAAGCAAGCAACAAAGGACCCTGCTAACAGATAATAAAATAATATTCCCCAAATTTCAGGTCTTTGCATGGGCAACCACAAAGCTCAATCAACATATAATATTCAGAATCATATACTATTTGCTTCCTTCAGTGATATTTATGCTTAAGCCAGTAATTATCCTAAGCATATATTTTAGCAAGTTCTTCTGGATAAAAACTACAGTAGTCCCTCACCTATCGCTGGTGTTACGTTCCAGACCTGGCTGCGATAGGTGAAATCCGCGATGGGGAATTTATCGACTGATAGTACTTATTTAAGTATTTATATTGTAATTGTTTGGTAAGTTTTCATTGTTTTAAGTGTTTATAAACCCTTCCCACACAGTATTTATTTTAGATACAGTATTTAAATACAGTATTTACAATTTTAGATATATTTTTTTAAAAACCTGCCGATCGAGTTCGGCGGGCTGTTTAAATCTGCCGATCGACTTCCTCAGAAACCCGCGATGAAGTGAAGCCGCAGTAGGTTAAGCGCGGTATAGTGAGGGACTACTGTATCAAATCCCTCAGAGAAAAGTCTTCTATCAAAAATTTGGGGAAATGATGGCATTTGGGAGAAGAAAGAAAGTGAAGACCTTCAGAGTAGTGAAAAACAATATAAATATAAATAGAATTTCAGTGCCTAGATTTTATTTAAACATTGCCTTCTTGAAGGTTTTAAGGGTTTCTTTTCATTTTATGGTTACAAGGGGAAATACTTGTTCGTCATGTGAGTTTTTGCCATTCTCATTGCTGCATTTTTTTTAAAAAAATCACTGCCATGGCCCTGAGAGAAAGAGTATCCACTAATTGTTTCAAATATTGTGATTTACTGTGTTTTCACATGACAATACAGAGAGAGAGAGAGAGAGAGAGAGCAGGTGCTATCTATTACTTTTAAAAAATTATTTGAGAAGATTATATCTTAGGTTGTGTTTTCATATAAACATTTTAAATTTTTGTTCTTTATTACTACCATAATAATAATTTTTAAAAATGGCACCAGTTAAAAGGCAATAAGCATCCATATTTGCCAGATAATTATGTTACTTCCCAAATTAACCCTACTATTACATATTTTAAAGTCTAATAGCAAATGAAATGCTCCCCTAACAAAATATCTCCATGTATACTTTGTTGCATCATGGTCCATCTTGCTTAGTGTAGTGGGAAGCTGTGGCTTAACATTAATTTAATATTTAATAAATAATGGTATTGTTAGCTATTTTAAAAGTTAGCATGATTCTTTGGTGAAAATGAATGTAAAAAAAGAAGTCTTCAATAAGCTGCCTTATAAATGATCTTTTTTCACCCCAATTTCCTTTGAGCCTGCTTTAAGTACAAGTAAATTGCCGGGGCGGCATAGCAGGTAGAGTGCTGTACTGCAGGCCACTGAAGCTGACTGTAGATCTGAAGGTCAGCGGTTCAAATCTCATCACCAGCTCAAGGTTGACTCAGCCTTCCATCCTTCCAAGGTGGGTAAAATGAGGACCAAGATTGTGGGGGCAATATGCTAGCTCTGTTAAAAAGTGCTATTGCTAACATGTTGTAAGCCACCCTGAGTCGAAGGAGGGGGGCGGCATAAAAATTGAATAAATAAATAAAATAAATAAATAGTCAAATTAGTTAAATGGCAACTAGCCAAAGGAAAAACAAAGTTCCCATACCTCCTCTGGAAGTCTTGGATCATATTGTAGCATACAGAAATAACCCTCAAAATAATGTGTTTTATCCTACAATATATATACCCTGTAAAAAAAATAAGAGCTATATCATAAATTCTAGGAAAATGTGATTTTTTAAAAAAGATGTTCTGATAATACTTTATCCAGGAGATACAAAACAAGTCCATTCAGAAATCCAAGTATGATTACTGCAACTTTAAATTTTATTTCCCCAAATTTCACTTTTAAAATCATTTCCCACTATTCTTTTGCTAGCTTAAACATAGTTTTATTTTATATTAAGTAAATTCTTGTTTCTCAGCACATTCCATATCCTGACAATAGATCTAGGTTTTCTCTGGCAATATTTTTCTAGACTCCCATCTTTGTTTAGGTACTCCATTTATCTCTTTCAAGGAGTATAACTATATTTCTCTTGTGCCTTGTTTATTTTTAAATAAGAATAGCGCCGGCGGACTTACCCGCCGGTAGCGTTTGCGGGAGGGCCGGGAAGACACCGGACCCCTGGCGGCCACCATCTTGGTGCTCGGGCGAAGTCTCGCAAGGCGAGACTTCGCCTGAGAGTCAGGCCAACAGGCCTGACTGCTGATTGGTCCGGGTGGGGCTTGCCGGACCTATTTAAGGGCGTGTAGGCCCGGGCTCAGCCTTTTCGCCCGGACCATTGCCCCGAGCAGACACTCGGCTGAGTGCTGCTTGCGTCAGCCATTTTGGGGCGGCCTCGTGTAGCGGCCACCATTTTGTGGCTTGCTCTGTGTCCGGCGAGAAGGCCTTGACAATAATTTTGCCCTTTGGAGCGAGATTACAGCGGCGGGAGCCGTTTCTTCAATTGCGGAGCCGGCATCGGCTGGGCTCTGCCTCCGGTTTGACGCTCCGGTTTCCCCCGGGATCGGGGGGTCTTGTGGGGGCACATTGGGTGGTGCGGCCTGGCGCTTCCCTCCTAGAGGGGGGTATTTGGCCGCTCTACATAGGGGCATTCCCAGGGTGGGCTATCTCCTTTCTGGGCCCTTAATAAAGGGGTGGCCAGTGAGGCTTCGCTGCCACCGCTGGGGGGATTGGCCTACTGAGGGGCCTCCCCTGGTAAGGCCTGAGTGGTTGGTGTCGGCCTTGCTTCCCAGCAAGGGCTCTTTGGTTGGGGTAGCATAACCGGCTAATAGAAATAGCAATAAGGGTATGGCCCCAAAGAAGAGGCAAGCTCGGGCCCCTCCAGCCCCACCAGCAGTGCGGCCTAGGAGGGCTCTGAGGCCTTCTGCCCGGGCTCGGGCTAGCATGGAGGGGCCCCCTGGGGTGGTCCCACCAGAGGGGGTGGTGGGGTTTATGCCCACAGCCCCTCACCCCGAGGTTTCTCCCTCTCTTTTTTGGGCCAGGGTCCTGGAGAGGCTGGATGAGTTGGAGCGTTGGCGGTCCGGATCGGGCCCGGGCGGGTCCCCCCTGCCTGCATCGGCGGCCTGGGGAAGAGATCCGGAGGAGGAGGTGGCCCAGGCCGGGCAGATGGCCCAAACCAGGCAGATGGCCCAGTCGGGGCAGCTGGCGGCGTTGCAGGGCCCGGCACGGATGGGCCCCCCGTGGATGTCATCCACCCCGTACAGGACAGGTGAGGCTGCACCACTCATGTCCAACACTTCGCTCCTCCCCTTACCCGGTTCAGGGCTCAACCCGCCGGGTTTGGGGACCGGGGCTAGTTTCATGGGGCCCCTGTCAGGCACATGTGGCCAGGTTTCGTCCCCGCCGGCTCCGCCGGCAGTGGTGCCGGGGGTAGTTTTTCCACCGGGGCCTGGGGTGGGGGGTTGGACCCCTCCAGCGTCCGCTATTATGCCCCCGCCCCCTTTGGTGTACCCACCGGGGCTAGGGGTGTTGGGAACGGGGGCCTCCACCGTGTGGGACCCGTTCGCCAGCATCAAGACTGGGGCCATCCCATGTGGGCTGCCAGCCACTCCCCTGGGGTACCACCTCCACCCGTCGGTGAAGGAGGCAATTTGGAGGGGGGAGTATGTGGACCTCTTCTCCCTATTGAACAGAGAGGTCCCCAAGGATGTAGTGCCCGGGGAAAAGGCTAAAAAGCCCAAAGTCACCAAGTGTTTCAGCTCATGGCTGTACGCTTTCCTGACTTACACATCAGTTGTCATTCAAAGGCAACCGTTTAGGTCTGCCTCCCTGCTCAAATATATTGACCTAATTGCTAGGGCTCATTTTGAGTACAAAGGTACTATCTGGCGGCATTATGACAAGGGTTTTAGAATGCGTATAGCTCATGACCCCTCCCTGCCCTGGGATATGGTGGTGCCGGACCTATGGTTCCAGGCCACATATATGTCCGGCAAGGAACGGTGCGATAGGACCGATAGCGGTCATTTTATGGAGGAAGAGCCCGCGGCTTCCACACCAGCCAAGGCGGCTACAGGGGGAGCAGGGAGGGGAGCGTCCCCTGCGTGTCATGAGTTTGCTGCGAAAGGGGCGTGTTTTCGTCCCTTTTGCAAGTACAAGCATGCATGCGGGAATTGTGGGGGGACCCATGCCTCTTCCGTGGGACATGAAGACATTGTTAGGGAAAAGATTCGGAAAGAGGTGGCCGAGGGCAGGGTCCTCGGGCCTTTCCCGGAGCCGCCCTTCCCGAATCTTAGAGTATCCCCATTGGGGGTGGTCCCCAAAAAGGCGAGTGGTGAATTTAGGTTGATTCACCACTTGTCTTTTCCTAAAGGGGAGTCAGTGAATGATTTCATTCCTGACAAACTTTGTTCAGTCCGGTACACATCCTTTGATGCGGCCGTGGACATGGTTAGGAAGTGTGGGGTTAGAGCCTTTATGGGTAAATGCGACATTAAGTCGGCATTCCGGCTCCTCCCCATACACCCAGACGACTTTGAGCTGTTGGGCTTCCATTTCGAAGGTGGTTTTTATGTGGACAGGGCGCTACCCATGGGTTGCTCTGTCTCATGCTCTCTTTTTGAGAGCTTTAGCACCTTCTTGGACTGGGCGCTCAGGTGGCGCAGTGGTCTGGGTTCGGTCGTTCACTACCTTGATGATTTCTTGGTGGCGGAGCCTGCGCGTTCGGAGCAATGCTTTGCTCTGATGCGGGACTTCGCAGCCCTTTGCGCTCAGTTGGGGGTGCCTTTAGCCTCTGAGAAGACTGAAGGCCCCGCCACCAAGATTACCTTCCTCGGTATTGAATTGGACTCAGAGGAGCAATCTTCTAGATTGCCCCTGGATAAGTTGACTAAAATTAGGGATAAGCTTGATACGGTTCTGGGCTGCAGGAAGGTTACTCTTCGGCAGCTCCAGGAACTAGCTGGGATACTTAATTTTGCCTACCGGGTTGTGGTGCCGGGTAGGGCCTTTTCTAGGAGGTTATATACTGCGATGAAGGGGCTTCGTTTGCCCCATCATCGTACCCGCTTATGTGCAGGGGTCAGGGCTGACCCTGCGTGTGGCGGGAGTTCTTAGACCAATTTAATGGGCTGTCTTTTTGGAGGCACGAGCTTCTTTTGGAAGCTGAGTTGAAGCTCTGCTCCGATGCTGCGGGGACTTGTGGTTTTGGGGTAGTGTTAGGTGACCAGTGGTGCTGGTTGGTTTGGCCTCCGGAATGGAGTGCCTCTTCATTGGTTAAGGATTTGACTTTTTTGGAGCTCTTCCCCTTGATAGTGGCCCTATAGCTTTGGGGTGAGCAGTTTAGGGACAAGACTGTGCATTTTTGGTGTGACAACCTAGTGGTTGTCCATGTTGTGAACGCCCTGTCCTCTAAGAGTGACAGGGTCATGCGGCTTGTCCGCCATTTCGTGCACAGGTCCTTGTCCCTAAACACGTTGTTTTTGGCTAGGCATGTCCCCGGGTTAGATAACGGGGTCGTTGATGCCTTGTCCCGTGGTCAGTTGTCCAGGTTTCGGACCCTGGCCCCGTGGGCACGTGCGTCGCCAGAGGTTTTTCCCCACCACCTTTGGAGCCTGAGTAGGCTCCTGGGCAGTGGAGAGTAGAGGTCTGCTGGGCTACGGCCCTCTCAGTGGTGCCTGGCACTCTGGGGGGCTTAGCGGCAGGCTGGTGAAGAGTTCGGGGATTTCAGGCAGGATACGGGTTACCCCTATAGCTGGCCTGCCCCAGTTGTGTACCTGGCCATATTTGTGTCCAGCTCAGGCAGCGTGGCCTTTCAGGTCCAGGTTGGCCGGCCTCGCCTTTTGTCTAAGGCGGGGGTGGGTTTGTTGATGTTTGGTGACTTCTGCATTGTGAACATGCGGGAAGGCTGGGCCAGGGCCTTGTCGCAGACTGCCAGGTCGTTTCGTGCCTTCCATTTCATTGCCTTAGTCAGGTGGGTTCTGGAGTACAGGGTTTGGCCAGGCCAAGTATGGATCCCGCCGATCTCGTTCCGTAGCGGCGCTGCCACTAGTGCGGTAACGGCGTTCTCGATACGTAGGATTCGGGGAAGTCGACCGCTGGCGGTCAGCGGCCTGTTTTAGGATACGAATGGCCGGTTGAGGATCCGGTTTAAGATCTTAGGGCAGGTTCTCCTTTGGTCCCCTTCTATTCAACCCCACCAGGATGCGACCGACGGTGTTGCTTTGGGTCATAGAGCGCTCCGCCGATCACTCAGCAACAAGGGGGTGACCCTGCTGTCGTGGCGGCTGGGTCATTGTTGTCTGGCTGGGGAGAAGGGGTGTGCAGTGGGACGGCTGTTTCTACCGCTATGTCTGGGAGGGCGGCATCCCATTGCTGCGCCCAGGTGGTCCTGGGAGGGCGGCATCCCATTGCTGCGCCCAGTTGTTCGGGGAGGGCGGCATCTCATTGCTGCGCCCCGGTGGCTGGTCTTGCTCTTCGGGCAATGACCGGTATCTGCTTGGGGGTCTGTGGGGGACCTGCCAGGCTTGCGGAAGCCTGCGGTGGCTTCGCGCTGCATGGCCCGCCATGCATGTGGTGTGGTCTTTGATCCTCCTGGGGATCATTTGTGGGTCGCCATTTCCCTTAGGGCCATTCACTGGGTCAGGCGTAGAGTCAATAAGGCCCTGAGTAGGATAGTCAGGGAATTAGGTGGGGTGGTAGCGGCCCATCCCCTCCTCACTGTAGATCGGCCGTGGCTTTACCGGGCCGACGGCGTTCACCTGTCAGAACAGGGGAACGCCATTTTCTGACAGGACCTGCAGCGGTCTCTGTATGAGCTGGCGCAGCTAGAGGGGGGAGTCGGGGGGCCAAGATAGAGATCTGACCCCCGCTCCGTGGCAGGTTAGGGGCGGAAAACTGGGTGGTGGTTTAGCAACTGCACGTTCTCCCTTGGGCATCTTTGGGGATATTTGACAGGTTCTCTCCAAGCTTGTGGTGGAAGCGACCTGAGCAGTTGGGGGGAACCTGTCTTTGGGTCCCGCACCTTTAAGTCCCCTGTTAGGGGTTAGCCGGCTGGACCCCCCTCATGCAAGTGCATGGCATGGTCTCAGGTGAGGGAGGGGTCCCTCACCTGGACTAGCATCGAGCTACGCCCATAAGTTGCCCAGGAAGTTTATCTGACGTCATTTTCCGCCCCGGAAGTATTTGTTTGACCCTGCAGGTCCATTGTTGGGTCATAGTTAAGCATGTTAATTTATGCTAAATTATGCTAATTTAATTAAATAAATTATGCTAATTTATTATTAATAAAATGACCCAGTTTTAAATCCAGCTCTTGTGTCCGTGTCGTTACTCCGTCTCTCCTGCAATACTGTGTGGCAGTGGGGAACATCAGTCAGAATTCTGTTAATGCAATAAATGTGGAGAATAATTTATTACCCTTATCATCACTATGAAGGTTTGAATGTAAGCTCTTACTAAGGCTTATTCAATTCTTCCTCCAATTTTCCACACGTTTCTCCCTAGGCTCCTTTTCAGTCTCTTCATTTTTAATCCACAACTGAGTAAGAAAAGTTTTTAAACTTTGGCTTTTAGATGAATACATTTATGCTTTTAGAAGAGCATAAATGTGAGTTTACATAAAGGCAACATTTGTAATCTGCACTATTTCTACTTGTCACTAAGTAAAAGTAGGAAATAAATAAACATAGTGCATTGTTAACTTTATAAAGTAAATTTTATTGGATTCATCAAGATACAATTCTCGGGAAAATATATATATATAAAGAAAATGGGGCTGAAACATTTATGTGATAAATGTATTACCAAATTGTAATTTAATACTGTATCATTAGGACAAGGAATAGAACTGGTGTATGCATGAAAAGTATGCACTTAATCTGTGTATAGATATTGGAAAGAATGCATTTTATCTATAGAAATAATTAGATATCTATTATCCATGGTGGTGAATTTTAATTGTTAAGGAGAGCAAGGGGCCTATCACAGATGTGACTGTTATTTGTTATACATCATTTCCTCTGATTTCCCCCCGCAGAATATTAATACTGAAAATCAATTAAATATTTAATATAAAATTTAATGATAAAATTGAACAGGTCCAAAGACGGGCTGGAAAAATGGTGGAAGGTCTTAAGCATAAAACGTATCAGGAAAGACTTAATGAACTCAATCTGTATAGTCTGGAGGACAGAAGGGAAAGGGGGGACATGATCGAAACATTTAAATATGTTAAATGGTTAAATAAGGTTCAGGAGAGAAGTGTTTTTAATAGGAAAGTGAACAAAGAACAAGGGGGCACAATCTGAGGTTAGTTGGGGGAAAGATTAGAAGTAACATGAGAAAATATTATTTCACTGAAAGACTAGTAGATGCTTGGAACAAACTTCCAGCAGACATGGTTGGTAAATCAAGGGAAGGTTGGAGACAAGACAGTAGTTGTTTAAAATAGCTGTATCCAGGGAAGTCTTCTTGGGAAGAGGCCACACAACCACTTCCTTTAACAGAGGCGGGAAGAACCCCTCCCTCAAGGAATCATTGACAACCACCTGGATCCAGCCTCATGTCTCCACCTTAGCGGCTGAAACCAGCCAGGAGGGAGATGGGTCCAATAAGCAGGTGGAGGAACTCACAGCTCCTATGGCCTTGTCCACTTCATCAGGTGTTGCAAGTTCAAGCTCCTCCCATACAACTGGACTAAGACTTGCCCCAGTCACCTCAGTAGATCCTGCCCAGTCAGAGTCCAGGTCGATCCGGATCTGAGTGATTCTTCTTCCATTTTTGACCAGGAAGGTGACATCAAATTTTCTTAGAAATAATAAAGCAGCAAACTACAAGGAAGTGGTTGAAAAACTCATTCAATCCTACAAAAATCTTGGTTGTAACATGACCTTAAAAATCCATTTTTTACACTCTTATTTGAATTTCTTTCCATCAAATTATGGAACAGTGAGTAACAAGCATGGGGAGCGCTCCCATCAAGACATTGCAGCTATGGAAAATATCAAGGTAAATGGAGGCCATCAATGCTTGCAGACTACTGTTGGACAATTGTAAGAGACAATCCTTTCCTTGAATACAAAAGAAAAGTTAAGAGAAGCAAAAGGGACACAAACTGAAGGCAAGATTAATGAGAAATTTAAACTTTTGAACATTTTAAATTTGTTAACTAATTTAGTTTTTCTTGATAAGTATATACAATAGAGTATTTTATGTATTCACTGTTGTGAATATAATTCACTTAATTTTAATAAAAATATATGGGTTTATATATATATATATATGTATTAGGTTTTAGTGCATTATTTGCCTATTGCCTGTAGTTGGAAAATGTAAAATGTCCGTTGCATGAAAACTAGAGCCAGCTAACAAATTTCATTATTATATTTGAATTCAGCATGTAAAATTCATTAAGAAATGGAACATTTCATTTCTGAAACTAAAAAATATTGAAAATTTATAGAACAGTATTATTAGTAATGTCTTTTAAAATTCGTTTTGTGGTCAATGACCAGAATAAAATGATTGACTGACTTACTATGGGTAAAATTATGTGCTCTCATGAAGAAAACAGCACCTCTGAAGGATTTGTATTTCTTAAGAAGTAATGAAGAAAGACAGAGAAAAAATGAAACCATGGTACCCAGCCTGATATTTGATCTATTATTTCATCACAATGTCTTTGAGTTGGTGTTGACACCTAACTATTGCCTGAACTAATCCCTGCAGTTTTGTTGGCAAGATGCCTTTTTCTGTGGTTAAAAGAGATGACAGAATCATATTCACTCGCTGGCTTCATACTTAAGGTAGGCTTGTAATCTGGTGCCTTAACAACCACACCAAACTGGCTCTCAGTTACAACATAGAAAAGAAAAGTAACATTCTAAGAAGTTGTTTTGACAGAATTGTGTTGAGTTCCCCAAGGTAGGATGAACTAGGCAGTAGCTCCCCACAGATTTAGCCTAACACAGCTATGAACTAAATCTTTGTTGTTTACTGGAATTTCAGCCATAACACAAACTGACAATGAATTAGCAGTCAACATGGAACAGACAGGGCAGAATTTATAGGCAATTGCACTCCAGATTCTGTACATTGTTTAGACATTATAGAATAGGTTATTTGAATACTTTTCCCTACACTGCTTTGTCCTGCTCATTGGAAACTTGCATTTTACCCTCTGCCTGCCATGGCTGCTCAAGATAATTCCTATAAGTAAGCTGAAATTTACTGTCAGAAAAGAAGCTCTGACAGTTTTGATCAGGCTCTTTAGAGATAATTTAAACGATTTTTGTCCAGTGTTAACTGAATTAAAATTAGGGCACTGCAATTAATTGTAATAACATAAATCTTTCATTTTTGTTTCAGAATCTCAGTGTTAATGTGTTTGTGATATATTCATTAAAACAAATGGCATATATTCTAATGTCAACAGTTATGTCCCATTTCCCTCTCCCATAAAAAGATTCTAGCTTTTTGTAGAAATTTATTGTACTCAAAATATTTTTCTTTTGGGTCAATGCTAAAGACAAAAAAGGAACTCACTAAAATTTTCATGCTTGAGATAAAAAAGTAAAATCCAGTTCAATGTGTTTATGCCAAGTCTATTAAATTCCATTTGAAATCCATTCCATTATATTTCTTTATCATTATGCAATTTTTTAAAAAAATACAGAAAAATTGCATTATTTCCAATATATTTTTCATAAAATCCACATTCATGTGTAATATTTAATTATTTTTAAAATAAGCCAGCACAATCTATATTTTATTAGAAAATAGAGTTATGTGAATATTTGATAAAGAGATTCAATTCAAATGTTTTTTCCAGTGCAATTATATATTTAATACATTCTGGTGAAGTGGGATTCATTGATTATAGATGAATGATCATCTAGAATAATAAAGTTTGGAGCTTCTATAGTAACAGTGGTCATTGTTTTAGCAATTAGACTGATAAAATTATTCAAATGTCATTGCAGAATGTATGAGATAGGTCTGTCTGACTTTTTCATATCCATTGATAAGTATAGAATTTTTAACATGCATTTTTAAGCAGAATAGTGATTGAATAAAGTCATCAAGTAATATAAAATAACTGTCTGAAATTATGTGTTGATATAGATATGATAGAAATGGTTTGAAATCATTTATAGATATATTAATTGAGTCCAATTAAAAATTTCAGACTCTATTTTCTTTATAATATTCCTTTGATGTCCAGAAGCAACAGTATATTGGACTGAAAATCCCCATGTATCTCAAATAATCATATTGAATTTAAATATTTTGCTATCAGAAATAGCAATAAAAGTAGATATGTGAGGAATAGTTAAATGGAATATTTGGCATAAAATTAGAGCTTTAAAAATGAATGTTTTCTGAATCATAAGTGATAGTCTTATGTCATTTAAGCTTTTTTAAACCTTTGCATGTACTTGAATTCCAATAAATTGCACTTATTTTAGATTTTTTCAGCTGAAGGCCCTTTTGCCAAGTAGTTTTAGCACTAAATGTTTTCTCTATCAGTCACAGTAGGATACGAACTCTACATCTCAACTCTGAATCACTGCCAGTTAAACTACAGGGACAGGAAAGGGGAAGGCATCCTGTCTAGAAACAGATGTACATAGACCGACAAAAAAATAAATATAGGAAAATTAAGGGAGAGGTTTAAAACAGAATAGCCTTATGAAAGCTACCCAGTATAACACCATGAATGACAGCAGGTGGTTTTCACTATTGTACAATTGATGGCATTACTTAGTTTTCAAGGTTTTTAAAAAAGATTAAATCAGAAATATTTAGTTGTTTCCCATATATTCAAGTTGCCATGCTTCTAATAATCATAGCAGATAATCAACAAATTGAGAAAACTGAGGGGGGGGGCTTCACTGATATCACTGGTCAACACACACAAAAATCATCAGCAAAGGTAATATGTCTGTTTTATGGAGTTTGATGTGTTGATTCCAAAAATAGGCATAGTTTTGCTCTGTCACATAAAGTTTTTAATATAGAAGCATTTTTGTTATTATATTATTTTTACATTTTCAATGTATGTGGGTTTTTCTATGTTATTCCCGTAAAATATCAATATTAATATCAACTCAGTTCAAAACCATTTCACAGATTTGTTATTTTGAGCAAAATAGGAAAGCTAAAAAGGCTTTAAAAGTTGTTAACGTAATCCTTCGCAGTTTCTTCTCTGGTAATATTTATCTACTAACATTAGCTTACAAAACATTTGTCAGGACTATCCTAGAATACAGCTCACCTGTATGGAACCCACATTGCATATCTGACATCAATACAATTGAGAGTCCAGATATATTTTACAAGAAGAGTCTTTTACTCCTCTTCTCACAACAAAATACCTTACTCCACCAGACTTGAAATTCTCCAATTAGACAACTTACAACTCTGACATCTCTGTTCCGATTTAACTATTGTTCATAAAATCATATACCAAATGTCCTACCTGTTAGTGAATTCTTTACCTTCAACCACAACCATACATGAGCACGATTTAAACTAAATGTCAACCGCTCCAAACTAGACTGCAAAAAAATACGACTTCAGCAACAGAGTAATCAATGCCTGGAATGCTCTTTCTGACTCTGTGGTTTCTACTCCCAACCCCAAAACCTTTAGCCTTAGATTATCTACAATTGACCTCTCCCCCTTTCTAAGAGGTTTGTAAGGGGTGTGCATAAGCGCACCATCGGTCCTATCATCCATGTCCTAATGTTCTATTGTCTTCTGTCATTACTTTTTATCATTACCTATCTAATGTTTATTTGTACAAATTACCATCTTATAATTGTTTGACAAATAAATAAATAAATAAACAAACAAATAAATAAATAATTTAGAGGTGGGATGGTTCTCGAGTCTTTGAGTTTGTTATCTACAAACTGCACAAGTGGGCTTTCTCTTGTTTGATGTGATAATTGCATTCTGTCTTTATCTGGTAGCATCGGTTTTTGTAGCAGCTTTTAAAGTTAGCTACATAGCCAGTTTTGGTTTTTTGCCAAAGATATTTTTTTTAATTGGAGCTTCCTTAGTGTTATGGGTAATTTGTTTTTCCTGGTTTAGGGGATTACAGTGATCCCCCGCTCGTTGCGAGGGTTCCGTTCCAGGACCCCCCGCAACGAGCGGGTTTTCGCGAAGTAGCGCTGCGGAAGTAAAAACACCATCTGCGCATGTGCAGATGGTGTTTTTACTTCCGCAGCGCTAGCGAGGAGCCGAAGATTGGGGGCGGCGCGGGTGTTTTAAAACGTCCCCGCCGACATGGGGGGCTCGCTAGCACCCCCCTAACCCGGGTTGGGGGTTCGGGGGTGTGCTAGCGAGCCCCCCATGTCGGCGGGGATGTTTTAAAACACCCGCGCGACTTTCCAATGAGTCCCAAAGACAACGCGTTTGTCTTCGGGACTCATTGGAAAGTCGCGCGGGTATTTTAAAACATCCCCGCCGACATGGGGGGCTCGCTAGCACACCCCCGAACCCCCAACCCGGGTTTGGGGGTGTGCTAGCAAGCCCCCCATGTCGGCGGGGATGTTTTAAAACACCCGCGCGACTTTCCAATGAGTCCCGAAGACAAACGCGTTGTCTTCGGGACTCATTGGAAAGTCGCGCGGGTGTTTTAAAACATCCCCGCCGACATGGGGGGCTCGCTAGCACCCCCCTGAACCCCCAACCCGGGTTTGGGGGTGTGCTAGCGAGCCCCCCATGTCGGCGGGGATGTTTTAAAACACCCGCGCGACTTTCCAATGAGTCCCGAAGACAAACGCGTTGTCTTCGGGACTCATTGGAAAGTCACACGGGTGTTTTAAAACATCCCCGCCGACATGGGGGGCTCGCTAGCACACCCCCGAACCCCCAACCCGGGTTTGGGGGTGTGCTAGCGAGCCCCCCATGTCGGCGGGGATGTTTTAAAACACCCGCGCGACTTTCCAATGAGTCCCGAAGACAACGTGTTTGTCTTCGGGACTCATTTGAAAGTCGCGCGGGGTGTTTTAAAACGTCCCCGCCGGCATGGGGGGCTTCCTAGCAGCCCCCCAAACCCGGGTTGGGGGTCCGGGGGGTGCTGGCAAGCCCCCCATGCCGGTGGCGACGTTTTAAAACAGCCGCGCCGCCCCCAATCTTCGGCTCCTCGCTAGCGGGCAGGCAGGCGGCTCCTCGCTAGCGGGCAGGCAGGCGAGAGCTAGCGCCAGCGAACGGCTTGTCCGCGCTCGCTCTGGCCGCGAGAATGAACGGTGTGGGCGGGCGAAGGGCGGGCGGCAGCGAGGAGTTTGCGTGGGCGGTGGGGAAACTCCTTGCTGATGCCCGCTGCTCACCCTCCCGCCAGCAAGAGGGGGAAGACCCAGGGAAGCCACCCAGCAGCTGATCTGCCGGGCACCATCTACGCATGCGTGCCCATAGAAAAAAGGGCACGCATGCGCAGATGGTGTTTTGACTTCCGGGTTGAAAAATCGTGAATTACCCTGTTCGCAATGGTCGGGGACGCAATAACCGGGGGATCACTGTATTAACATAGAATAGAATAGAATAGAATAGAATATTCCAAGTAGTCTGTAAAATACACACCAAAAAACGTGCATTTAAGGCTTATTGAATAACCCCGTTTTTAGTACGGCACTCCTGAGGATGCCAAGAAGTCCAGCCTAACAGAATTTCTTTTTACTGAGGCAAGAAAGATTCTGCCAGGGAAATTTTAAAAATATATCTCTCACCCTATTGATTTATAATATATATAATTAGTTAGTTTACTTTATTGTCATTGCACCTTGTACAACAAAATTAAATGCCATCTTCAATGTACATTATCACTATAAAAATAAAACACAAACACAGATCCTTCACATTCTGTAGAATTGAACTGAAAACCCCTGATATTGCATTAATATTGCATTATACAGTAGAATTCAATATAGTTAATGTCCTGTTTTTTGAAACTGATCTTTAACCTATCTGTCCTTGTTTTTATTATTCTGCACCATCTGCCAGATTGTAATAGTACACAGGATAAGAGGAATCTTTAAGAAGGCTTTGGACTTTCTTAAAGCACAGGTAGCTATAAAGCTCTTCCAAAGACCATTATGTTCGTCAAAAGCATTTGTAATTACGGTAGTTAACCTCAATTTTGGGGCATGAATCTAGCACATTGTAAACTGCTCCCAACATATCATGTAACTGACAGTACAAATGTTGAAACATATGAAACAAAGAGAAATTAAATTCTCTCAAGCAAAGCTACTGACACTGGGTGATCTATATTCTGCATTACTACTGGAGACCTTGATCCCATCTAGATTCCCAATGGACCATTATCTGAAAATTAAATGAAGAAAAGGTACTTCTTGAACATGAAATAAGCCCTTTTTCAGAGGTAATCAAATAATTAACTCCATATTGGATAATTTGCATTCTATCAGTTCAATAAATAAGCTAAGTACAGTGAATAGTTGTCAGACTCCCCAGGTAACACAGGAAACACTTTATACTTGATGAATGTGAAAATACGTAGTGAAGATAGCAATATTCTTCTAAGGCCCTGGCATTTCACCAAATGAGTAAGATATTGACAAGAACCTAAAATCTTGCTTGATTATGAGAAGAGGAAAAAGGAGTGGAGATTTTTTTGTGAATTTGCTGCTTCTGGAATCATCAAATGTAATAATGTTTCAGTCCCGGAGAATACACAAGTTGTAGTACTGGATCAGTATTATGGGGACTTGTGAAGGAAAATTTAAATAGGATTGTAGTATCTGGATTGCTGAAATTGTGATTTGAAGAAAACTGTACTTTCAGAAATTGGTCCTAAGACCAAGGTTAAACCAGGTTGCATGCTTCTGGCAAATTAATACACCCTTTGAGGCTATGAATGGTTGCCTCTATCTTTACTATGATGTAGCTCCCTGCCTATCCCTAATTGCTTATCTGGAAAAAGCTGCAGAAGATCAATTTCCTGATGATGTCTTCTTCTTTTCTTGGATGTCTGGAAAAAGCAGGGAGGTTTATACAGTAGATCATCACATAAAAAATGTACATAAAGAAATTCAGACACATGTACAAAAATCTCTGAAGGTTGGGTGTGGAAATCAGTGAGAAAAAATCCTATTATGATGTTCCCAATTTTCTTCCCACTCTCAGAAGATAAATTGCCATCTTTCTTTTGTTGCTAAAGTTTTTAACTGTTTTAAAGTTTACTGAACAGATAACTAGAACAAGCCTTCTGCAAACTGGGAATAGTGGCACTCCTTAAAATGTAAGATGGTTATTTACTTTCCTTTGGAAATGTACTTGCAACAATTCTCAGATTTCTATTTCTAAGTTTTAGATTTGGATATTAACATTGTCTAAAATGAATGAGAGGGATAGTGGACAGTTATTTCATTCCATATATGCATCCAATCCTTACATGAGACCCAAGGACAGGAATTTTTAAGCGACAAACCAGTGATAAAATGTAAAAAAAAATGTTTTAAAGGAATTTAGGAAAAGGTGAAAGTAAAAATAATATATTCATGGGGAACAGATTTTTTTTTAAGTCCCAAGAACACCACTACACTTTTCATTAGGTAAAAACCTGTTAACTTTAATCCATTGTATTGTTGATAGCAAAAAGCTTCTTCTGTAGTGAAACTAGCAATAACAATACCACATACTTACATTGAAATCTACTGGGCTGAGTTTATTTTTCACTGCTGTACAGATTGGCAGGTTACTGTGTAATTTCTTATTTATCACACAGAGCTCTCCATGTGAAAATAATGAGTCTCCTGTTGGTTTTTGCAGTCTGAGATCTCAGAAACAAATAGGTGAATCTCCTCAAGTGTCAGAGATCACAAATATTTGTGTCATGAAACTGGATGGGGTCACTTAGTTTAGCTACACAGAGGAAAAGCTTTCCAAGAGTTGGCGAATTTTAACTTGGCCCTTCTCCCATATTTGCACCTTAGAAAGATGGCACCATCTCAGTTTAACCAACATGTACTGTACATTTCAAGTAACATGCAGTATGTCATTTGAAATCTTTTATTGCTCCTTCATCTCCCTTTTCATTGCTTGTTATTCAGTTCTGTCTGCTATTTATTTATTTTTTTGGCTTTGATTAGTCCTGTTCTTTTATTTATACTGGATATAAATGTTTATGTGCTCAAACATTGACTGTATAAATAAAAAAGCACACTAATGTATTGTTATTGAAACAAATATGTTTAAAGGAATAACTTTAGTAATTTTCAGATATTAAATAATAGAAGTGGACATGGATTCAGTCAGAAATCAATGAATGTACTGACAAAAGGCATCCTCAAATATGCTCCAGTATTTCCAACATTTTATATGCCATGTCATTCTATACTTGCAAATATTTAAATCCTTTGGATGATGACCATGAATCTGTCTTCATTTACCATCTACAGTGGAACCCCGACATAAGAGCTGCTCTACTTAAGAGCAACTCGAGATAAGAGCTGGGAGGGGAGAGATATTTTTGTTCTACTTACAAGCCCAAATTCGAGATACAAGCGCCAAGGAGCTGTCTCCTGAAGCCAAACGCTAACTTCCGCGTTCGGCTTCAGGAGACAGCTGCGAAGCGGCGCGCGTGTTTTAAAAGGTTGCAGCCGGCCTGGGAGGCTCGGGGGGGGGGTGCTTGCAGCTTTCTTTCTTGCTCTTTTTCTTTCTCTCTTTTACCTTCCCTTCCTCTATTTCTTCTTTTCTTTCTCCTTCCCACCTTCTTCCCTCCCTCCCTCCCTTCACTCATTCCTCTCTTACTCTCCCCTTTCATAAGTTTCCTTGCTTCCTTCCTCTGTTCCTGTCCCTTCCCCCTTTCTTTCTTTCTTTCTTTCTTTCTTTCTTTCTTTCTTGCTCTTTTTCTTTCTCTCTTTTACCTTCCCTTCCTCTATTTCTTCTTTTCTTTCTCCTTCCCACCTTCTTCCCTCCCTCCCTCCCTTCACTCATTCCTCTCTTACTCTCTTGATCGCTTAAAGCTGGTCCCTGGTGCAAAAAGGGTTGGGGACCTCTGTCCTACAGGATTGGGTGGCAGAGAAGTTGAACATATGTAAATTTAAAAGTTTAAGAAAGTTTACAAGTTAAGTGAAAGAAACTTCATTATTCATTTATATGTACATGTACATTTCTTCATTAAAAACATGTCTTTCTGCATAATTTAGACTAACTTTGTGAGTTTTTTGAGGGCTGGAACCAATTAAAATTATTTACATTAATTCCTATGGGGAAAAGTCGTTCGAGATAAGAGCTGCTCGACTTAAGAGCCCAGGTCCGGAACGAATTAAACTCGTATCTCGAGGTACCACTGTATTAGCTGCCCTCACAGTGATTCCCATATTAATCTATGTTTCATCAAAAAAGAACATACATAATAAATATTTTATTTTATTTTATTTGATCTGCAGATAAATATTTTTCTTATGTTTTATGTGTAATATTTCTTACTCCAAGGAGGCTGATATATATTCAAAAGTAGAGAAAACTACCTGACATTTTGATATGTAAAGATTAAAAATGAATACAAAATATTATAGAGTAAGGAAGAAAGTAAAATAATGAAACCAAAGAGCTAAAAGTGAAAGAAAGAAAACATAAAAGAATAATAGGAAAGAAAGAAAAAGATACAAAGACTTCCAATCTTCTCAATAGCAGTTATAAGAACGATTATAAATCCTCTTTCCCCCCTAAAATTACATCATGACTCTCTTCTATAATCTTATGTAAACATCAAAATCACAAATCATTAAAAAAAATTAAATGCATAAGTCTATAAAGGATTTCCAGTCAGCAATAAAAGTATATATTGTTCATTTTTAATCAACCAAGTCAATTTGGCCACCTCAAGAAGTTCTAGCATCTTCACCAACTCATTGTAGGTGTTGCCAAATCCGAATGCTTACACTAATTATGCTCTGGTTATCACATATAAAAACAAAGTTCAAATGGTTAATAATTCTTTATTGGCAAAGTGTGATTGAACACATGAGGAATTTGTCTTTGGTGCATTTGCTCTCAGTCAGGGGGGGGGGGCTGCTGCCCGGATGTGGGGGAACGCAGTGGGGTAGTGAAAATGAATCTCCACCTCAGAGCACCCAATTTGCACTGAAAGATGTTGAAAGAAAATGCAGGGTGTCCTGCATAAGCCACACCCACAGTGTGGTAGTAAAAATTTTGGTAGCCCTTCACTGCTCTCAGTGTACATAAAAGAAAATATACATTTATCAAGAATCATGAGGTACAACACTTAATTATCATAGGGATCAAATAAACAATCAGGAAACAATATTAATTATTAAATATTAAAGAGACCTTATTTCCCCATTAAGGATTTTTTTTTTGCAAAGGGTGGCAGAATACAAGAAATCTTCCTTCCTTCCTTCCTTCCTTCCTTCCTTCCTTCCTTCCTTCCTTCCTTCCTTCCTTCCTTCCTTCCTGTTCAGATTTCAGATGCATTATATTACCCCTTTTCAAGTAATTTGTTTCACAAATTGCACTTCTTTGTCCAGGTAATCCAATTATAGAAATTAACTTTCACAAAATTTTGATAAAAGACCAAAAATGAAACAAGCAGATTATAATTTCCTAGTTTTTCAATACTTTAACATATTGAAACATCAGCAGATATAGAAATCAGCATATTTGAAAATTTGAAGCAATGATAGTTCCTCCCTGGATGTATCTTTGTTGAATCAAATGCAAATATTAAATGTCTGGAATAGGTCTAGGACTAAGAAACTAGCTATCACCGAGTGCTTTTACTCTGTAGTATTGACTCTAATTTACCAGCCATTACCTGATAAATTCAACCTCATATTAATTCAGTATTTATTTTAAAAGATCAAGTTGTCTATTCTGAACCTTGTTCTATATCAAAGTTGTGTAATGATCTATGGCTGCAATACACCAAGGAAATCAACAGGAGTCCAGATGAATAATAAAAAGCATTTATTAATATTCTTTGACAAAAGGGCAAATGAAAAGAGAATATTGAGTTCCCCGACCAAAGGCAATATTGTCATCTGAATATACCATATAAATACAAATTATCTCTATAGGCAAACAACAATCTTACTCCTCCCATTCCATTGTTCCACTCCCATTATGTAACACCTTGGCATTTTACTCGGGTGACTTCCAGCATGGAAATTCCCTAGAATTTCACATCTGCACACTTCTTCTATCTAATGTCAGCATGACCTAATCTCACACTCTATTGTGAACATAACATATCCTGCTATTCCAGAATATGGAATAGCCTTTTCTGTGAGAATAGCCTTTTCTTATTATAGAATATAATATGTTATAAAGATGGCTGTGTCTTTGCTCTTAAAATTTCTTACAAGAATAAAGTCCAATTTCTCACACATATAATAAATTGGCATACATAATAAAATAAAAAGGCCAACATGCTGTTCAAATCTTTTTACTCCATAGCAATCTCATCAGAGCAAAATCATCTTTCTCCTCTTCTTTCAACTAAAGACAGGCACTTGGAAATGTGTGTTGAATTATATATAAATAGAAAAGGGGATCTGGCATTGGGAAAATCTTCTGAGCCTTGTGAATGCATTTCTATACATGTAAACAAAAATGCTTTGAGCAGACAATCCGGAAAAAAAAAAGATTCACCAGCCCTCTCTCAAATGGATGCATTTCTGAAGCCAGTAAATAACTACATTTTTTCTGTTAGAGATCCTGTCCCAGTTTGTAAAACTGTCACCAGTTATAGTTGGTTGATAGCATTGGGGAAATGACCACTCACAACACAACAAGAATGCAAATGAAATTGCTTTGACTATAGGTACCTAGGGAACTTGCTAAACATTTTACACAGCAGCCACATCCTGTCACTTTTCTCAACAGCCAGAAAAACTTGCTCTGTTATATAGATCTCATGCTGTCCATTTTTCAGAGTCCTAATACTGGATGTACTTAGGCAAAAATCCTCTTAATCCAAGCATCTTCCAATCCCTCTTCCTTATGCAGGATTATTTCACATTATTTTTGTTGCCTCAGAGGGGGGGGGGGGATAGATTTTAGGTGTGCAGAATATGTATTACCACTATCACCATTTTAAATAGAATCATGAATTTTACCAGCCTTCAAGAATGATTCAGAAGTAGAATGTAGAATGTAGAATAAATTAAGAGCAGATTTCGAAATCATATAGAACAGATACTGTTCTCTTCCAATAAAATACTGTATATTTGAAGGAAATTAGACTAGAAATAGTATGGCCTACTACTCTCTCTCTCTTTCTCTGTTTAACCAGAAACTGTATTCCATTTCATTTCCAGAAGAGTAATGAAAACTATTTGCAAATCAATCAATCAGAATAAAGCTGGAAGGAATCTTGGATGTGTGTGTGTGTGTTCTAGTTCAACCCCTGCTCAAGCCTTTCAGACAGGTAACTGTCCAGTTTCTTCTGAAAAACCTCCAGAGATGAAGCACCTACAACCTCTGAAGGCAAGCTGTTCCACTGACTAATTGTCCTCACTGTTAGGAAGTTTTTCCTTAATTCTAGGTTGCTTCTCTCTTTTGATTAGTTTCCATCCATTTTTTCTTGTCCTGCCATTTGGAAAATAAATTGACCCCCTCCTCTTTGTGGCAGACTCTCAAATACTAGAATACTACTATCATGTCCTCCCTAGTCCTTTTCTCTAGACCAGCCAAAGACAAATTATGCAACTGTTCTTCATATGTTTTAATCTCCAGGCCTTTAATCATCTTAGTTTCTCTTCTTTGCACTTTTTCCAAAGTCCAAACACCTTTTTTGTAATGTGGTGACCAAAACTGGATGCAGTATTCCAGATGTGGCCTCACTAAGGCTTTATAAAGTGGTACTAATATGTCATGTGAAATAGCACCAAAGTATCAATATCAATAAAGTATCTGGTATCTCCTTCTAGTTCTTTCATCTAGACATTGAGTAGGAAACAACATAAAATTTTGTGTGAAATTACAGATAAATGATGATAGCATTTACCACCATCTTCTGCACACATTTCTTTCAGGAAGCATAACAATAATCTGAAATGGAACACCCAAAATTTGTCAGCAAAGAAGTCTGTGAGAGGTTGTTACTAAAAATGTCTCTGGACTTGATATTACTATTTTTTTCTTATTCCACGATGGTGGGTTTTAAAATGTGTAGGGAACATTGTTTTGCTTTTAAAAAGATTAAGGGATTACTTTCTACCTACATTTTGGAAAACAACAAATAAATATAAAGTGAAATCTAATATAATCCCCAAACTGTTATTTGCGATGGAGGCGGAATGAGAACACGGACACAAAGAGTTGGAAGAAATGGGCCACTTTATTGTTTAACATTAAAATAACTGATTATTAATTAATAATCAGCACCTGCAGAGGCCAATCATAAAAACGGGGTGGAAATTCCTAACGGTAAACATTCTCGGGCAACTATGGGCATAGCTCCTTGCTGATCAAGGTGGGGGTCAAACCCATCACAATGTTCTAGGCCATGCCCACAAAGCATGTAGGAGGGGCTCACCATCCAACCCCCATATGAGAATAGGGTTAAGGGAGTCCCAAGGACACTCCCCCTCCAATTGCTCAGGTGAATAGCTGCCCGGAGTTCCTGGTGAGGGGCCGCCCATCACCTCTCAAAAGATGCCCTAAAGGAGAATGCACAATTGCTATTGCTGCCATTTCCGCCCCTAACCTGCCAAACCCCAATGACCAAAGGGATAAGCCAATTTTATCCAGATTGAAACTACAGTATGACACATCCCCTAACCAGTCCATCCTCACTGTCCAGTGTGAAGTAGGCAAAAAATGGCCGCAACAAAGGTTGAAATTATAAAAAATTCCTACTTGGCCCTTGAAAGGTGACCCCTAGAAACACACTACCAAACAGAGGAGGGTGGCCGGGTGTTCGCTCGTGAGATGACAGCCGGAGTGAAAAGGAGGAGCTTCCCCTGTGCAGCCCTATTTATAGTGCTCACAAGGCACACCCCCAGCTGTCAAAGTAGTTTTGGTCGGTTGCCTAGGCAACCAGCCACACCACAGGAAGGGCTGCTTCATCACCCATTGCTGGGCGAGCAAGCATGCCCCCAGCTGTCAAGGTAGCTTCAGCCAAAGCACAGGAAGGGCTGCTGCATGACCCTTTGCCGAGTGAGCAGGCATGCCCCCAGCTGTCAAAGCAGCTTGGGCTGGTTGCCTAGGCAACCAGCTGAAGCTCAGGACAGGCTGCTGCATTGCCTGCTACTAGGCGAGCAGACACACACCTCAGCCCGGCTGGGGGCAATGGGGAGATCGTGCGCTATCTCACATGATCTCCCCATGCTGGTGGCAGTGCCGAAAGCCGCATTTCTCTGCCAGCCCCATCGCATCTTCAGCCAGCTGTTTAATCAGCTGGCTGTTCATTTTGCCACTGAATTCCATGGCCGGTTAGGTCCCACAGAGTTGGCCTTCTCCAGGTTCCGTCAACCAGACAATGTCATTTGGCAGGGCCTAGGAGAAGAGTCTTCTCTGTGGGGGGCCCAGCACTCTGGAATCAGCTCCCCCCCAGAGATTTGTACTGCCCCCACCCTCCTCGCCTTTCAGAAGAGTCTCAAGACTCACTTATGTCGCTAGGCTTGGGGCAATTAGATCTAGATCCCCTGGCCAATAAATGTGATGTATGGCTGCGATTGAATTGTTTGATTGATTTTAATATACTGGGGTTTTAGCTTACGTAGTTTTTAAATTAATTACATTTGTTTGGTATTTACTGTTTTATATTGTATCCTGCGAGCCGCCCCAAATCTTTGGAGAGGGGTGGCATACAAATCTAAATAATGATGATGATGATGATGATGATGATGATGAAGAAGAAGAAGAATCATCATCATCATCATCTAAGGAACTCTAAAGATTTCAAAAAGGTAGCACTGGATCTGTCTGCATTTTCACCAGTACCCACACCTACTTTAGCCTGTAACACTGTCAATGGTTATTTTTCCCTCCCAATGTATCTCGCTACCCAAAGAAGCTCACTAACTTTTAAAAATATATTAAACCTATTGATTAATATTACATTATATTATAACACAGTAATTGTTAATGAGGGAGAAAAATAAATATTTGTGGAGTGGAATATAAAATACATTAGATTTTTACAGCAGTCAAAATATGGAAATGGATCAGTGCATGAGAAAATTCAAAAATCAATTTTAAATGATCCATGAATTTTCTCCTCCACTAAAGCTCACTTCAGCAGTAAATTGAAACTGTAAATATACTGCGGTAGTCTCATTAACATTGCTTTGTCACTTGTTTTTATCTAAAACAAAGTCAGTCAAGTGATAAATATTGCTAATTCATCTCTCTTTGATTAGTGGACTGCATAAATAAATAGAATGAAGTGATCAAAGACTAAATTAATTCTGGCAATATATCAACATTTGAACTCTCAAATAATATAGAGCAACTTTCCATATTGATCGTAGATCACTTTGTTAGTTAATGCCTCATAATTAATTTGGATGAAACAGCCCAATCATTTGATGCCAAGTAGTCAGTTTTATTACAACTCTGTATAGCCATATTCTTTCTGCAAAGTGGCTCATTTTGAATCTATACTCAAGAACTGCTTAGGTTATTGTATCAACTATCTTTCTGTGAAAGACCTGTGATGATTGTGGGTTACTTTTTGCTTGAGGTACTAATCTATTTTAACTCATTTTTATAAAAAATCAGTCTTGTAACATCTTTGCTAAATTCAGTTTGTAATTCTATGTCTAGCTTTACCATGGACTGTTCATTAGTAAATGTCCCCTGTAGTTCCAAGATAATATTCTTAGTTTAATATCAATAATTTGTTAATACATTTATATATTATATTTATAATTTTTGATTGGACATAGATAGCAAACAATTGCCTGACTGGGTCATGGTTTAAGAAAAATTTGGCAACACAAAACTAGACACTGTGACAGTTTTTAATGTCCTCCAATCCAGGTCTCATTTATTTATTTATTTACTAATTTATTGGGTTGTCTGATACAAAAATGAAATAGTATATGCCTAATGTCAGGTTTAAAATTGCAAATATATCAAGCAGAGAAGGGAGGGAAGCACACAAAAACATATGCTTGTGGACAATCACCTTCCTACCTGTCCCTTAAAGAGGAGCTGCCAATATATCCAATGCCTAAGAGAAAATCAAGTCCTAAGTGCCATACAAAGACCAGCAGGTCAGGAATATGCCCTTCTTACAGGGGTGGGCTACTGCCTGGATGGGAGGGAACACAGTGGGGTAGCAAAAATGGAACTCCACCCACTGAAAGATTTTGAAAGAAAATGCAGGACGTCCTGCATAGGCCACGCCCACAGTGTGGTAGTAAAAATTTTGGTAGTCCTTCACTGCCTTCTTACCAAGGCACTGAACCAGGAAGATGCTCCTCTTTCCCATCAAATGAAAGACAGTACCCATCTTATATTGATGGACAAGCTCATATATGTGAAGTTTGAACATAATTGACTACATTGTCAAGAAAGGCAAGACAGATTATTCAGTTTACTCCCATCATCCTATTACTAGCATGTTCTATGTCAAATATCTGACATTACAAATGACCAGTTTGGTTGAAAGAAGATAACACAGGCAAATAAGCAAAATTTAGTCAAGTCATCCATACTGAATCAAGACTTTCTTCTTTACCATCAATTGCCTAAGGCAGATTTGTATGCTTCCTTTATAGAGTACATGTATCTCTTGAATCAATATCTAAGAAAGTCCTTTGGCATAAATTCATACTCTCCTTGATGTATCATCATCTCTTGGCCCTCATATACATTTTATATAAGAACAGCAGAATAATATTAAGGGGCTATCTTATATAAACAGTTTAGCTAGGAAGAAGGTAGAATAAACTACCGTAATACCGTTCAGTTTTCACATCAACTTGATAATGGGGCACTTAACCAAAGGAATAATATCTTCCAAAGTTAATCCAGTAAACCAAAGGCAATTTGATTATGTACCATCAAGTTATTCTTTGAATCTTCACGATCACATAGATTTTCCCCATGATCACCTACTTTATCTCTGTCCTATTTTTTTCAAGTCTTTCAATGGTATGCTTCTTGCCACAATAACTGCCTTTGTCTGTCTTGCTACTGATCACCCTTTTCTTCTCTTTCCTTTACTTTTCCCAGTATCAGGGGTTTCTCCAGAGAATTATGTCTTTGCATGTGATAATTTGAGCCTAGTTATTTGTTCCTTGAAAGAAAACTCTGGAGTGATTACTTCAATGATCCATCAATGTGTTTTCATGGCTGTTCACAACTTTAGGCTCATCTGTATATAAATCACCATTACGATTTAAAAGAGCAATGAAAACTGTGCTTACTTTTAAAGAGATCACTTATTCTGTATTAGCTTTAACAAAATTAAGACTATAGACTTACTGGTGGTACCGGTACTTCTCTAATGATGTGGAATATTGAGGGGCATGGCACAAAACAGATGATATTTTTCAAATATTTATGCTAATTATTCCAATGTATAGGGAAATATATTGTTCATCCTACTGATATCCAACTAAACATCTGAAGAATCTCATTGGTTAGTACTTATTTCTTTCTAGCTATTATTTGCCAGCATTTCTAAAATTATTTGAAGGTATGGCTATTATGGCTACTTATGGGAACCAAGTAAGCTCATGAATTTCATTTTCTAAATACATTGTTTCAGGTTTCTTGGTGCAATCCTAATAGGTACTCTGCATAAAAGCAGAGACTCATTAATCAGAGGTGATATTATAGATAAGATCCTTCACTCATTGGCTAAAAGAACACTTCCGCTACTAATTTTAGGCATTCTTATCTCTGTTTGGAAATTCAGATCCCAATGAAAGTACTAAGGGATTGGAATGACACCAGCTTGGGGTACATTGAAAAATGATAAAGCTTTGTAGGCTGGTGGAGAGAGAGGTGGGGAAAATCATTGATCTGAAATGAGTGCTGTTAATAGAATTGCAGAAACTTGCCCTCACACATTTTTTTTCTCTTGGTAATTTTTTAGTCAGCACAATTCATAACAATAGGCAACAGGATTTTTCTAAGGTTCTTAAATATTTCTGAGCCCTAGATGTTTATAGTTGTACTAATATTTAAAAAGAAGAATGACATTTTTCACTCTTCCATGATTTATTAATTTAAGTTTTAATTGATTTTTATAATAACAATATATCAGTAGAACATTCACACAACACATAACAATGTGCTCAGTGCTCACCACCAAACAACATTCATACCCCTCCACCAAAATGGGGGCATATTTTCTATATACCATTTTAATTCAAGAGCAGTATATCTATTTACATATTTTAAAGTAATTCTAATTTATTCTTTATACTTTGGTCTTGATTCTACTAAATCACTCTTCCATGATTGACCATAATCTTCTACTGCATCTTAGGTAGGAAAATACAGCAGCAGTGGACAACCAAGCACATAAATGTGCAGTAGCGCAGATCATCTCTTTCAACAACAATAATGAGTTCCGCTATAAATCTGAGGCGTTATATTATTCTACCCATCTAGGCTGTTGAGTAGGTCTGTGTGTTACCATGTGATAAGATGGTTTATCCAGGATTTTGTAAAGACAGGCCTGAAAAAACATCAATGTAGAGGCCAAATCAAAGTGAAAAAGAATAAAACCTCATAGGACCAAACACTTGATGCAATAAACTTAAATTTAGCAAACAAAAATATAGACAACTAATAAGATTTGGCTTGCACAGAATTATAGTCATTATTATAAAACAAATTTCTTCTGCCGTAACTCCATTTGTTTCATTGTTTATACATAAAGATTTCATAAGCTTGTTTTTAATGAATCTTCCACTAGCTGAATGAAAGCAATGTTCCAGCTGGATGAAAATCTGCAAATCTGTTTAACCAGAAACAAGCAGTACAAAACAAAACCTCCAACCTACTGCCTTATTCAACAAGATTTTAGCATAACAAAGGATAAATGTTCAGGATTTGGAATGAAAGTAATATACCATAGTGGAAGGGATACTATGGTACTTAATGAAATTCAGAGGCTTCACGGGTTACTTTAAAAAGATACAGGGGGTGGACAAAGAAATGGAAACACCTTGAAAAAAATAATCAAAATATCTTTTAATATGGTATTGGTCCACCTTTTGCGGCAAATACAGCCTCAATTCTCCAAGGTATTGATTCATGCAAATTGTGAATTGTTTCCAAAGGAATTTTAGCCCATTCTTCAGTTAAAGCATCCTCCAGTTCTTTTAGAGACAATGGTGGTGGAAATCGACTTTTTACTTGAATCTCTAAAATCGACCATAAATGCTCAATAATGTTGAGGTCTGGTGATTGTGGTGGCCAGATGAGATGCTGAACTTCATTAGAATGTTCCTCGTGCCATTCTTTAACAATTCTTGCTCTATGGATTGGTGCATTATCATCTTGAAAGATGGCATCCCCCTCTGGAAACAGTTCTTGAACCATAGGATGAATTTGGTCGGCCAAAATTCTTAAATAGTGATGGCTATTAATTCTTCCATGAAGGGAAATCATTGGCTTGGTGGATTTCCAAGAAATAGCACCCCACCATCACTGAACCCCCACTATGTTTGATGGTTGGGAGAAGGCAGTCTGGATGAAATGATTCTTTTGGCTGTCTCCAAATGTAAACATGACCGGAGGTCAGAAAAATGGTAAATTATGATTCGTCAGAGAAAATCACATTTTTCCACTGCTCGAGGGACCATTTCTGGTGGTTTCTACACCACTCTAAACACTTGAAACATTGACTGAGAGCAGAGGTTTTCTAATTGCAGCTCTTCAGTGGAATCCAGATTTGTGAAGATCTCTTCGAACAGTTTTTGTGGAAACTGGGTTCTGTACGTGTCTATTGAGCTCTGCAGTGATTTCGGAGCTATGGTCTTGCAATCCACTCTAACAATTCGCTTTAGAGTCCAACGGTCTCTCTCAGACAACTTCGACTTTCGAGCAGACCTGTGCTTGGCTGAGGACGTTTTCCCTTCTCTTTCAAAAGCAGTGATTACTTTTGAGACATTACCTCTTGAAACACCAAACATTCAGGCACTTTCTGTTACACCAACTCCTGCCATTCAAGCACCAACAATGTGGCCTCTTTGAAAGTCTGAGATGTCTGCCATTTCTAGAAGGTTATAACCAATTTTCTTAAATTTCTGTAAAAAAAGGTAGTTTAAAAAAACATATCAAATAACAGAATTTTAAAAAACATTAAAATATGTCAAGTTTTGATTGATTTGAACATGTTCAAACATTATGATGCCAAAAAGTTAAGTGTTTCCAATTTTTGTCCACCCTCTGTAACTACATGTTAGTTACATACATGGATACCTATAGTCGCAAAATAATTCATTCAACTTCTTTACTATTCCAGATTTTCCTTCTTTTGTCTTCCAATGACCTTACTACTTATGCATTGTTTGCATGAACCATATATTAACAATAATATCTTCTTCGAAACACTTTTTTTTGCTTTCTGCTTGCAGTTATTTGTTAACCTTTTCCTTCTTTCCTTCCTCCCCCTTTCCAGCAAGATTTCAATTTTGTGTCCGGCTTCCTTTTTTAATAGTTCCCAACACTGATTGCCTGTGAAAAGAATGTTAGGTCTGCTGCTATTACTGTGGTTTTAAAGGTCTTCCAGACTAGATAAATTTGACACTTTGCTTTCTTTTTCTGTTTCTTTTTTACCAGTGCTCTTATCCTGAAGACAAGTTTTTATTGGATTCTCTCTCTATATATATATAAATTATATAGTGAGTATAGACACTGTTTTCAATCAGTACAATATCTCTAGCCTAAGATGTTAGGATTAATTTGACAGCCATCTACCTTCTGGTCAGTTCCAACTGTTCTTGGAAAAGGTCTTTTTGAAAAAGATATTTTACACTGTGCTATCCAATTTACAGTAATGAGATTTGTAAAATAATGGCATGTATCTTCTTTGTACATATCTGAACCCATATTGCAATCTGACAATTATGAGCTAAGTATCCTTTAATAACATAATTCAGGGATTTTCATGTCCAATAAAGAGAAAACATATAATGATAAAATTCTGTGTTTAAAGGCACAAAATATTACATCCCGAGGTAAAACCAACAGCAGCGCTTCTATCAATAAGAGTAGATATCAGTGAACATTGGAATGGGTGCTCCTGTTGTTCAAGTGTTTAATTGCTACCAACTTCCCATGGTCCAATGGACATTAGTTTACCTAAATTGTCTCTCGGTAGCTGCTTCTGTAAGTTTTCATCAGGTTCTGCTTGTGATGTTAGTAATAGCATCTGACTTTGTCTAGCAAGGTCTGAGATACTTCCTATGCCTATATGGCAAACATGCAGTGTGGTCGGGCGGTAGGAAAAGCAAGTAGGATGCTTGGCTGCATAGCTAGAGGTATAACAAGCAGGAAGAGGGAGATTGTGATCCCCTTATATAGAGCGCTGGTGAGACCACATTTGGAGTACTGTGTTCAGTTCTGGAGACCTCACCTACAAAAAGATATTGACAAAATTGAACGGGTCCAAAGACGGGCTACAAGAATGGTGGAAGGTCTTGAGTATAAAACGTATCAGGAAAGACTTAATGAACTCAATCTGTATAGTCTGGAGGACAGAAGGAAAAGGGGGGACATGATCGAAACAATTAAATATGTTAAAGGGTTAAATAATGTTCAGGAGGGAAGTGTTTTTAATAGGAAAGTGAACAGAAGAACAAGGGGACACAATCTGAAGTTAGTTGGGGGAAAGATCAAAGGCAACATGAGAAAATTTTATTTTACTGAAAGAGTAGTAGATCCTTGGAACAAACTTCCAGCAGATGTGGTTGGTAAATCCACAGTAACTAAATTAAACATGCCTGGGAACTAATTTAAACATGCCTGGGATAAACATATATCCATTGTAAGATAAAATACAGGAAATAGTATAAGGGCAGACTAGATGGACCATGAGGTCTTTTTCTGCCGTCAGCCTTCTATGTTTCTATGTTTCTATGCCTGATAACAGCTTCCGGTTTTTATTTTCTCATAAATATATTAGAGCCTACAACAAAAACCTGTCAAATTCTTAGAAGTTAAAACAATTAATCAATGGAACAACATGCCTTTAGAAGTTGTGAATGCTCCAACACTGGAAGTTTTTAATAAGAGACTGGATAACCATTTGTCAGAAATGAGACAGGGTTACTATCTGAAGAAATTCAATTCAGTTCAAATCTAGTCTCTTCTCTTCTCGTCTCGTCTCACCTAGCTCAACCCAGCCCAGTCCATTCCAGTCCAGTCCAGTCTATTCTTCCAAACTCAAATATGACTAGTCCAATAAATTAGTCCAATTGTTTTTACATTTATGCACAATCCTAAAAACAAAAACACCACTGCTTTAAAGAATCCACTCATTAAAGTTAATGCAACTCTTAATGCAATTGTACTTTTAAAAAACCTGTAAAAATTGTGTTCTCCTTTAAATGTCTCAGTTGTGATAGCCATCTATATTATGATCTATAAGCTGCATGTCTTTATAGAAATCTGAAAGGGCATAGAAGAATGGCTGAGAAAAGAATATCTATTGGCTATGTATGCATTGCTCTATCAATGTAAATTGATTTTGTGAACTGGATGAATGCATGACATTTATCTATTATTGGGAAAGAGTTTCTTCTATTAGGTTACAAAATGGTTTCCTCATTACCCAAACAATTAATGTAGGAATTAAAATGTATTAGAAGTTCATATTATCCACACATTAGTATAATGAAAGCCGCCTTCATTAGCTAGATTATTCCTCATGGCATTTTGGACTGTTAAACACTATGTCTACTGTTGACAATCTAGTAACTAATTTTAGTAATTCAGAGAGATATTTAAGTCCCTGGAAGAGAACACTACAGTATGGATAAAATCGAATAAGATTATTCTGGGGGTGGAAGAATTTTCATAAAATGTGGAAATACAATCTCTCCCCTTTCAGCTCCCATTTCTTATATGTTGCAATGAGCATAAGTTAATCTTTCAAAGCCAATCTTAAGCTTCACTGGGGATTTAAAAACAGAAGGGAGAAAGAAATCCATTGCAAAGCATTTACTTTGCCCTAGGAAACAATATTAATGAGATAAAACTTCACATTTAAAGTACTAAAAAGTAACATGTGGAATGATGTTTGTATGCAAGGGAATACCATGATTCTCTAAAACAGTTTTTTGGACCTTTTATATCTCAGAAGTTATATATCAGATCCTGCCCATTTAGCAGTTTGAAAGCATTGCAAATGTGAGTAGATAAATAGGTACAACTTCAGTGGAAGGTAACAGTGTTCCACCTGCCTCTGGCATATACTGATGTTATCCACATGAACATGGAGAATATCTTTGGACAATGCTCTTCCCTCGGCCAATAAATGGATATGAGCACCCTGCCCTAGAGTTGGAGACTACTGACAGGGAAACTTTTATCTTTACCTATATCTCACAAATACATATACTAATTTATATTTAATATAATGAGGCTTAGTTCTCCATAGTGGGAGGAGCTAGCCCCCATAATGGGAAGACACTGTCCTTTAGCCAATCAGGACCAAGTCAGAAGTATTAAAAAAAACCTCTGTACCACCCATCTCCTTTTTTGACTTGTCCTAGGACTTGTGTTCTCCCATCCTTGAAGGATCTCCACTTTTCTATCTATCTAGACTATCTTCAGACTCTCTGCTTCACTGTGAGTTTTCTACCAGTGGCACCTGTCATTGTGAGGAGGAAAGAGTGGTTCAGGCCCTGCCCAGGCAGTAGGTGCCTCCAGCCAAAGGCCTGCTTGATTTCTGAAGTGTGAATTACCGGCTGTTGAGGCAGCGAGTGCAGGCCTTTATCTGCACCAAATTGGGTTGCTGGCCTGCACCTCACTGATAATAAATAGGGAGAGAGGACTGTCATTATAAACTGGCCTGGAGGAGAAGCCCCAGAAGCCTTGTGCTTGAGCAGCCACCGTGCCTCTCCTTCCAGCTGGAGCCTGTGCTCCTATAGCTGGCCTACAACTTTACTTCTCAATACTATAATTGTGCCTTGTCAAAGATGGTGAAAATACAAACAGGCAGGCCTCAAGCCTTGGCTCTCTTTTCAGCCCTCAGTGCTGTCAAATTAAGGCGTTGGGGAGCTAACAGGCCAGCCGATTCCAACGCTTGGCACCAACAGCCATTTCACAGATTTCCTGCCTGTCTCACATCATCACCACTTTCAATTGGCTGCCAGATCCTGCCTCCACTTGCCGAGAGCTCTACAAGGCCACCTGTGCCGCCCTGCAAAAGCCAGCAATTGGCCCACGTGATGCTCCTCTTTGGCTCTGGAGTCTAGGCATGAACTTTTTGAGTGGCTGGGAGCCAGCTCTGCCCTTCCCAACATTCCGAGATGTCAATGAAGTGACCCAAACAGCCATGACTTTCCCTTGCAGGTGTCCTTCTAAAGCAATGGCTGACTGCAGTGGCACAGGGAAAACCAAGACAAAGAGCACACATGCGGGGAGAGGAGAAGGGGTGTCACAGAAGGTTGCCTCTTCCTTTCTCTTCTGGTCTGCGTGGGCTGCTCCAGGAATACGGTCTTTACAGACTTGATTTCCAAAATAACACTTCTTTATTTGCTTTCTTCCACATTGGAATTTGTCACAGCACATCTCCGGCATGCAAATTGCATTCCAAGCTCGCAGACTAAATTGCAGAGTCATAAACTCTTTCTAAATGAACAGGCTGTCCATTTCAAACATCTCCTTATATCTGGGTCAGGTTCACACTACTTCCAAACAGTTTATCATGCAATATAAAAACTCACTTTTCTGGAGAAATGGCAGAAACTGCATCCATTTTGACTTTTTCACTTTGCAGAAAAGCATCCATCATTTCCGGTCAATTCCGGATGTGAGGTAATTAATTCATTTACACACACTGAATAGCATTTTCAAAACCTCTTTCCCCTCAAGTTTGTCTTTTCCTTTTTCTGACCTAAATTTGGCACTTAACCAAGGACTATTCTCTAAACCCCCATTATATGACGAAGTATTACTATCTATACTAACATCTACTGGGTTTTCTATTAAATTCTCATCACCACTATCATCCTCCACATCTCTTACATCAGGGTAATTGACAGCTTCTACGTCGCCTTCCTCTTCTAAATCTGACATTTCCAAAGGCTGACAGAACACACACAACACTTCCCAGTGCCCCAGTCTACCAGTGATCGCTCCCCCCATGAATGGCAGGCTCCTCCCCCTCCTGACAAATCCAAGTCATCAACAGCACTGACTGAAGGGCCTGGCTCTAAGGGTGGCAATACTCCCACTTGCCCAAGAGCCCCTACTAAGTCAATTGAAGGGCCCATCTCCCCAAGGGGAAGCACCCCGAGACCTGAGAATGAACTCACCCTCATAGAGGCCCCTCCACTGTAGCAGGTTTTTATGTATTATTACACTTGTATGATAAGGCACATGGTACATCCCTTATTTCAAACTTACAACTCTGTTATCAATATAACTGATTATTTAAAAAAATCCATAATGTACATATTTCATCTATATCAAAGCATTTGCCTTTTATAACAGAACATGGATAATAAACACAGCAGTTGCTTCAATGTGAATGACAGAAACAGGTGGAATGTTTTTGAATTCAGCTAGCAGCACTTTTCTTCCTAGTTTCTGTATTCTTGTTCTAAAATGCTGTTCTTAATATGATAGTTACTGCCTGCAGTGAATGCACCAGTTCATGTTCATTAGCCTAGAAGATAATAATATTTCAGCATAGTATAAAGTTAACACATTAAGCTATTAAAAGTATGGACAAAACTAAGCTTGACTTGATTTGAACCAAAGCTTTTGCATTTTTAAAAAATATACCATTATTTATTCATATAATTCTAAATTTATTTTATTAGGGGTTATGAGTGCCCAGCTGACACTTCTATAAGGAATAAGAATTTTAAAAGTATTCAAGGTGACAATTGAAAAATTTCCACTGAGAATGCTGTACATGACATCTAGACTAGTTATTCATCTCTCAGCTTTAAAACTAGCATTCAAGCAGGTATTGGAAGAGAAACATATAACTTTGGTAAATCCTGAAACATAGTCCAACCAACTTAGTCTTACTGGATTTCTTACTGAAAGCTTGATTTGGGACAGTCAAATGCAAATATGACTACTAGTGTTTATGGAATATCCAGATGCATTTCTGCAAAAGACTATAAATAAGAAATAAAATGAAGTTTTAAATAAAAGGAGTATCACAAAATATAGAGGAGGATGGAAAGTTATTTTATACATATATATTTCAGATCAGGACTTTGAGAGGAACTACTAAAGAATCTCTTGCTCTTCTTCTAAAATGGAAAAGCTGCATATATTGCTTTTAGTTGGTAAAATTATTAATAATAGCCTTGAGCTATTTGCTATTTGTTTTAAGGTTAATTGTTGCCCAGAAAAGTTTGAAACTAAAAATATGTTTTATTTAAACTAATATCAATATTTGCATTTTCCTGATATATGGTATACCAAAGGTGTAGGGAATGAGCAGCATCTGAAACAAACATGACAACCTAGAAATGATGATGGGTATATGGTAACATAATAGAGTGATTTTGTTATATACAGTGGTACCTCAAGATACGAACCCCTCGTCTTACGAACAACTCGTGATACGAACCCAGGGTTCAGAAAAAATTTGCCTCTTCTTACGAACGTTTTTCGAGTTACGAACGCCAAACCCGAACTTCTGGGTTCAGCGTTCGGAGGCTCCTGGGAAGCCGCCCGGCTGTTTTAAAAGGTGACCGCCGGGCTGGGGGGCTTCCCAGCACCCCCAGAACCCCAAACCCGGAAGTTCGGCAAAAGTTCTGGGTTCGGGGGGGTGCTGGGAAGCCCCCCAGCCCGGCTGTCACCTTTTAAAATAGCCGCACGGCTTTCTAGGAGCCTCCCGAAGCCGAACGCGGAAGTTCGGGGTTCGGGAGGTTGCTGGGAAGCCCCCCAGCCCGGCTGTGAAATGCCTCTCGTAGCAGCTGCTACGAGCGGCATTTCACTTTCCCTCCCAGGCAAAAAGATGCCAGCATTCTGGGATGATGGGGCCGGACTTCCCAGGCGGAAGGCGTTCCCCTCTCCCCGGCATCTTTTTGCCTGGGAGGGAAGGTGAAATGCCGCTCGTAGCAGCTGCTACGAGCGGCATTTCACTTTCCCTCCCAGGCAAAAAGATGCCAGCATTCTGGGATGATGGGGCCGGACTTCCCAGGCGGAAGGCGTTCCCCTCTCCCCGGCATCTTTTTGCCTGGGAGGGAAGGTGAAATGCCGCTCGTAGCAGCTGCTTGAGCCGCCAGCATTTCACCTTCCCTCCCAGGCAAAAAGAAGCCGCGCTGCTGCTCCAGTCGCCCGGTCCTCTCCTGCCTCCCGCGCCGATGTTCCCCACTGCGTCGGGGACCGCCAGCCCCGAATTGGATGCATCCTCGCCGCTACCGCTGCCGCCGCGCCCACTGCCCGCCCCATCCTCGCTGGAGGTCTAGCCGGAGCCAGGTCCGCTCGGCCGCGCCTCCTCGCCCGCCGCCCAGCCGCCCAGGATGCTGACCTGCTACCTTGCGGCGCGCCCGCCGCCGGCCCGATCCTGCGCCTCCTGCTTCCCCCCCAAGCCAAAAATACAAAGGCAGTCTGCCGCTCCCGTGGAGCAATGGGAAGCTGAAGCCGCCGGCGGTTTCAGCCTCCCTTTGCTCCACGCTGCTCCGCCCTGCTGCTCCGCCCACCCAGGTTCGGGGGGTACTGGCAAGCCCCCCAGGCCGGCTGCGACCTTTTAAAACACCTGCGCCGCTTCGCAGCTGTCTCCTGAAGCCGAACGCTAAAGCCGAACCTGGGGGGCTTGCCAGCACCCCCCCGAACCTGGGTTCGGGGGGTGCTGGGAAGCCCCCCAGGCCGGCTGTCACCTTTTAAAACAGCCGCGCGGCTTCCCAGCAGTCGCCGAAAGCCGTTTTTTTGCGGGGGTTTTTTTGGTTGCACGGATTAATTGACTTTACATTGTTTCCTATGGGAAACAATGTTTCGTCTTACGAACCTTTCGTCTTACGAACCTCCTCCTTGCACCAATTAAGTTCGTATCATGAGGTATTACTGTACTGTTCTGCCCGCGTGTCCCAACCGCCTGTAATTACAGAGTAATTAGTCCAAAAAGACACACACCACACGATAGAAGGAAAACCAAAAGTCTTTATCAACAGAAAAGCAGAAAAAATTCCCTTTTTAAATGTCAAAGGGATTTTCTGGTACACACAAGGCACAGGTTAAATGCAATCCAATTTCTCACCCAGTAACTGGGAAATTGAGTCCAATTCCAAAGTCCAGAAAGTCCACACACAATCTTGAACAGGGAAACAGCAAAACCATGATCTTGACGAAACTATGAATCAGATAAACTTCCACAAGGCTAAGCCAGCATGCTGTTATTTTTATCTGTAGCACTAATTACAGCAGCCCCACCCAACCACAGGTGGGGTTATCTCCTGTAATAATCCTTCAGTTGTTCTCTCCTATGCATCACTCTACGCATGCGTGGGTCTGTAATAAGTTCTTGTTCAGAATCCAGGGATGATAAGGATGATTGATCTCCTCCTGGGCTGTCTACCAAACTCCCCTCTTCCCTGCTACTCACTCTTCCTTTGTCAGAGGAGCCTTGGTCGGGAGACTCTATCGGAAGCAAAACAGGCCTGGAGCAGGTGGATGTTTCCCCCACATCCACCTCCACTTTCCTTGGGGCAGGAGCTGGGCCAGAGCCAACCACAGCATATACTATACAAAGTTATATTCATAAGCCCTGACATTTGATGCAAGTTCATAACTCAACTATTTCTGTGATGATTTCATCAAGTATTATTGTTACTTGACCCCTCTTGCTCTCCCAGTCTTTAGAACTAACATCTAAAGTTATATGTTTTGATATGTATCAGGAGCAGCCAAGCTTTTCCCAGAACAGGGCCTCTAAATAATGTGCTAAGAAGGAAACACTTAAAAAAAATAAAATCAGCCAAGCAGGACAAATAGTTTTTTCACATTAAAAAGTACACTTCACTGGCAATTTCCAAGGACTCTGAGGATCTTATTCAAGGCTTTGGGAAATTGCATTCATCCCCAAGAGTATATGGGGTTGTATATGGAAAAATATATTTTCCAAAAAGCTTTTGTTAAAGTAGTTTATCAATTATTCACATGCTTTTGTACTGACTTTCCTGATTATGTAATACTTTTGTTATGTTTGAATGCATACCAAAGCAACTTTTGCTTTGATGGAATCCTGATGTATTTCTTTTATCTAAAAAAATCATATTTTTGCTTGCCACTCAAGCCTTCATTTAATAATTACCATTATTAAATTATTATTTATTATATTTAAAGCCCTACATGGCTTAGGGCCACACTATCATTGAGACCACCTTCTACTGCATAGCTCCCAGCAGTTAAGGGCAGCCAAATTTTTACTACCATACTGTGGGCCTGGCTTATTCTGTCGATGTGGCTTGCTGGTCATGTGACCGGGTAACAGTGGCTTACTGGCCATGTGACTATGTGGGAGTGGCTTAACGATCATGTGACGTGAGCAAGGATTTTTCAAAAACCTCAAAACAATACCTATATCAAAGGACTCAAAACAAGCAAGTCATCGAATTCACCCACATCCTAGAAGTGAATACCTATAGTAGAGTGAAATGACAGAAAGATCTCACTTAGAATTTTGAGCGTTATCATAAAGGTGCCTTTATGATTAAAATGGCCACTCACAAAATAATCACTTACTCAAAGGCAACAATCTAAAGTGTTGCATGCTATTTTCACAGCCTAAATGAACATCCCAAAATGCTTCATTCCACATAACAATCTTAACCCTCCTTCCTGCAGACCATCAAACAAAATCAAGGTTTCTGGCAAAACTTTAGTTTTCAAGCATTATTCATTTTATTTTCTAGAGCAGGGGTCCCCAAATTTGGCAACTTTAAGACTTGTACATTTCAACTCCCAGAATTCTTCAGCCAGCAATGAAGACCTCTGTTCTAGAGAATATTATAGCCATTCGGAAATTGCTGGCTTTGGGGTTTTTAAATGCTTTCGGGAAGAATGCAGAGGCTGCCCAAAGAGGATGCCCTGCATTTTCTTTCAACATCTTTTGGTGCAAATTGGATGCTCTGGGGTGGAGCTCCATTTTTGCTAGCCCCACTTCACCCCCCCAATTTGGGCAGCAACACACTCCTGGTCCCCAGTGACCAATACGGGCCTACAGAGTTGGTCTTTTCCAGGACCCATAAACTAAATAGTGTTGCCTGGCAGGTCCACAGTGGAGGGCCTTCTCTGTGGCTGCCCCGGCTTTCTGCAATCAGTTACCTCCTGAGATCCAGACTATCCCGACCATATTGGCCTTCTGGAAAGTGGTAAACACCTGGCTTTTCTGACAGGCCTGGGGCCATTGATCCCGGTGGTAACCAATGACCTCCGACCATGAATGGTATGCAGGAGTTTGTATTATAAATTGCAATAGTTTTAGTACTATTGTTTTAGTACTATTATTGATGTTTATATTTTTGCTATGAGCTACCTAGAGTGCCTAGTGAATTGGGCAGCATAGAAAACAAACAAAGAAAGAAAGAAAGAAACAAACAGGAAGGAAGGAAGGAAGGAAGGAAGGAAGGAAGGAAGGAAGGAAGGAAGGAAGGAAGGACACATGGGAGCTAAGATAATTCAGACCCATTTGGTAATGGTAATGAAAAATTCTAGAAAATGCAGGACCTCTGATACTAATGCACCAAATCCAAAATTCACATCTAATCACAAAATAGGAAGGCTTTGAAAATATGTTAAAACATTGATGATAGGCAATTATTTAGAACTAATTAGCTTAAGTAAAATTTGTATTTCAATGGCATTTGCCTGCTTAAATTCTTAAAAGTATAAGTGAAGTAGGGCCAAGTTTTTACTGTTAAATAAGACATGTTCATTTGGTATTTTATTTAGTTATTTATTTATCAGATTTCTACACTGCCCATCTCAGCTAAGTGAATGGGGGAGGGGGTGCTTACAATTAAATAAAAAACAAATTCAAAGAAGTATCAAGGGAAAATAAAAAAAGTTGGAAGTTTCATGCAACTCATATAACCTTATACTTCAAACTCAATTCCGTTGAGGGCTGCATCAGGATTGTGTTTGACTTTGGGGGTCAGGGCATGGGCAGCTCAGTGCCACTCATGTCAGAAATGCTTGTGGTGGTCCGAGTGCCCTGCCAGAAAAAGTGGGCTCCCAAGCTCCATTTTCAGCTGTGACAGCTTCCTGCAACTCTCTCCAGAAAAAAATGGAGCTTGGGAGGGCTGCCTGCAGCCCACCATAGCTCTGTTTTTGCTGGCAGAGGTACTTTGCAGTTTCTACTGTGGCTCCGTGGGCCAGATCAAACAACCCACAAGCCAGATCCAGCCCCCAGACCTTAAATTTGGCACCCCTGTTCTACTTCATAAGTTTTACATACAAGTCTATCTATGTTTACTCAGCATTAACTTTATGCAATGATACTTCTTCCCAAATAAATGTGTAGATGAATACTGCATTGATAGATGAATTATTTTCACAGTGTTCTCATTTCCCCCCCACATTTTCATTGCAAATTAACAGAAAAAAATGAGGAAATACACAAACACACACCACACATGCACACATACTCACACTCACACATACACACAGACAATCAACACTTTTAAAGAAAAAGAGAGAGAAACCAAGAAATGGGAGTTAGGAAAAAGCCTGTCCAAATGGCAAAATGTAAGCCGCAGTCCACAAGTAATAGATTATACAACCATGGAGCACACATTAAAGGGATTTCTATCCTAGTGCCATCTTGAACTTTTCTGCATCTCAAGAGAAGAAATCATGGGTTAGCTTTTCTGGTGGAGTGATCATGGGCAATCAGCAACCAAGATTTAAAAGTGAGTGAGAAATGTAAAATAAATGAAACCAGTTAATAGCCACATCCTCTGTCATCACATGTTGTATTCTCTCTATATTAAAATGACTGAAGAATGTAATGAAATCTAAACTAACAAACAAATAAATCTAAATAAGATGTCAATCAACAGATTTTTTTTCATATCGTAAAAGAAAAGTTTTAGGAAACCGAAATATTGATTTGAGCATAAAAATCAAGTTCTAATTTATCAATAATGTGGATAAACCTAAATGTTAAACCTATTCTATTGATGACATGCATATACATGTAGAGGTAAAACAAATGGTATGGCTCCCCAAATCAACACAGACTGTGGAAATCTATGCATCTCATTTGAAAACCAAGGACACAGAGTGGAGGAAGACTAGAGAGGCACGCACTGCAAGATGCTTGAGGTCCAGTGTAAAGTTTCCACAATCTGTGTTGACTTGGGGAGCCATATCATCTGCTGGTGTTGGTCCACTGTGCTTCATTAAGTCCAGGGTCAACGCAGCCATCTACCAGGAGATTTGGGGGCATTCTATGCTTCCATCCGCATATGAGCTTTATGGGGATAGTGACTTAAATATTCGAGCCAGACTCGTCACCTGCCATCACTGCTAAAAGGACCAAAATCTGCTTCAATGATCATGGGATTACTGTCCTTGATTGGCCAGCAAACTCGCTTGACCTGAACCCCATTAAAAATCTATGGAGCATTGCCAAGAGAAAGATGAGAGTCACCAGGCCATACAATGCAGAAGAGTTGAAGGCTGCTATTGAAGCATCCTGGTCTTCCATAATACCTCAGCAGTGCCACAGGCTGATAGCGTCCATGCCACTCCACATTGAGGCAGTAATTGCTCCAATAGGGGCCCAAATGAAATACTGAATACATATACATGCTAATACTTTTCAGAGATTCAATATTGTTCTATATACAATCCTTTTATTGATCGCATATAACATTCTAATTTTCTGACATGGGGGATTTAGGGTTTTCATGAGCTGTGCCCCATAATTATCACAATTATGACAAATCACAGCTTGAACTATCTTGAACTATCTTGCCTTGCATGTTATGAATATCTCTCATATATTAAGTTTCACCTTTTAAGTTACATTACAATGAACGTTTGCATGATATTCTAATTTTTCAAGTTTCACCTGTACATAAAAACTGATCTCTCTTCTCTCACCTCTTTGATATATTGCTCATTTTTTGTTTTTCTTCAGTAGGTCTTATCTGTCTTCAGTGATCATAGATAATTGCTACTTGAGAAAAATACTCCAAGGCTATTTTTTTCCATTAAAACTAACATATATTGGTCTCTATTTGCAAATCATAGAAGTTCCTCATACAGTGCATTTCAAGTCATTCTGCCTTGCTTGTCTCATCATTGAAGTTGCAATTGAGAGAGTCCAGAAATATTTCACAAGAAAAGTCACCCACTCCTCTGCTTGCAACAGAATATCTTATTCCACCAGACTTGAAATTTTGTGTTTAGGTAATTTAGAGCTATGTCACCTTCAATCTGATCTAAAAATGTAGTTCATAAAATCATCTACTACAATATCCTACCTGTCAATAAATACTTCAGCTTCAACTGCAACAACACATGCACACACAATAGATTCAAACTCAGTGTAAACCGCTCGAAATTCGACTGCAGAAAATATGACTTCAGCAACAGAGTGATCAATGCCTGGAATGCACTACCTGACTGTGTGGTTTCTTCCACAAGGGACATGCATAAGTGCACAATCGTGCCTACCGTCCCTGTCCTTCTGTCCTGTTGTCCAAATTTACCTATACCTACTTTGCTTTTGTTTATGTTTAAACCTTGCCTGTTATCTTATACATGTTTTGACAAACAAACAAACAAACAATAACATCTAAAGTAGCAGCTTGCTTTATACAAAAGAAATTTTAGTTTCTGTATGAATATGTATTAGTAAGAATTACAACCTCATGGGCTATTTAAATAAGAATTAACACAAGTGGTGTTTTCTTATGAGGTCATGGTATCCAATTATGTGGCAATCTCAGTAACTGCTGGATGTTCTATTCAAATACATCTACATTCTGATAAAGTGTTATGTAGTTAATATTATACTCCTTTTAGGTTATGAGCAATTCTGGAAGAAATGCTGTTTATGACTTTAATGGGGCATAAATAAATGCTAGTGTACAAATGGGTGGCCATCAGCTATAAGGGAAAAGCATATAAATGGTATAGCAGTATTCAGAAATTCACTTTATTTTCAGCTAAAGAATAAAAATTCCTATTTGAATATCTGGAAAGTACTGTGGTAGGATGGGTTAGGGTTAAGATATGAGATTGAGAACAATGAACACTTAATAGTTTTCACGTCCCATTTAAAGGATTTTATTCCCAAAAAGGAAAATGTGGATCGTATCTGCCCTGCAGGACGCTTTGAGAAAAATACTGGGGCAATTCAAATGTGGTATTGCAGATTAATTCTCCTGATTGCCAGCAGTTTGATCCTCACCGGCTCTCGATTGACTCAGTCTTCCATCATTTTGAAGTCAGTAAAATGAGGCCCCAATTGTTGTCAACATCTGGAGCCATTTTGCATGCAACAAAAACCACCCATCATATCATCCCCTGGAGATTCCAACAAGATCTGCTGATATTCCAACATACAAAGCCAACATTTATGCTACCTGCTAACTAGAGGACAGCTGCCCCCTCCCTCCCTCCCCAGCGGGCCCAGAAGGGTATGGTGGGAGCGCTCGGCGTTGGAGGGGCAGTCGGGTGGAGGGCTGTTACGGAGGAAGTGAGATGGCCATGGTGGTGAAGGAGGAAGCTGGAGGAGCATTGTGGGTGCCAGAGAGCTATGGCGAGGCTTACGGAGGGAGAAAGAAATCATCCCTGTAGAGGAGGAAGCCGAGGAGAACATCATGGAGGCTGCTGGCTTGTGACGAGCTTTGCGGAGACTGTGTGGTGGCTGTATGACTTTGCGGTGTTATTGAAGGACTGGGGAATTGGAGATGTCGCCCAACAACTACAGAGACGCGGGAAGGAGGCTGGGGCAAACATTTTTTTATTGTTGCTGTGAGCCACCCCAAGTCTACGGAGAGGGGCGGCATACAAATCTAATAAATAAAAAATAAACAAAATAATATGTTGATTTCGCAAACCATTTAGAAAAGGCTGTAATGCACTATGAAGCAGTCCAGGTGCTTTTGCTATTGTTATTGCTAGTACCAGTACTCAAAAACAATAACTTATATGCATGTATTTACTTATGCACATGTTGATTTAACACATATTCCATAAGCTCTAGAGGGAGAGAGGGATCTTTTTGTCTCATGGGTTGAATAGTTCCCAAATGTGTATTTTTTTGCTTGTTTGGTTATTTTTTTTAACATTGTAGGTCATTTATGTATTTTCCCTGATGTTTTGGGGAAAAAGTTCTGTCCTTGATTGAATATTGAGAAGAGGTCACACTCTGCCCTTATTGGTTGCTTAAATTGTCTAAAGCAATTATTGTCATAAGTAGTTGGACAACTTAACTCACTATACATCTGGGACCACGAGATGAATTGAATTAATTACAATGAGATGAATGCACCATGAAGGGCAAGATTGGGGACAGATCATTCTGGAGTTGTGGTCTCTAGGAAGGATCATCAGCTTAATGGCAATAATAATTTTTACTACACATTTTCTCACAGCATTCTTATAGAGTTCTCTATTTGCAATTCTTCATCTGTTTGAGTTATCTTGTCATTCATTGCCTTAAAGTATTCATATGATTATTGACTATTCTCCCTCAAAAGATTTTTACTTGTATATTTGTCTGTCAGTCCACACATTACATTGTTGTGGTTGGCTCTGGGCCTGTTCCTGCAATGGGGAATTTGGATGAGGCTTTAGGGCAGCGGTCCGCAAACTATGGGCTGCGGGACGGATGCAGCCCACCGAGGCCATTTATCCGGCCCATGGGTGACTTCCAGTGCCATTAACCATCTTGCTGGGGGGCGGGGACCATGGCGGTCTGGAGATTGCTGTTGGGGCAGCAGGGACCCGCTAACATCAAGCCCTGTGCCTGCCAGCAAAGCCTCTTTTCAAATGCGCGCTTTTCAAACACGCTGCTTCCCCAGGCAGCCAGCTTTGCTCAGCGCCACCAGGCTTGACATCAGCAGGCTCCTGCTGCCACAACAGCAACCCCTGACCGCCGTGCTGGCCTTGTGCCACGGGAGCGGGGGGTGCCGCTTGCAAGCCCGGGGAGGGCAACACGCGGTGTTGGGGCTGCTTCTAGGCTGGTCCCTCCAGTTAATTAAAATAAAACAAGCCGGCGGGGGAGGGGACGGATGCTGGGGACGCCTTTCCTCCCCTCCTTCATGCCTTTTCAGCTGGAGAGCAAGAGAAGCGGAGACGGGCAAAAGGTGGACGTGCATGCTCAGTTCACTTTAGAAGCTAACGAGCTGCCAGGGCAGTGCCGCCTGCGGAAGGAGCTCCCTGGTGGTCAGCCACGGCCACAGCAGCCCCCCTTGTGATCCGGAGGCAAGAGAGACGCGCCTTTTCCCCTTCCTGCCGAGAGGGAAAGCGAACGGCTTTGCTGTGTCAAGAAAGGGAGAGAGGGAAGAAATGAGAGAGAAAGAGAGGGGGTGAGAAAGAGGAAGAGAGAAAGGGATACATATCTAAATCAAAAATGTCTTTGCAGGCATTTCATGTGGTGGTTGAAAACCTGCTCTTTGGGGACTCTCTTTGGGGACTGTTTGGAGAATTGAGATAGAGCCACTACTGGCGTTTTCAAGAAGAACATCTATAAGTCACAATCTCTTTGACAGATAAACTTGTCACACTTGCCAATCACATTAGCAGGTACTCCAGCTGAGTTCATGCAAGTTCAGTTGTGGTGATTTCAGCCCCCCTGTGTTTTTCCACATTAGGAAATCAACCATATCTAACTTTACAGGCTTCTGGAAAGCTACAAAAATAAGCAATGGTCACATTCCTCTGGAATCAATGATACATAGCTTTTATATTAAAATGTGCAGAGGCTCCAACTCCACCATAGAGCATTTATTTGTTTGTTTGTTTGTTTGTTTATTTATTTATTAGATTTGTATGCCGCCCCTCTCCGCAGACTCGGGGTGGCTCACAGCAGTGATAAAACAATATACAATAACAAATCTAATATTAAAGTCTAAAATAACAATTAACATTAAAAGCCTAAAAGCCCCATCATATAAAAAGCAGACACACAAACATACCATACATAAAACTACATAGGCAAGGGGAGATGTCTCAATTCCCCCATGCCTGACTGCAGATGTGGGTTTTAAGAAGTTTATGAAAGGAGGGTGGGGGCAATCCTAATCTCTGGGGGGAGCTGGTTCCAGAGGGTCAGAGCCACCACAGAGAAGGCTCTTCACCTGGGTCCCGCCAAACGACATTGCTTAGTCGACGGGACCCAGATAAGGCCAACTCTGTGGGACCTAACCGGTCACTGGGATTCGTGCAGCAGAAGGCATTTCTGTTAATGTTCTGAAATACAGCTATATGCCAATTTCAAATCACTCTTTTGCTATAATGTGAACTCCTAAAATTCCTCTTTTAAAGACTGTTCACATATTTCAGTTTAAGGGCGGACAAAACTGTTCAAAAGGAATTACATTCACAAATCCTCTACTTTCATAAAATGAATGGAACAGCTGTCAGAAATTTAAATAACAGGAATGGTGCTAATGTAAGTGATTGTGTTTGTTATTTGTTTTGCTTCATTCTTTGGACAAAAATCTTTGGTATTTTTTTAAAAAAATCTGGCAATCAGATAAATATAGAGAGCTCTGAGAAACCTGTTAAATTGCAGGTGTGAACCTTAAGTGAATGCATGACTTGTGTTAATTTGATTCAGTTACTTCCATTTCAATTCAGCTTCCTTTTAAGGAGAAAATGATATTTAAAGCAAGCTCTCTCTCTTAGGAAGTGTTATCTTTCCAATTAAACTTTGTGAAATGTACTTATTGCATTTGGAGCCACTATTTATTAGACAACCTCTCGAAGTTTTAAAGTCACTAACTAATTTACACATGAGAAACTGTGAAGTACTTTTATTTTAAATGTTGTGAATTCTAATGATTGGTCTTCTTTTTCCATTCTTTTTCTTTAGCCTCATCCCCATTTCCCAAATGGGGAAACTGTAGGATGAAGCAACATTGCTAATTCATCTTCTCTCTATAGAAATTTAAAATATCTTTCAATGTTGTTTAGTTGAACAAGGTTGTACCTTTGCTGCTGGCTTGGCGTCATGCCAGCTTAGGATGCCTCCTTGACTCAGCATGGAAGGATGTCATAAAATAAGTTAAAATCAAAATGGTCATGAGTTAGCTGAATCTAATTCATATTTAGAATACTTTAGTATGAGAACATGCCAAAGAGTGGGGTTTAACTAAATGCAAATGTTAGTGTCTATGATGTAACTGATGAAAAAGAAATTGTACATATGCTGGAGAAATGTGACTGAAGAAAAGTCTGAGTGTGCATGAAGTTAGCCTATGCAGTGTCTGGGCAGTTTGTTTAACATATGCGTAGAAATTATCTCACATGTGTATTAATTGTGTAAGGTTTTAAAGGTATACTATAAAGCAGTAATGGTAAACCCTTTTTCCCTCAGGTGCTGAAAGAGCATATGCACATGCTATTTTGCATGCGCTAGTGCCCACACCCATAATTCAATGCCTGGGGAGGGCGAAAATAGCTTCTCCCACCCCAATAGAGGTCCTCTGGAGGCCGGAAACGTCCTGTTTCCCAACTTTTGGTGGGCCCAGTAGGCTTGTGTTTTGCCCTCACCAGGTGCCAAATTATTTCCTGGAGCTAAGGGAGGGTAAAAACACCCTCATGCCTCCAGAAGGTCTCTGTAAGCCAAAAATGCCCTCTCAGAGCCTCTGTGGCAAGCCAAAAATCAGCTTCCCAGGACACACATGCTTGTTGGAGCTGAGCTAGGGCAATGGCTCGTGTGCCAGCAAAAGTGGCTTTGTGTGCCACCTGTGGCACCCATGCCATAGGTTCGCCATCACTGCTATAGAGGGATATTTCCAAACGGAAAGATAACAAGAGGTAATACAGAGATGTGATAGCAGTGTTCCAATATTTGAGAGGCTGCCACAGAGAGGAGAGGGTCAAGCTGTTTTCCAAAGTAACTGAAAGCCAGACAAGGGATAATGGATGGAAACTGACAGAGGAGCGATTCAACCTAGGAATAAAGAGGAACTTTCTGACAGTGAGAGCAATTAACCAATGGAACAGCTTTCAATAAGAGATTGGACTGTCATTTGTCAGAAATGGTGTAGGGTCTCCTGCTTGAGCAGGGGTTGGACTAGATGACTACAAGGTCCCTTCCAACTCTGTTAATCTATTTTTTAATAAAACTGTAAGAGGATTTTATTTTTTAATACATTAAAGCTATTTAGTAGAATTCTGCTCTACAGAATGCAATTAATAAAAATGAAATGAACAACAGTTTGAAAGTGCTGTGTGGCTTTCTATCAAGCAATAATGCATAGTCTGTGTTTGCTCTGTAGCAGATCATTTAGAAACGTTTGGAGGAAGAACGGTCTTCTACTTAAATTGATTTAGATAAAGCATGTGAAATGAGAGGGTTGAATTATAGAATGTTTTGTGTGAATTGATGGTTGTTTGCTGAATGCAAGAAAAGCAACGTACAATGGAAATAAACTTAGAGAATGGTTCAACAATGAGCAAAGATAAGACAAAGATCTCTGATATTGATCTGGCTATTTAAAGCATTTCTGAATGAATGTGCAACATTTGGCTAACAATCCAAATTTACAGCATAGGCTAGATCGATTGTATGATGTAAGCAGGACTAAAAATCTGAAAAATAATATTTGGAAGACCAAGATAATTACATTTAATAAGAAAAAATAGACTAGACTAGACTAACTAAACTAGATTGGGCTGGGCTGGACCGGAGTAGACTGGAATGGAATGGAATGGAATAGAATAGAATAGAATAGAATACATTATTGGCCAAGTGTAATTGGACACACAAGGAATTTGGTTTTGGTGCATATGCTCTCAGTGTACATAAAAAGACAAGATACATTCATCAAGAATCATAAGGTACAAAACCTAATGATTGTCATAGGCAATAGTAGGTTCTCACCGGTGCGCCTAATCTTGTGCAGCTCCGCAGCTCTGGTACATGAGTGCGCACTCAAGTAAAATTTCGTTTCCTGCATCTGTGCTCAAATGTGCGCTCATGCAGCAGAGCTGCATGCAATTAGGTGTACCAGTAGGAACCTACTACTGGTCATAGGGTACAAATAAGCAATCAGGAAACAAACAATATTAATATAAATTGTAAAAATTAGAACTGTGTCTGTTTAAAAGGAGTTTTTCATCATCTTATTAGCAAGTGAATGTAAATTGGTTAGGAAGATTGAAGAGAGTGGATTTTTTATTTACCCTAATCCTTAGTCTATTTAAAATTCCTGCCCTTTTACCTCTCTGTCTCCACCATCTGCATTTGCTTTTGGTGATCCATAGCTTTGGGGAATTAGCTTCTTCCTATCTTAGAATCTTCTCCGTGTTTGAAAAGACAGGGGCGAGGTGAGGTTACAGAGAGATGTTCCTTAAAGAAACATTGCTTAATTCTTAGCAGATGGTTTCATGAGTATGAAATCCATAGAGAATTGCAGAGAATAGAAACTAAAGAAACCATTTGAGAGTATTTCACCAAGGTAGCCTTTGTTGGCACAATCTTAGATCAATGTCTGCAAGATATGACAAAATCTTCAATGCAGCGGAGTTTAGGGTTAGGCTTAGGGTCCCCATCTCTAATTTTAACTGATGTCAAGACAGGCTAGAGAAATAGATTTCTTGCATTGGTAAGGTTTGGCTAGAAGAGCCAAATATTTACCAAATTTAAGACTGTAAACTCTGGACAACTTTGAGGTGCTAATGCTGAATGCTCATTCCTTTTTCAACATGTTAACTGTGATATATCATCAAAACCTTAGCAGATATAACTAAAGAGAATTGTCACCATTTTATTCATTGTTAATGTTAGATCAGTTTCATATCTTATTTATAATTGCAATTTCACCATTCTAAAATAGTCTATTAAACCTGAAGGTGGAAATCTCTACTTCCAATATAATTTTTAGAAGAGTCATAAATATGTTTATCTTCCAGCAGGAAGAGGTTACACTACATTTTCCCCATTTTGCCTATATTTTGATATTTAAATACTTACTATGCAATTTAAATTCTAATACCTATCACCCAGAATAGCTAGAACTGTGCGCAGCATACAAACCCATTAATCACATTCTAAAAAATCCAAATAGAAACTATATTTCCATTTGGTAAAGTATATAATCTGTCATTACACACTATAAAAATATGCAAATAAAAGCTGGATATAATATTAAACAAAATCACTATACTTTCTGCCTTGCCACACAAAACATAAATGGCATTGTACTCAGTCTAAAAAATTGCTTCATGTTTATCTCTATTATATATGGCAGGGTGAGAGCTGTGAACCATGAACACAAAACTTTTGCTGTGTCCCAGCATAACTTATATAGTGTCCTTGATGACCTTAATAGGGACACTAAAGTGACAGGTCAAGATAGTTGAGATAACGATAACTCAAATAAGCAGGGGATCATGGTCCAAAATGAAGAACTTATACTGAAAAGTGTGAATCAGGTGTTACACAACAGTCACACAGGAACAGCAAGGTACTCCAAAAAAGAAGCCACCTTCTGGTTGGTGATTCAATTGTAAGGGATGTAAATTTAGGAAAGGATATGGAGGTTTTGAAAAAGATCAGGTATCTGCCAGGCACTACTGCCAGCAGAGACAAGAGGTATATTTTTAAGATAGTCAAGAATCCCAGTAAGGATTGTGATGTTGATGCTTCTGTCTGTCTGTCTGTCTGTCTGTCTGTCTGTCTGTCTGTCTGTCTGTCTGTCTGTCTGTCTGTCTGTCTGTCTGTCTGTCTGTCTGTCTGTCTGTCTGTCTGTCTGTCTAACATCTTGGTACAAATGATCTGTCCCAAAAGGATGTATTTTCAATGCAGAATGATTCCAGACTTTGGGGTATGAACTTAGTAGTATAAGTTGTAGGCTTATTTTTCAGAGGTTTTACCAGTTTATAAGGGACAAAAAAAAGGAAAGGCCAGCATGTAATGGAGTTTAATGTGTGGCTGGAGGAGTGGTGTAAAAGGGAAGGCTTTGGTTTTATTAATCATGATGTCTGCAGCTGGTCCAATGAAAAACTGTACAAAATAGATGGTTTGCATCCATCAAAAAAGGGACTGAGTTACTTAGTATTAAATTCACACATTTCCTGGATATTCATTTAAACTGAAAGCAGGGACAGAGAATTCATTGATACAGAATATTTCTATTGCCAACAATCTAAAATTAATAGAGTTATTAAGTCTGCAGAGAGGGGCGGCATATAAATCTAATAAATCTAATCTAATCTATCAGTTCATGCAACATGGATGTATGTGCAGTTAAGATTATCAGCCATGCTATCAAGTAAAGCCAAGCATTTAATAGTGAGTTCCATACCATGTGCACTAATCAAACAGGCAGCAAGAAAGTAGGGTCAGTCAGGCACAACACAGGTTATGTAGACAGTAAACACAGGGTCAATCAAAATGGACTCAAATGTATATACATCAATGTACAGAGTATGAGGAATAAACAGGGTAAATTAGAAATTCAAGTAAATGAGGGAAGATATGACATTGTTGCCATTAGCGAAACATGTGTAATGAAACTGAGAAATGGAATATACAGCTAGAGGGATTTAAATTATTTAAAAGAAATAGATCAAATAGAAGAGGAAGTGGAGTTGCACTTTATATGAGAAATAACTATATCTCTATAGAAATAGAGCAGAAAAATAATGAAAAATATCTTGAATGCACCTGGGTCAATATTAAAGGGGATGTGTGAAATGACATTGCCACAGGTCTATAATATAGGCCACCAAATCAAACAGAGGAAGTAGATGAAATTTTTGCTAGTCAGCCAATTAAGGTATGGAGGAAGCACATCACAATAGTAATGGGGATTTTAACTACCCTGACATCAATAGAAAGACAGACTTTGCACAAAGTGGAAGATCCAACAAGATCCTAATAAACCTAGCAGACAACTTTGTTTCCCTAAAAGTAGAGAAGGGAACAAGGGGATCAGCCATATTGGACTTAATTCTCACTAACAGAGATGAAATAATAGAAGGTGTTGAAGCTACAGGAAACTTGGGGGCAAGTGATCATTCAATATTGTAATTCAACATTTTTGCAAACATTATACAAGCAGCAGAACAGTGTCAAACTAGAGTCTTGTGCTTTAATAGAGCTAATTTCAGTAAACTTAGAGAGAGCTTAGGGAGAATTCCATGGATGAGAATCCTAGAGGGGAAAACAACTCAAGAAACATGGGAAATTTTGGAAAGTGAGGTTATAAATACCCCGTCTAGCACAATACCAATGAAGAAGAAAGATAATAGGTCACAAAAGAACCCAGCATGGCTACGTAAAGAACTTTCTGAAAAATTGAAAGACAAAAAGGACAAGTGTAAAAAGTGGAAAGAAGGGGAAATAACGAAGGCAGAATACCAGCAAATAGTCCGAACCTGTAAAGATTAAGTGAGGAAAGCTAAGGCTCACAATAAACAAAGGCCTGTGACAAAAATAAAAAATAACATATGACTGTTTATTCCCTTTGTGTAAAGACAGATGCAAAAAATAAGTTAAATAACTCTTCTTTCTCCTTGTTGCTTGTCACCTTCTTGACACTTTCTCTCAGCTATTTAACTTATTTTTTGCATCTATCTTTACAGAAAGGGAATAAGCAGTCCAGCCTCTCAAAAACAGCACCATAAAACCATATTAGGAACACAAATTAAATAGGGAAGAAAATGGTAAATGAAAACTTGTCTACCCTAGATGAGTTCAAATCATCAGGTCCAGATGGATTACACCCCAAGGATCTGAAGAAACTGGCAGATGAGATTTCAGAACCACTGAACTATATCTTTCAAATATCCTGGAGCACTGCCAGAGGACTGGAAAAGAGCTGATGTAGTTTCCATCTTCAAAAAAAGAAAATAATAGATCCACAAGACTCAGACCTATCATGGAAGATTTTGGAAAAGATAATCAAGCAATGAATCAGTGAACACCTAGAAGCAAAGAAAGTAATAACCAAAAGCCAACAAGAGTTTGTGAAATACAGATCATGACAGACTAATCTTATTGCTTTCTTTGACAAAGTGACAAAATTAGTAGACTAGGAGAATGCTGTCAATATAATCTACTTGGACTTCAATAAGGCATTTAATAAAGTAGACCTAGATATTACTAGATAAAATAGAAGAATGTGGGTTAGACAGCAACACCACCAGATGGATTCCAAATTTTCTGACCAACCACACTCAACCTGTAGTGCTCAATGGAACTGCACCTACATGGAGGGAAGTATGCAGTGGAGTACCCCAAGGTTCTGTTTTAGGCCCAGTATTCTTACAACATCTTCATCAATGACTTGGGCGAGGGGATAGTTGGTGAACGCATCAAATTTTTAGCTGACACAAACTGCAGGAATAGCCAACACTCCAGAAGATAGGCTCAAGATACAGAAGGATCTTGACAGACTTGAACATTGGATGCTATCTAACAAAAAAAAATCAATGGCAAAAAAAGTAAGGTTTTACATTTGGGCAAGAAAAACAAAATGCACAGGTATAGTATATGTGGTATCTTGCTCAACAGTAGTAAGTGTGAGAGGGACCTTGGAGTCCTATTGAACAACCATTTAAATATGAGCTAGGAGTATGTAGCAGCTGCCAAAAAAAGCCTGCACAATTCTAGGCTGCATTAACAGAGGGATAGAATCCAGGTCATAAGAAGTGTTAATACCACTTTATAATGCCTTAGTAAGACCACACTTGGAATACTGCATTCAATTTTGGTTGCCACAATGCAAAAAAAAAAAATTGACTCTTGAAAGAGTGCAGAGAAGAGGTTTGGACTAGAAGATCTCCAAGATCCCTTCCAACTCTGTTATTCTATTCTATTTTAGTATATATTAAAATTTTATCAGCTTTTCCTGAAAAATTGAGGGCAACGTCATTTAATTAAATTCCCAAAGAATTCAGCTTCCAAAACTTCAAATAAAAACAACAGTTTTGAAATTGTGTATGCTCTCATTCAGCTTCATGACTTGGTTGTCCTAGTCTCTCATGTGAATTGTGGAAAATGATGGAATGTTTTGCTATATTAACTGAAGACATGTGCATACGGTGATACACACAGCGCTCAAATAAATTAGTGAATGTATTCTGAATTAGACTATTTGAGGCTTGTTTATCCTAGAGCTGTCCAATTTTGCTCCCCCTTTATTTGAAAGCTGTAGCCAAATGACAAACAGCTTCATCAGGGTATTATTAAGCACCCCTTTTTGTTTGTGCACCAGCAGAGAATGCTTCCTATTATTTAAGAAAAGGTGTCACAAAGAAAGGCAAATAAAATGCTATCTGCCAGCAGGAAATTCAACAGAACATTAAGCAGCTTTGTGCCTTTGGAAATTTTTTCAAGGTTTTTATGTTTTCCATTTCTACTTCCTGACAGCTCCAATACGTTAAGGTAGCAGTCATGGTAAAGTTCAAGAATGTCACAGCAGGGCTTTACACCGAGGTATATTTGAAGGGATGAGAGAGAAAGAAGAAAAAGCCTGTCAAACTTAAGCAAACATACCACAAAGCAAAGAATGAAAGTTGGTGATTTTAACAACCTTACTTCTTTTATTGGAAAGTGTTTCAAGCAAGTTGGTTGCTTTCCAATTAGTTGCATGAGAAAACCTTATTACCAAATTTCTTGGCTAATTCTTACAGCCCTAACCAGATGCAAAGTCACCAGTATATTTTGATATACAATAGAACTGAATTGTACAACAGGAGGCTGGGAGGGGTGGGTGGGGGAGATAGATGCATAATCATGTAAAGAGAAAAAATGACCCTGAATTAAATGAACTCTCATACCCATTTTAGTTCATCTAAGATTATACTCTTCTTTTAAAGTTAGTTGGAGGAATGAATCTAATCTTCATGCCACCAAAATATAAAATTACAAGGCTACAATATTGTAATATTAGAGCAGAAAATAATTTTAACAACATTGAAATAGGAGTCATTTCTAGAACAACTATCTACCCTGTAATTGACTACTGAACAAGGATCCATATAATACTGAAGAATGAACTAATGAATCACTAAAGAAACCACATTAATGTTTTTGTTTAAATTAGGCTATAATTATGGGTTGTGCCATTAATTATGAGACACTAGAGTTCCACAATTACTCAGGTTAGGCCCAGGAAGGTTCAAAAGGTAATAGATACAAAGTTTTACATTCAGGTGTGGAAATGCCTCTAAGGAAATATTCGGGTGAAACTTGAAAAATATTAGAATACCGTGCAAACATTCATTTATTTCAGTAATGCAACTTAAAAGGTAAAACTTAATTTATGAGAGATACTCATAACATGCAGGGCAAGATAGTTCAAGCCATGATTTGTCATAATTGTGATGATTATGGATTACAGCTCATGAAAACCTCAAATCCCCATCTCAGAAAAGTAGAATATTACATGTGATCAATAAACCAAGGATTGTACATAGAACAAATATCAGACCTCTGAAAAGTATAAGCATGCATATGTACTCAGTACTTCGTTTGGGCCCCTTTTGCAACAATTTCTGCCTCAATGCAGTGTGGCATGAACACTATCAGCCTGTGGCACTGCTGAAGTGTTATGGCAGACCAGGATGCTTCAATAGCAGCCTTCAGCTCTTCTGCATTTTTTGGTCCCATGTCTCTTATCTTTCTCTTGGCAATGCCCGATAGATTATCTTTGGGGTTCAGGTCAGACAAATTTGCTGGCCAATCAAGGACAGTAATCCCATGATCATTGAAGCAGGTTTTGGTGCTTTTGGCAGTGTGGGCAGGTGCCACATCCTGCCTGAAAAGTTAAGTCACTATCCCCATAAAACCCATATGCAGAAGGCAGTATGAAGTGCTCTAAAATCTCCTGGTAGTCGGTTGTGTTGACCCTGGACTTAATTAAGCACAGTGGACCAACACCAGCAGATGACATGGCTCCCCAAATCAACACAGATTGTGGAAACTTTACAATAGACTTCAAGCATCTTGCAGTGTATGCCCTTCAATTCTTCCTCCCTACTCTGGTTTCCAGATGAGTTGCAAAAATTTCCACAGGGGAGCCATGTCATCTGTTTGTGTTGGTCATGCTTCAACCACGGCTTGAACGATCTTGCCTTGCACGTTATGAGTATCTCTAATATATTAAGTTTCACTTTTTCAGTTGCCTTACTGAAATAAATGAACATTTGCGCGATATTCTAATTTTTTGAGTTTCACCTATATATACTATATAGGAATAGAAGCCATCTCCCATCTTATCTCAACAAACCAATACATGTACTATGTGAAGGATTCTAAAAATGCTCACAATGGACAAATTGTCTTTATCAGGAAAGATTGCCTGGGAAAATAGCCTAGATTCACATTTCTATTCTCTTTTCAAACATATATATTTTATTTTGAATCTTCAAAATAATATTTCAAATTAATATACATTTACAATATATTGTCTCTAGTGTTTAAACTGTTTAAACTCTAGAAAAGAATAAAAATCACAAAACCAAACATGACTTACCTTTTACTCCTTTCACATTTAGTGCAAATCCATCATGTTAAATGAGACTAGCAGAAATGATAACATTTACAATACCAGGTTCTGTAAATCCAAAACAAAACAGATATGTATCAGAAAAAGACAGAAACAAATATGTATCAGAAGACAGAAGACAAGTATTTTCAACAGGCATATATTGTCAAACAAATATGAAAAGTAGATCTGAAAATAAGGTTTAGTATTTTTTTATACATTCATCATCTTCAATCTGTTTTCCCCCTCTTATTGTCCATTTGCTATTCTATGTTTCCCCCGAGTCTCATGCAGCTTACTTTCCCTTGACCTATGTCATTACTTTTCATTACAGCATTTCCAGCACTACTGACTCTTTTCCTTGACCCCAATATTCTACTACCCGAGGCATGAAATTAACATGAATGCCAAGAAATATACAAATATTTCTAGCACAATTTTAAACTTAGAGGTTTGTGACAGTAGTCATACAGTATACACCTGGGTTTCTCAACCTCAATAACTTCAAGCTGTGTAGATTTCAACTTCCAAAATTCTTTGACACTAGCTAGGGAATTCTAGGACTTGATATCCAGGCATCTTAAAGTTGTTAAGGTTGAGAAGTATGGGTATACACAAAGGGTCTGCAAAGTTTAAAACTTTGTTCTTTGAAAAGATGGATTAAAGCTCTCTTTCAAAATGCATCAATAAAGAGGGGAAGCATTTTTCAAGGCAGCTAGTTAACAGAGATATGGAAAACCCAAACAAAGTTTGCAGTAATTAGAAAAATAATATATTAATTTCACTAATGAAGTGAAAATATTGTATGTGCAGATATCTTTGTAAAGGAATTACTGAGCTAATGTTATGAAATACAAGATTCACTGAGGGATTATGGTTTAAGTAGTACACTTGTATTGGAGAGAATTCAATTAAAATCTATATCCAGTCATGGAAATATTTACTGATTTGAGGGCAAACCACTAATTGGAGCACTTAGAGAAGGAAGATTGAGACCAGGGTCAACTTGGGAAGATTTGTTTAAACCATCATTAACCATCATTAACAAACAATGGTTGCTTGTGATGTTAACAACATGTCAGTGACCGTTCTTTTTAGATTTCTTAGTTTTGGATTCTTGCTGCCTTAATGAACTTAAATTTATTGAAGAAAATACCAATAGAAAATATATGGACTATGTCAGACTTATAACATCATGCACCCAGGAAGGATTTTTCCCCTTTTAGGCTGGACTGTTTACAACAAAAAGACTTTTTAAAGAACACTATTTCCTCCTTATTTAAAGGAGAGAGGATACCCACTGGCAAGGGGCAGGGGGGATAACTTTTTTTATATCTATAGCCTTGTGCTTTAACTAATTCTGTTCTGGTCAGTCACAGTTTATGTTGGGGGGGGCAGAGATCAACTCCTAGGCCCCTCCTCTGTGGGGTGCCTCTGGGGTTAGTTCTATACCCCCTACTGTTTAAGATCTACATGAAACTACTGGGTGAGATCATCCAACAACATGGGGTGAGTTTCAAAAAGTACGCTGATGACACTCAGCTGTACATTTCCACCCTGTGTCAGTTCAGTGAAGCAGTGGAGGTGATGTGCTGGTGCCTGGAGGCTGTGAGGGTCTGGATGGGTGTCAACAGGTTCAAACTCAATCCTGACAAAAGGGAGTGGCTGTGGGTTTTGCCTCCCAAGGACAACATCATCTGTCCTTCCATCACTTGGGGGTGGGTGGGGATTTTTGACCCTCTCAGAGAAGGTCCTCAACTTGGGAATCCTCCTCAACCCTCAGCTGAAGTTAGAACAACATCTCTCAGTTATGGTGAGGGGTACATTTGCAGTTTGCTGTTCCAGCTTGGGGGGAAAGGAGAGGGGAACTGGGCTGTGCAAACAGTGGCCCAGTCATCCATGCATGCATACAGCTTCACTCACACAAGAGAGAAGGGAGGTCTTTGAGGTGGGTATCATGCATCTTCAGGCTTCTTTGCCAAAAGTTTTTGCAAAGCAATAAAAGGCCTGAAGGAGCATGATATCACTTTTCTTGAGCAGCAGACATTTCTCATAATCACCTGTGTGTGAGTCACCTTCTATTTGGACTAATGGAATGCTCTTTACCAGGGGATGCTTTTAAAACTATCCAGAAACTATAGGCAGTCCCTTATGCCTCTATGCAAGTAATGAGTATAGAGTACATTTATGTGACATCTTTACAACATATTCTACACTGCTTACCAGTTGGTCTCTGGATATTTATGGGACTGCCTTTCTCTTATAATTGTATTTGATTCCTCATCATTTTGTTTCATTTAATAATGTTTTCATAGCATACCATGCTATGTATATATAGGTAGTATAAGTATATACTGTATTTTTCAGAGTATAAGACACACCTTTTTCCCCAAAAAAGGAGGGTGAAAATCTGGGTACATCTTATACTTCGAATGTAGCCCCGCCCACCCACTCAAATTGAGGTTTTAGAAGCAGGGAAAAAAAGCAAGGCACAGAACTCACAACCAATGAACCTGCTGCTAAAGTTCACCACTGGGAACAGCTGATTGTGGGTATTCCGGGAGGCCAATCTACCCTCCAATGAGCATTTTTTCTTACTTTCCTTCCCAAAACTAAGATGCATCTTATACTCCAGTGCATCCAAAAAATACAGTGTCTGTTTGTCTATCTGTCTGTCTGTCTGTCTGTCTCTGTGTGCGTATGTATGTATGTGATCTATGTATGTATGTATGTATGTGAAGTGGGACTGTTTACCTCCTCCACTTCGCTGCGCCTGTTTCGTTCCCAGTCTTCCACCCCTCAGCCATTTGGTGCTGCCTTTTCTCCCTGGCCCTTTCACAGAACGGACTCAAAAGCACTTTTATCCTGGCCTTTTGGATGCAGGGGACATTTTGCTGCCAGCCAATCAGAGGATTCGTTCCTTTTCACTCCCTTCCACTTTTCTTGCCCATGTGTCCAGAAGCAGCGTTTTTAGGAGGAGTGGGAATTTTATATTTTAATTTGATTAGAAGTAAGGCACAAATTGAAATAACAAATGAGCGCAGTTTCCCTGTCTTTATCAAAAAAAGTATCTACTTCATATAATCTTTTCGGGTTCAGTGATTCTAAAACAAAAACGAAAGGGCTAGGGAGAAAAGGCAGCATCGAATGGCTGGGGGGCGGAAGCGTGGGGATGAAACAGGCACAGCGAAGTGGAGGAGGCAAATAGTCTTAGACATGTATGTATGTATGTATGTATGTATGTATGTATGTATGTATGTATACAGAATGTGTATCTATGTTTTATGTATGGGTAGATGTATACCTTTTTTTGAAAGCAGGCAACAGAATTTCATTTTTAATCTGTTACTCTGTTCACAATTTTTAAAAATGACAATAAAGGTGATCTTAATCTTAATCTCTTGAATCATTTTGTTAAGAAATCATATGAAGTCAATAAATACAACTTCAAACTATCATTGCTTCTACAACATCCCTAAAGTACTTCACAAACTTCTTTTTATTTATCAATTTTATTACCCTATGAATATCTCATCAATCAGGTAATAACTCTCTTAGTTTTCCTCTTCCTTCTTTCACATACTTATTTGTGCTGCAATTGAATTCTGATTCTTTATATATAAACAAGTCATATCAACATAACTTTATTTATAAAATGGTCAATTTTATGTGCAATCTACATTTGTTCTACACCCATTTATTATGATCATTTTTATTACATATATTTCTTGCACCATATCCTTTATGAATTCAATTTATTTTTTTCTATTTTCTATTTTCTTGACATACTCAACTCTCATATGTATACATAAGCGAGTTGACAAAGAACATTCCTATATATAGTACATAAATATCAGCAAATTTTATTAAAACAGACATTGTCCACTACTTTTATATCAGAAATTAAAGATTAATTAGAAGTTTGATATTTCCATCCATTGTCTTCTCAAATTACTTTTCTTTCTCTAATTTATTAATATTATTGTTGCTGTTGTTGTGGTTAATGTACGGTATACAGTTTATTTGTTACATTTTCCTAATTAAGTAATTATTAATTATTTTGGCCTCTAGAAGTTGTGAACACTCCAACACTGGAAGTTTTAAAGAAGAGATTGGACAATTATTTGTCTGAAATACATAGTATAAGGTTTCCTGCTTGAGCAGGGAGTGGTTCCCAATGTGGGGCCCAAACCCAGGGGTGGGCTACTGCCAGGACAGGGGGACACACAGAGGGGTAGCAAAAATGGAGTTCCACCCCAGAGCACCCAATTTGCATGGAAAGATGTTGAAAGAAATTGCAGAGCATCCTGCATAAGCCACGTCCACAATGTGGTAGTAAACATTTCGATAGCCCTTCACTGCCCATGCCCCACAGGGGGGCAATTTGATTTTTAATGGGGGCAATTGGAACCTTGTTTAAACCAGGTTATTGGCCTTTTAGGCTTGCTCTGCATGAGTAGGAGTTACTATCTGAATAATAACAATTATATGTCATGGGTGGAGGCAGGGGCATCAGGAATTTAGAGATGCTTAGATGGGGCATGGCCAAAAAATGGTTGGGAACCACTGGGCTAGAAGGCCTCCAAGATCCCTTCTAACTCTGGTATTTTGTTATATTCACTTTCAAATTCATATTCCTCGTTTGCATTATACAACCTAATGTATCAATGATTTGATACAAATAATTCAATATCATGGCCAACTGTACAACAACACCTGTATACAAAAATATATACGCACTGATGGGCCAAAGTTACACACTTTACAAAAATCACCAAAAATATTTCTTATACATTTGTCAATAAATATATTAAAGAACCAAGGGGACATCAGTAGTGATGGGCAAACTGAACTCGCACAATTCGGGTCCGTACTGAATTTTGTGGTGTGCGGTATGCCGAACATGAACATGAAATTTTTTTGAAACTTTGGGCAAAGTTCGGGATCGCGTTCGGCGTTCGGAGCTTTACGTCACCTGCAGGTTGCTAAGGACGCCAAGGTGATCACTTCCTAGATTGCATGGAAGCAGGTCATCGAATTCACCCACATCCTAGAAGGGAGCAGCTATTGAACAGTGAAATGATGGAAACATCTCACTTAGAATTTTGAAAGCGCATTTTGAGATTGTCATAAAGGTGCCTTCATGATTAAAATGGCCACTCACAAAATAATCACTTATTCAACGTCAACAATCTAAAATGTTTCTTGCTACTTTCACAGCCTAAGTGAACATCCCAAAATGCTCCATTCCACATAACAGTTTTAACCAGTGGTGGGCTCCTATGTGTACGGTCAGGTATGCAGTAAAATTTTGGTATTTTTTTTTCTTTCCCCCCCCCCTTCCAGGCTCTGGGTATGTTTTTCCTATCACAGTAAATGAGGTTGAATGTGTATAATCTTAGAAGAGCTGTGCGTGCATGTGTGTACATACACTTTATATAGTAGATAATCAGGAGTGGGCTACTGCTCGGACATGGGAACGCAGTGGGGTAGCGAAAATGGAGCTCCATCCAAGAACACCCAATTTGCACTGAAAGATGTTGAAACAAAATGCATAAGCCTCACCCACAGAGTGGCAGTAAAAGTTTTGTTAGCCCATCACTTAACCTCCTTCCTGCAGACTACCAAACAAAATCAAGATTTCTGGCAAAATCAAGATTTCTGGCAAAATATTAGGTTTCAAGCATTATTCATTTTATTCTCTAGAGCAGTGTTTTTCAACCAGTATGCTGTGGCATGGGTCCCCAAACTATGGCCTGCATGTTGGACACGGCTCGCGGAAGCCATTTATCCGGCCCGCCGCCAGCCGCCTCCATCCGAACATAAATATTCCCCTCACCATCCCTCCAGCTATCAGCGACAGGAAGTGTGGAGGCACAGGGAACGCTCACTGACCAATCACCTTCTAGGATTCATCTCGACCATTAGCAATGAACCAATAGCAGGCTGCCTCTTATCCACACCCAGGAAGATCCATGCTCAGGCTGCCGTGCAATTGTCATTGTGTGGCCGCAGCGAGTAGTTGAAGCTGCTACTCCTACCCATGGTCCCGATTTCTAAGTGAGGATAAATACATTTAGAAACTATATTATTAATTGTATGTATAATATGTACTGTGTCATTTTGGTTGGTGGTGTGCCCCAGGGTTTTGTAAATGTAAAAAATGTGCTGCGGCTCAAAAAAGGTTGAAAATCACTGCTTTAGAACAGGGGTCCCCAAACTTGGCAACTTTAAGACTTGTGAATTTCAACTCCCAGAATTCTCCAGCCAGCTATGAAGACCCTTGTTCAAGAGAATACTATAGCCATTCGGAAAGTAGGGGGAGGCAGAAACCCAGATCACATAGAATGAATTCCAGATCTTATCTCCTTATACTTTTCCTATCTCCTTATACTTTTTGTTTATAGCAGAATCACCAGCTTTGGAATCTTTAAACACTTTTGGAAATAATGCAGATGCTGCCAAAGAAGACGCCCTGCATTTTCTTTCAACATTTTTGGTGCAAATTAGGTGCTCTGGGATGGAGCTCCATTTTTGCTACCCCACTGAGTCCCCCCCCCCAATCCGGTCAGCAGCCCACCCCTGGATTGAACCCCTCTTCCTTGTGGTAGCTCCATAGATACTATCATATCACTCACAGTCCCTGTTTTCATTAAACTGGACATACCCAATTCTTGCAACCCCTCTTCATATGTTTTATCCTCCAGTTAACTATCATCTTTGTTGCTCTTCTCTGTACTTTTTCTACAGTCTCAAAAGAAATAGAAATGTTTTAATAAATACGACATTTTAATAGAATAAATTGAATTGCTATATTTTGCTAAGTAGTGTTACTGAGATTGCCAAAACTTGAGTTCTATTGCAATCTTGCTCAGAATATTATAATTTCATTTTCTTTGTAATCTTTATTTTTATTGAACTGGTTTTGACTTGAAATTCGGATGTGGATTTTTGTACATTCTTAATTTAATGTTAATATTATGAATTATATTTCATTATATTACACTGAGACAATGTGAATTTATTTGCATTTTGTTGTCCTTTAATTTTTCCTTATTCTTTCACCTTTTGCATTGAACAGAACCTTTTTTTTTAAAAAAAGCTGCATCTTATGTTCTAGAAATAATATTACAGTTCGTGAATTAAAACGTTCCTGCTTCTGATGCCTTTTTGTTTTATGTTTATGGAGTTATTATCTCTCTACATTCAGAATTATATTTGTCTGATTCTTACTGAAAATCACTAAGGTCTATGTCAAAGTTTAGGCAAAAGAGATTTCTCTGGTCTGTATTAAATGCAACCCAGGTGAATAAACCTTTCTGAAAACATTGAGAGCTCAGTTATTTGTAAGTTATATTATGGTTTAGGGGGATAAAATTAAAGCCCATTCCATTTATCATCTTTTGAAGTGATAGGATTATTCCATGAAGGTGTAATTATAATGAACCATTGGGAAAATCCTATGCATGCATTCTTATAGAAAGTTTGATTAAATACTTTGTGGTTTATTTCTAGTCATACATGCATAGGGCTGGGCTATAAATCACAACCAATTTTACCAAGATGAATTCTTCATTCTTGGGAAATACCAGAATGTATGACTTGATCCAAACAAGTAAAAACCTGTGAAGCCCATTTACATTTAATTGGAAGAGTTTGTGACCCTTTTACAAAACTCTTAGAAACTGAAGTTAATGGAATTTAAAAGTGCTTAACTTTGGTTGGGGAATACTTTGTTTCATTAAGAAATCCATATGGTGAATGCACCATAGTTTATTTTAGAAAGCTATACTTTGCTAACACTGCCAGCATATATTGTACAATGGTGCCCTTACACAGTTTATTATTTCAAAGATATGTAAATTTGTGGATTGAATCACTTTTTCTTCATATTTTCTGTCATGATGCATTGGAATAACTAAGATTTCTTAGAGTACGATGCTGTAAATTATGTGCAAATAGAAAAATATGAATTCTAAGTAGTTGCCATAATCAGATTTCTTTGTCTTTCTGTATTGCTGTACAAAATGTATTAAATTATTATGTGTGACTACCATTAAAACTGTTTCAATATCATGTATAGACTATGATATCATTATTATTCAGCATTATGATAATAACAAAAATATATTCTTAAACTTCAACAAATTTCAATGGAATAGATTTAAGTATTTGCCTCTAATTCTATGAATTGAAGGAAAAATTATGAAGCTTTGTAAAACAATTGATGAACTATAGAGAATCTGAATATGTATATTTATCTAATCCCTACACTTTTTTTTACCTTACTCTCTTTATCTGTCTTACTCCAAAAATCAATAAGAACAATTAAGTGTTAGTTTATATCTAAATCATTGTCACATGTTTTTACATGGAAAAAGATCAAAAATTGCCCTACTTAACATACTAATGAAGCTAGAAGGATGACAGAAACAGAAAACAAATTATGCAAATTAGGTAAGGACTCAAGAATGTCCTGGTATAATAAATAATGCCTTGTATGTAATACTGTACCAATAAGAAAAAGATCAAATATGCCCTGGTGTTTCTCCATCTGGTACTCTTTCAATATGTCAGTTCCAAATCTGAGCATGTTAAGAGCAGCATAGTTCCCTCTAAGCTGAGCAGTGAGCAATCGCTCACTTAAAAATCATCATCAACTCAGAGTTTTCCAAACCTGCCCAGAAGCCGAGAGGGAAAGAGTGAGAGGGAAGGAGAGAGAGAGGAAGAGAGAGAAACAGATAGAAAAAAGAGAGGAAGGAAAAGAGAAAGAAAAAGAATGGGAGTAAGGAAGAGAGAAAGAAAATAAAAATCTAGTTTGAAACTAGCTCAACTATTTAAGTGGCATTTTGATATTGATAGAGTTGCCCTATTATGAGCTCACTGTTATAGACACACAGTACAGTATTTTATTTTGAAATTCTCTGAGGTAAAACAGAGTGGGTTTTTTGTTTGTTTGTTTGTTTGTTTATTTATGTATTATTTCTGTGCCACCCAGTCCTGAAGGGACTGCCGCTCAGACACTATACTTTTCCGCCCCCCCCAAAAAAAAAAATTAGAGGGAACACTGAAGAGCAGTTGAATTTCCAACATCAGAAAAAGAAAATTACTGCTAACTTCTTTCACTTCAATGCTTAATTCACCATTCATTCATTCTTTCATTTGATTGTATAGACATATACAAGATATCCTTCTAGCAAAATTCTACCAAATTGCATTTATAGCATTGACAGAGAAAACAACAGAAGAGGCAGATTTGAAAACCAAAAATATTATATCAGCAAAACCTTTTTGTTTCTTGATCCTAATATCTAAAGAGTCAATCAGGTGAACTTCTGCTTCTTTCTTAATAAGATGTCAGCAGTGAGTACATGATAAACACTTACAAATGCCAAACCATATCCCCATAAGACACAATGTTATAATGTCATACTGTAATTAGAATTGCTACTGAGTTTGGAAAGGAGTGAACTTTTTTCTCCCAATAGATCTATAATATGTGTCAAGAAGCTCCTTGCTTCAGAAGTTTACTATCATTGAAATAATGTAGCTGAAAGGACAGGAAAAGTTAGATTGCTTATGCTGAGTTCTTCCTCTGTATGGAAAGAGACTAATAAAACCTCCACTATGCTAGCAAAAAGCATAGTACCAGCTTCTTAGTATTCCGTCATTTTAACATGTTGTCTATGTCCTAAATTTTACATCTTTACTCCTGTCTCCCATAGCAGCTGCTTGGCCAGTGTGATTTGGCAGATCTGGCAAGCTCCATTAAACAATTCCATCTTTTGGGACCCCAGAAACACAGTTTCTCTATAGCAGAACCTGCCCTCTAAAATTAGGTTCCCCTTGAAATTCAAATACCTGGCCCTTGGAGTTTTGAAGGACCCTATAATGAAGACTGCTGTCCTTCTCTTCTTCTCCTCTTCTCTTTTCTCTGCCATCTTTATTTTCTGTTTCTTATATTGTTAAAAAAAATTTAAACATTTTTAAACCAGACACAATAACTGAGAATTGGGTGGCATCATCATTGCCCAACAGTAACCGAATTTAAACATGCCTGGGATAAACATATATCCATTGTAAGATAAAATACAGGAAATAGTATAAGGGCAGACTAGATGGACCATGAGGTCTTTTTCTGCCATCAGTCTTCTATGTTTCTATGTTTCTATAAATATCAATTTCTCTAATTCTCTTGGACATTATTTTACCATTATCTTTACCATGGAACTCAATTCAGTTATTTTCTAACTCCCAATATTGATTGTTACTTTACATGTACATATTTATTCTGTGTATTACATGTATTTTTCCAAATGAAATCTGGATGCTTTACAGATGTTGATATATGTTCCTAGATACATTCTAGCATATCGAGAAAACATACCAATGATGAGGGTATTTCTGTAGTACCATAAATTATCTGCTCATATTTAAGGCTAAAATTTCTACAATCCCTAATTTAAATAGGTTTTTATTTGAACGGGTTTCTATTTTATATATCAGGTTCCTAGCTGTCGTAAACGTAGTAACTGTGTTAAAATCATATCCAAGGAATATTAAAACCCAAAGTACTGAATAATCAAAATATTTTACTGTAAACATATTTAAACTAGTATAAATAATGTTACTCATAAAAAAATCATGCCCAAATTCACTACAATAAATATATTTTATAGACCTTTACACATAGTTTGCATTTCATACAATGCTATTCTGATATCTCAAGGGCATCCTTAGGCAGGAGATAGTCACATGTATTCCTGCATTCACCAAGATGTTAAAATTAAAGCTCTATAGAAACAAATTCTCAAAATGATTAAAATCATTTGCAAGACATCAAATAAACTGACCAAACAAAAAGCACCATAAATCAAATAATCTACCAGTGACTAAAAAGCTGTTAAATGATCCAACTCTATTACTCTTTATTTATCTTAAGCAGATAAGATGTATTTTTAAAGTTTGCACTTTATCTTGTACCACAGTAAGGAAGTAAAGGTTTTAAAAATGGATAGTGGGCACCTCTCTTGCGGTAATTATAAGATATGTATGTAGAAAATAGCTGAAACTAAAGCCTTTTAGATCTGCCTGTGATGTTTTATACTTCCTCATCAGGTTAGCATGATGTTTTCTTTCTTTACTGCTTAGATTTCTATATGTTAAGGATTCCTTATCTCAAAATAATTTGAAAATATTTAAATGATTAGAATTATGTGTATAGATTTTCTCATTATAAATGTTCCTTGAGGTATCTAAAGAACTATGATGGCTATGGATAGAACTAAAGATACAAACATGTAATCCCATTTAACAAGCAAAAAATAATACACTGGGGATAGTAATATCTCAATAGTACATTTTTTATTATGCATGTCTTTTTGGAGAGGGGGGTTACTTTGGAGGTATTATTCTGTTGGAAAGTGATTGGATCTGATTGGATTGGATTAACTCTTTAAATAAGTGTTTGATGATTCAGTAGCTTTACGGATATTTCAGGCAATCCTGAGATTAAGTTAATATTTTGGGAGAGCTATCTAGTTTTGCAGAATCTCAAACTTTCCTCCCCATATGGTCACAGATGTTTGTAACTTAGAATTTGTTAAGTAAGTTTGCTTGGAATGAGGGGGAGAAATGATATTTATACTACTGATGTCCTCTGATGTGTTGCTTTAATATATCAAACTTTACTGGAACCTTGCCATCGTTGAACTAAACATTCAAATGCAATCTTTCCTGATTGTTACATAACTGTTACTAGTCCTTCTATCTCTTATGTTACTAATCCAGTAATTCTGGTATTTTTATCAACCAGGATTGCATTCTATCTGACCATAAGCCTAGTCAACATCTTTCAGCTTCATCTGGCTCAGAAGATTGCTGTTTTGAAGATAATAATATTTAGCAGTTATTGCTCCAAATGTTCTGTCTTGGACTCAAGAAGAAAGGTAGATTTAAATATTTTTTAAAAAACCAACCAAGCAAATACTGATAAACCTTGGGCACTGAGGACATCTAGCCTACAGATATTCATTTTGTGAAATGTAAAGTGCACTTTAAAGAATCATTTTGATTGAGGTTGCTAAGATCTGAGCATCCATGTTTTCTATGATAACTGTTATCTTTCTTTATATTACTTCAGTTCTATAGATTTTTGAGACTGCATTAAAACTTACAATAGACTTAGTCAGAGTGGAATAAAACCCCTAAAAAAGCAACATCCATCATCTTTAGGGAGTAGAATGAATGTTTGAATGGAATGAATGAATGAAATAATGGTAGCCACTAGATTAGATGTCACTGAGCTGAACTACAGCCATCTTGGAAAATAAGAATTACTTGTCGTAAGTTTGGCTGCCAATACGTTAGATAAATAAAAAACTATTATCTAGGCCCTCAGCAGTCTGGATTTAGGCCCAGCTACAGCACAGAAACTGCTTTGGTCATGCTGATGGACAGGGGGGCTGGCGGACCCGGGACAGGGGCTTGTCTTCTGTCCTGGTGCTTCTTGACCTCTCAGCAGCTTTCAATACCATCGACCATGGTATCCTTCTGTGCTGGCTGGAGGGGTTGGGAGTGGGAGGCACTGTTCTTCAGTGGTTCTCCTCATACCTCTCTGGTCGGTCGCAGTCGGTGTTAGTGGGGGGTCAGAGGTCGACCTCTAGGTCTCTCCCTTGTGGGGTGCCTCAGGGGTCGGTCCTTTCCCCCCTGCCATTTAATATCTACATGAAACTGCTGGGTGAGATCATCCAGGGACATGGGGTGAGGCATCATCAGTATGCTGATGATACCCAGTTATACATCTCCACCCCATGTCCAGTCAAAGAAGCAGTGGAAGTGATGTGCCGGTGCCTGGAACCTGTTGGGGTCTGAATGGGTGTCAACAAGCTCAAACTCAACCCAGACAAGATGGAGTGGCTGTGGGTTTTGCCTCCCAAGGACAATTCCATCTGTCCATCCATTACCCGGGGGGGGGGAACTGTTGACCCCCTCAGAGAGGGTTCGCAACTTGGGCATCCTCCTCGATCCACAGCTAACATTGGAACACCATCTTTTGGCTGTGGCGAGGAGGGTGTTTGCCCAGGTCTGCCTGGTGCATCAGTTGTGGCCCTACTTGGACAGGGAGTTATTGCTCACAGTCACTCATGCCCTCATCACTTCGAGGTTCGATTACTGCAACGCTCTCTACATGGGGCTACTTTGAAAAGTGTTTGGAAACTTCAGATCGTGCAGAATGCGGCCGCGAGAGCTATCGTGGGGCTTCCCAGATTCGCCCACATTTCTACAACACTCCATGGCCTGCACTGACTGCCAATCAGTTTCCGGTCACAATTCAAAGTGTTGGTAATGACCTTTAAAGCCCTACATGGCAGTGGACAAGAATACCTCCGGAACCACCTTCTACCGCACGAATCCGATCGGCTGATAAGGTCCCACAGAGTTGGCCTTCTCCGGGTCCCGTCGACCAAACAATATCATTTGGCGGGCCCCAGGGGAAGAGCCTTCCCTGTGGCGGCCCCGGCCCTCTGGAATCAACTCCCCCGGAGATTAGAACGGCCCCCACCCTCCTTGTCTTTTGCAAATTACTCAAGACCTACCTATATCGCCAGGCATGGGGGAATTGAGACACCTTCCCAAGGCTTTTATATTTTATGTTTTGGTATGTATGTGTTGCATACATTATTTAATTGTTGGGATTTTATATATCTTTCTCTTTTAATATTAGATTTGTTGCAATATTATATTGTCTTTGATTATTGTTGTGAGCTGCCCCGAGTTTTCGGAGAGGGGTGGCATACAAATCTAATAAATTATTATTATTATTATTATTATTATTATTATTATTATTATTATTATTATGCATATGTTATGTAAATATAAATAGTTAAAGTTTAAACTTTGAATTTAGGAAAAATCTTTTTTTAATTAGTATTACATTTGTGTTATTGAAGTGCACTATTGTTAAATGGTTGTTGCTGACTAAAAAAAATACTGTTTTTGTACTATGGCATATCCTTACTAGCTGAGAAATTGCTATAAATGTTTATAGAGCTAAGATAAGCGAGTGTCCAAAATTAAGGATATATTTTTGTTGAATATTTTATTTAAGACTATGTCATGATGTTATATAGATTTTAAAGCTTTACCTGTAGTTATGTATTTGTAGATTGTTTTACTAAGATTAAAACATACATATATACATATATACATAATTACATACATACAGACAGACAGACAGACAGACAGACAGACAGACAGACAGACAGACGTACACACACACACACACATATATTTGTGGAACAATCTGGCATTTTGTGCCCTTTATATTTGAATTCAGATCATTGGATTGTCACCCTGTTTGTAGAAATACTGTATGCCTTGGGAATTATATTTTAGAAACAACCAAAAGGCCCCAGGTTCATCAGAATGACAGAGTAGAGAAGAAGAAGCCATATAGATGAAGTAGACTGAAGAAATCAATAATCATTTTTTATGAAGATGATTAAAAATGCATGGAGGGTAAATCAACCTCACACTACAGTAAAGGGTTCTATAGTTTGCTATTTAGCAATACCTTCCTGAAATTTCAATCAAGGAATATCATGGTTCCTAGTATATTATGATGTGTATTTGATTTAAGTTGCTAACATTTAGCATGTTTTAGAAGAAAACTTAATTCACTTTTTAATTTGAGTACAGACAGGTTAATAAATATATAGCATGAGCAAAAGGTGAGGTGGTGGGGTCTTGCCAGTGTTAATGATGCCACAAGTATAAGGTTGACAAGTAAGGAGGTCTCTCTTTTTTTCCAGAGCAGTGTAATCAAGCATCAAATATATGGTAAGCAGATACCCAATGGTCACTAGAGACTTGACAGCTTGAATTACTTAGTTCTAATGAAGATAAATAGTGTTCCAGACATGGACATTTATTGCATCCTGAAGAAAAATTGACAATGAGCTTGTTGCTAGGCAACTCCTGTTCAGCATACATAAGACCTACACCTCCTGTCATTTGATTGCTATCAATACTTAAAAGTAAGGAGGGGAAATATATTTTCTGTTTGCTTATGCTGCAAAAATGTGGTAATGCTAATATAATGGAAAGCTACAATTTTATTTCCCCCTCTCCCCCATATACCACACCCTTGTTAAAGAGTCTTTGCAGCAGACAGGAATGACGTGTGTGTTTGTGTGTGTGTGTGTTATAGCAATGAAAATTCTAAATTTGAAAAAGGAATTCTTCCTAAAAGGAAGAATTATCTGCAAGTGACTGGAAGTGAATATTTGAAAGGCTTTATGAACAAGCTGGTTACATTTGTATTGCTAATCAACTGCTGCCTAATAATGGATCCCTGAACATCTCTGAGCTAGCGGCTGATCCTTGCAGATTGAAAGTACTAGAGGAATTAATTTGCCATGCTTTCAGAATTGAATCCAGATGACTCAGGATTCAGGCCTCCACACAAATAACCAACATGTTCAAGTTGATTACCAGCACAGATCATACAAGTCAATGGGACTAGAATAGTTGCTGGCTTCAAAATGGTGGCTGGGTAATCTTTAATCTGTTCCTTCATAACACGTATCACACAAATTGCAACTATATTTTTAAAATGCAATGATCATTGCTGTGGACATTTTTACTGTTATCAATACAATTCCTTATAACAAGAGGTTCATTATTTGAAAATGAAGGTAATTTCTGATCGTCCTTTATCATGGTCAAATCATATCTTGGTCTACCTGAACTCCATTGGTATCTCCTAACCTTTTGCAGGAAAAGAAGCGTTAATATGGTCCACCCCCAAAAGCGTTATGCCTAATTGATTCTACATTTACAGAGAGTTTAACCCTGCTGCGCTGTTCAAAACCCCTATACACTTGTACTATTTACGTGTCTATGTGACTCACACCGAAAATTCTTTATTTTAGGTACTTATATTTGGTCAATTTGAAAACTTCTTTCCCTTGGAAACTAGGGTGAACATTTCTGCACACAATGAAATGAAAATTAAAATAAAAAATAATAATGCTTATTAGTTTATTTTGCTCAGAAAAGCCTGCCCCCCCTTTTTGTGAATTTATTTTCAATTTATAGATAGTTTTGCCTGCAAACAACGTACCATTTTGCTAAATTTGGTGTGGAATTACTAGGTTGAACATTTCTGAACATAATGATATGAAAATTGAACTGAAAAAAATGATGCTTATTTGTTTATTTTGCTCATAAAAGGGCTGCCCACCCCCCATTTTTTCAAGCCTGTCACTTTATCAATTTTTCTACACCCATAATTCCAAATATTTTCAATAACTTTGGCATTGAATTACCAGTTTGAACATTTCTGAATATAATGAAATGAAACTTGAACTGAAAACATTGATGCTTATTTGTTTATTTTGCACATAAATGTCCCCCCCGCTGTGTTCAATTATTTCAATTTATATAAAAATTATACTCTTAATTTCAAAATTACATACTTGTTTTTAGTAAAATGGATTTCTTTCATAAAATTAGTTGTCTGGTTATCATGTGCTTGCTTTTCAAAAGGATATTCCCAATATTTCTATATAAAAAGTGAAATAAATTGCACACAGCAAGGGCGATGGGGGGATGGCTCATTTGTGAGCAAAATAAACAAATAAGCATATTATTTTTCAGTTCATTTCTATTTTTCTTATGATCAGGAATGTTCAATTTAGTATATAAAAACTTTTTGGGGGAAATTCCTTAGAGACTTGTAGCCTAAAAAAATATAAACTGACACAAAAGGCTCAGAAAATGGGGGGGGGGCTTTTTGATCAAAATAAAAATATAAGCATCAATGTTTTCACTTCAATTTTCATATCATTATGTCCAGAAATGTTCAAACTATTTTCCCAGTGAAAAAGGTTTTCAAAAAGACCAAATTTAAGTACCTAACAAAATATTTTTGGTCTGGGTCGTATACGACCAGAAACAGACTCAATGTGAGGTTTTTTTGCCCAGAACAAAGTTAGCCCACACCCACACCCAAAAAATATTTTTATGATGATCGGCAATGTTAAATTGAGTAAAACAATGCCTAAGATATTAAAAATATTTTGGATTTGGAGCCTAAAAAATTTTTAAAGTGAAAATGGTTGCAAGCAGCCGGGGGTGGGGAGGCCTTATTTCTGATTAAAAGAAACCAATAAGCATCATTTTTTTCAGTTCATTTATATTTTTCTTATGGAATGTTCAAACTAGTAATCCCACACCAAAGTTAGTAAAATTGTACACATTTTGGAGGCTAAACTATCTATAAATTGAAAAACAAATTCACAAAAAAGGGGGCGGGCGGGCTTTTATGAACAAAATAAACCAAAAATCATTATTTTTTATTTCAATTTTCATTTCATTGTGTGCAGAAATGTTCAACCTAGTTTCCAAGGGAAAGAAGTTTTCAAATTGACCAAATATAAGCACTTAAAATAAAGAATTTTCGGTGCGAGTCACACAGACTTGTAAACAGTACAAGTGTGACTTTTTTTGCCCAGCAAAAACTAAGCCCCCCATGCCCCCCCAAAAAATTCTCATAGAGAGAATCCCTGAAATGATGAAAAGTCATAAAATTTCAAGTTTCAGAAATGCAGGGAATTTTTTTTACAGGGTCTCAAACTTCGATTTTGTGTTGCACAGACTCAAACAGAACAGCAGGGTTAAATACTGACAACTTTATGGTTACATCCATGTAGCTCTCTTGGTATATGTAGAAAAATAGCTCTTCATTGCTTTCAGGGGACATTTTTGCTACTTCTCATTCTGGGATTTCCTGTATAGCTATCTGGGCTATATTCATATCTAGTCATATCTGTCTGGGCTATATCAATCTGCAGCTTAGCTTGCAGGCCCAAACAAAATTGGTTAGATGCTCCTAGCTGTTGTGACACACATTTGATACCCTTTCAGTTTTATCATTAGTGTATCATCTACTCCAGCAGGGGAAAAGTCAGACATTGATTGAAAACTATATATCTAAGGTTAATGGGAAGAATGTTAGTTTTCACCCACAATAATTTTACTATATATCTTTTTAAAAAATCTGGGAAACTGAATAAAAGTGATTTTAAAAAGGTACAGAATATCCTAACCTAAGACAAAGCAAAATCCCTTTGTTTATAATCAGCCATGCCATAAAGCCTATCATTTAGTGAAATCAGCATCAGATAATTTCAATTAAACAGACACTTCTAACATGTTTACTGAAGTTGGGAGCCTTTGAAGATAATTATTTAAACCTGGTGTCCTAATTGCTAAGCGAAAAGAAAAAATATCAAAGGGCTACTGAAAGGAGATATGCTAAGAATATGAATAAAGTTTTACAATAAAGAAATAATAATTGGATAAACCTATAGGATATATATGTGTTTGTGTGACAGACAGTGTGTGTGAACCTGCTGAATAGAAACATTTTGTATTCTACACAAATTTTGTTTTAAAGTTATGAATCACTTCAAACACGGCTTTTAAGAAAAATTCTATTCCCTTGAAAAATGTTTCACTTTCAGTTTACCACTTTAATAAATATTACAAAAGTTTCCAGGGATTCAACTTTTGTTTTGTTTGTTCAGGATGAAAGCCTCATAAATCCTATTAAATTATATGTCCCAAACAGTATATAATTCTGAAATTGCCAAGCACTGAAGGAAAAACAGTATGGTTACAAGCTGTACAATGGGACAGAGAGTGAGTCAGTTACTATTTTGCTGAACCATGATTTTTTATTTCAGCCCATTGGATAGATTCCCACATCATCATTGTCTATTAGGTATGATTACAGACTAGAATCGTTGAGTTCACAAGACGAAGAAAGCCAATATCAAACAAATTACAGTCAGTGTAAGCAAAGAAGGGAAGTTGGACATAAAGTTACTTAATTTTGTTAGCTTTTGGATACAATATTTGGTGCAGAAATTAATGGAACTGAGAGATTCATGCAGAATCCATTTACTGAAAGTTTGAATAGGAGATATTCATTTCATTTGAAAACTCAAAACTTGTGCTAAGAAATAGATCACAACTAAAAACTTTGTGACTTCCAAATTTCTGATATGTAAATATTGATCTTGTTGAAAGCTTGAACAGAATAACTAAACTTGGTACAGTTTCTCACCAATTAAAGGATAAGAGTTAACCTCTTCCTCCTCGATATTTCATGATAGCTTTCCCACTTGCCCACTCTTTTATTTGCATTGCAACATTCAGCTTAAATCTCTATTGAGTAATTACTCAACATTGTACCACAGGAAATCAATTATTTCCCACAATTTTCCCAGGCCTCGGAATGCCAGCATTTTGGCTAGATCTTCTGATTTAAGAATTAATTACTTATTTCTGTCAGGTTTAGTCAAATACTATAAATGGGAAGAGAAAGAAAAAAGGAGGCACACTCTCTCCTCCCCATGTTTTGGAGTATAAAACGTTAAGGTCAATAACTCAAGGTTCTAGTAAATTACTAGTTACATAATGATCTGAGTTAATTGCAGGTATGTTTCTCATCCAGGAAGTACAATATTAGGCAATGGCTCCAAAATGTTGAATAATCATTATAGATCAAAGACCACAGACAGACATATACCGGGGTGGACCAAAAAATGGAAACACTTGACTTTGTGGCATCATAATGTTTGAACATGTTCAAATCAATCAAAACTTGACATATTTTAATGTTTTTTTAATTCTGTTGTTTGATATGTTTTTTTAAACTACCTTTTTTTTTACAGAAATTTAAGGAAATTTGTTATAACCTTCTAGAAATGGCAGACTACTCAGACCTTCAAAGAGACGAAATTGTTGGTGCTTGAATGGCAGGCGCTAGTGTAACAGAAAGTGCTCAAATGTTTGGTGTTTCAAGAGGTAATGTCTCAAAAGTAATCACTGCTTTTGAAAGAGAAGGGAAAACGTCCTCAGCCAAGCACAGGTCTGGTCAAAAGTCGAAGTTGTTTGAGAGAGACCGTCGGATTCTAAAGTGAATTGTTAGAGTGGATCGCAAGACCACAGCTTCTAAAATTACTGCAGAGCTCAATAGACACATACAGAACCCAGTTTCCAAATTTAAGTACCTCTGCTCTCAAAGACAAATGTTTCAAAGCATTTAGAGTGGTGTTGGACCTTCCTAACTCCCTCCCCCCCAGCCAAACCCCCAAAGCATGTTTGCTGCCACATGATTTAGCGGCGAATTGACGTGGATGGATGGAAAGCTGAAACCGGGCTGTTTCAGCTTTCCATCCCTTCACGTCCCTTCGCCGCTAAATCGTGTGGCAGCAAACATGCTTTGGGGATTTGGCTGGGGGGGAGAAGTAGGACCTTCCTAACTCCCTCCCCCCCAGCCAAACCCCCAAAGCATATTTGCTGCCACACGATTTAGCGGCGAAGTGACGTGGATGGATGGAAAGCTGAAACTGGGCTGTTTCAGCTTTCCATCCCTTCACGTCCCTTCGCCGCTAAATCGTGTGGCAGCAAACATGCTTTGGGGTTTTGGCTGGGGGGGAGAATTAGGACCTTCCTAACTCCCTCCCCCCCAGCCAAACCCCCAAAACATGTTTGCTGCCACACGATTTAGCGGCGAAGTGACGTGGATGGATGGAAAGCTGAAACCGGGCTGTTTCAGCTTTCCATCCCTTCACGTCCCTTCGCCGCTAAATCGTGTGGCAGCAAACATGCTTTGAGGTTTTGGCTGGGGGGGGGGAGAAGTAGGACCTTCCTAACTCCCTCGCCCCCCAGCCAAACCCCGAAAGCATGTTTGCTGCCACACGATTTACCGGCGGAGTGACGTGGATGGATGGAAAGCTGAAACCGGGCTGTTTCAGCTTTCCATCCCTTCACGTCCCTTCGCCGCTAAATCGTGTGGCAGCAAACATGCTTTGGGGTTTTGGCTGGGGGGGAGAATTAGGACCTTCCTAACTCCCTCCCCCCCAGCCAAACCCCCAAAACATGTTTGCTGCCACACGATTTAGCGGCGAAGTGACGTGGATGGATGGAAAGCTGAAACCGGGCTGTTTCAGCTTTCCATCCCTTCACGTCCCTTCGCCGCTAAATCGTGTGGCAGCAAACATGCTTTGAGGATTTGGCTGGGGGGGAGAAGTAGGACCTTCCTAACACCCTCCCCCCCAGCCAAACCCCCAAAGCATATTTGCTGCCACACGATTTAGCGGCGAAGTGACGTGGATGGATGGAAAGCTGAAACCGGGCTGTTTCAGCTTTCCATCCCTTCACGTCCCTTCGCCGCTAAATCGTGTGGCAGCAAACATGCTTTGGGGATTTGGCTGGGGGGGAGAAGTAGGACCTTCCTAACTCCCTCCCCCCCAGCCAAACCCCCAAAACCTGTTTGCTGCCAAACGATTTAGCAGCGAAGGGACGTGAAGGGATGGAAAGCTGAAACAGCCCGGTCCTACTTCTCTTAAGAACTTAATTGGTTCCAGGAGGAGGTTTGTAAGGTGAAAAGTTTGTAAGGCAAAACAATGTTTCCCATAGGAATCAATGGAAAAGCGATTAATGAGTGTAAGCCCAAAATTCTCCCCTTTTGCCAGCCGAAGTGCCCATTTTTGCGCTGCTGGGATTCCCCTGAGGCTCCCCTCCGGACTTCCGTGTTTTTGTGATGCTGCAGGGAAATCCCAGCAGGGGATGTTTCAGCTGCCACACGATTTAGCGGCGAAGTGACGTGGATGGATGGAAAGCTGAAACCGGGCTGTTTCAGCTTTCCATTCATCCACGTCCCTTCGCCGCTAAATCGTGTGGCAGCAAACATGCTTTGGGGATTTGGCTGGGGGGGAGAAATAGGACCTTCCTAACTCCCTCCCCCCCAGCAAAACCCCCAAAGCATGTTTGCTGCCACATGATTTAGCGGCGAAGTGACGTGGATGGATGGAAAGCTGAAACCGGGCGGTTTCAGCTTTCCATCCCTTCATGTCCCTTCGCCGCTAAATCGTGTGGCAGCAAACATGCTTTGGGGATTTGGCTGGGGGGGAGAAGTAGGACCTTCCTAACTCCCTCCCCCCCAGCCAAACCCCCAAAGCATGTTTGCTGCCACACGATTTAGCGGCGAAGTGACGTGAAGGGATGGAAAGCTGAAACCGCCCGGTTTCAGCTCCCCATTCCTCCATGTCACTTCGCTCCTGTCCTGGCTAAATCGTGTGGCAGCAAACAGGCTTTGGGGTTTTGGCTGGGGGGAGGGAGTTAGGAAGGTCCTACTGCCTCCTCCCCCAGCCAAAAACACAAAGCCAGGCAGCTTCCAGCCGCCAAAGGAGCCTCCTGATTCTCCCCGCTTCTCTGTCCCACTCATTGACCGTGTCCGGCAGAAGCTGCTGCCCGATTGCTCTTAGCCGGTGGGATGCAAAGTGCTGGGGTGGGGGGGGTGTCCTGACAGCCCCCCCACCCCAATGCGAGCAGCGGGGAGTCACCCACGGCTGGCAGAAGATCGCTCTTGCTGACCTGATGCCTCACGGTGAAGCCGGGCAAGAGCGATCCTCTGCCGGCCATGGGCGACTCCCCACCGCTCGCCCATGGCCGGCAGAAGATCGCTCTTGCCCGGCTTCCCCGCGAGGCAGCAGGTCAGCATCCTCGGTGGGCGAGCGGCGGGGAAGCCGGCGGCTGTGGCAGCTGCTTCAAGAGGCTTCCCCGCCTCCTCAAAGCAGCCTCCCAAACCCGAACTTTCGCTGAGAAGCCCTGCCGCCCGGCTGTCACCTTTTAAAACAGCCGGGGGGCTTCTCAGCAGCCTCCCAACCCGAACCCGGAAGTTCGGGTTTGGCGTTGGGGTTCAGGAGGCTGCTGGGAAGCCCCCCCCCCCACTGTTTTAAAAGGTGACAGCCGGGCGGCAGCGGTTTTTTGCGTTTTTTTTTTGTTGTTGCACGGATTAATTGACTTTACATTGTTTCCTATGGGAAACAATGTTTTGTCTTACGAACCTTTCGTCTTACGAACCTCCTCCTTGCACCAATTAAGTTCGTATCATGAGGTATTACTGTATATGTGAAATACTCAAGAAAACAACAGATAGGTTGACACTATTTACAACATTTGATAAACTCATAGATGAACTTATTTCTTCTTTCTTTCTTCTTTCTTCTTTTTTCTTTTTAATTTTTCTTCTTTCTCTTCCCCCCCTTTTCTCTCTTTTTCTTTCTCTTTCTTTAGCTTTTTCTCTTCGTTTTCTTCCCTTATGTAAGTGTGTATTTTATTTTATGACAGCATACTCTAAATTCATATAAATTTGTACTAATATTTACATAGTCCTTTTGCTTTCTGTATCATCTCCCCCATTTATCTTCAATAAAGATTATATTTTATTTTAATTTTTAAAAAACAAACAAACAATGATATGTTGATCTTCAGCTGATGACTTGCCTTCAACTCTTCATCTTTCGCCTATACTGTGCTATAGAATGAATAGATGGATGATAGCTTTCACTGTTTGACAATGGCCAGAAAGATTAGCAGTATTGTGGACATTGACAAATTGGCTGTATTAAACTTTTGCCACAGGGAGCCTGCAGTGGTGAATGAGACACCTTAAGCAAAATACCAATTGCAAATCTATGGGGGAGGGAGATTATGACATTATATAGGAATCATTTTTTAGAGATATTTGCATATAGTTGTATCCAGAAGATAGATTACTTTGTGTAATATTACTAGGAGAGAGATCTTGTTTGTAAGCCTCTATTTTAGTGGTGGCCATCTGATTAATGCTTTTACATATTTTCCTTCTCCCAAAAAACTCTATTAAACTGATAGTAATTTGTTTGTTTGTTTAAATTTGTATGCTGCTCACTCCTGAAGGACTCAGGATGGCATACAAACTGGATCAGAGCAGTAGCTGATTAATTAAAATAACATATTATAATAAAACATATAACAGTCAGTACCTGTTAATTCCATTATAAACCTCAGTGTATGACAGATACTAGGAATCACCTTAGGTATACTAATGCATACCTATGGGGTAAAGTGACCAGACATCCCACCTTCAGCGGGACAGTCTTGCTTTTAAATGATTTTTCCCGCATCCTGCGGCGGTTCAAAAATGTCCCAATTTTGGAGCTGCTCCCCCCCACCAGTCCCAAAGCCTGGCAAAGTTTGCAAAAAGTTTGGAACAAATGCATGCACAGCCATTCTTGGGAGGTGCTGAGCTTCCACCATTCAGCTACGGAGGCAGCCTCTCCCACTGCTGCAGCGTCCTGCCCAGCTGGAGATTCTCTGACAATGGCGGCAGGTGAGCTTTGGGACCCGGCGGCGGCAGTGAGCTTAGCAGCTCTTGGGTGGCAGGATGGGCTCAGGTAGCTCTGGCAGATGCAGGCAAGCGGGGCAGGCAGCGGAGGTGGTGCCGCCAAGCAGGGGTCAAAGTAGGAGCGGGAGGGCACTGGCAGCAGTGTTACCAGGCAGTAGCCATGGGGCAACAGTGGGGCAGTCGGCTGAAAGCTGGAGCTCCAGGGCGAAGGCACTGACGGCGGCAGCTGGACATGTTGCTGGATGCCGTACATGCTGGTGCGGTGCTGGCCATGGGCATGGGCTGGCACCTCTGTCCTGGCCCATGCCCAGTGCAGCACCAGCATGTACAGCATCCAATAACACCTGCAGTGTGGGAGAGAGAAGGAGAAAGGGAGGAAGGAAGAGAGAGAGAGAAAAGGAGAGGAAGGAAGAGAGAAAAAGAGAGAGAGAAAGAGAGAGATAGCAAGAGAGAGCGAGAGAGCGGGGGAGACAGAGAAAGGGACAAAGGAAGAGAGAGAAAAAGGAGAGGAAGAAAACAGAGAGAGAAAGAGCTAGATAGCAAGAGAGAGAGATAGCAAGAGAGAGAGGGGGGGAGGGAGAAAGAGAGAAAGGGAGGAAGGAAGAGGGAGAGAAAAAAGGAGAGGAAGGAAGAGAGAGATAAAAAGACAGAGGGAGGGAAGGAGGGAGAGAGAAAGAAAGAGACAAGGAGGAAGGAAGAGAGAGAAAGAGAGACAGAAAAGAGAGAGGAAGGGATGAAGAGAGTAAGAAAGAGGGAGGGTGAGAGAGAGAGAAAAAAAGTTGTGAATTTTTTGTGTGTGAAATTTTTTTAGCCCTCCCCCCCCTCCATTGTGTCCCTCTTTCCCAATCTTAAAATCTGGTCACTTTACTATAGGGATATATTTGTCAAACTGAGTTAGGATGTTATTTTATGTATGCAAAGAAACTCAAAGTAGGAAGATTTAGGACAGTGATGTCAAACCTTTTTTGGCTCAGATGCCAAACGGGTGTGTGCGCATATGATAGCATTATTGTTGTTGTTATTATTATTATTATTATTATTATTATTATTATTATTATTATTATTTATTATTATTTATTAGATTTGTATGCCGCCCCTCTCCGTAGACTCAGGGTGGCTAACAACAGTAGTAGACAGCATATAACAAATCTAATGTTTAAAATAATTAAAAACCCTTATTTAAAACCAAACATACACACAAACATACCATGCATAAATTGTATAGGCCTAGGGGAAAAAAGGGTAGTTCAGTTCCCCCAAGCCTGACGACAGAGGTGGGTTTTAAGGAGCTTACGAAAGGCAAGGAGGGTGGGGGCAATTCTCCGGGGGAAGCTGGTTCCAGAGTGTCGGGGCTGCCACAGAGAAGGCTCTTCCCCTGGGTCCCATCAGACGACATTGTTTAGTTGATGGGACCCGGAGAAGACCGACTCGGTTGGACCTAACTGGTCACTGGGATTCATGCAGCAGAAGGCGGACCTGGATGTATTCTGGTCCGATGCTATGAAGGGCCCTTTATGCCCACACCCATAATGCAATGCTGTCCCCCACCTCTGCACATGTGCACAAACATCTATGCCCCCCCACACACATATGCACATAGGCCTCACTGAAGCCTCTTGACTTTTTCACTCTCCTCAGGGTTCAGGAAAGCCTCTTGAAGCCCGGCATGTCAAAATAGGGCCCAGTGGGTCAACGGGAAGTTTGAAACTGAAACAGAAGTGGAGCTGCCCTGTCAGAAATAAGTTTATTTCTTGAAGTAATATTACAATGCAAAAAAAAAAGATCTGTAACCATGGGAAATGGTGATGTAAGCCATATGCAATCATGGGTTTATTAACTGTGCTGCAACCTGATTGGCTGTAACCTATATAAAAGAAATAACACTCTTGCATGGCTCTGGTTTGTGGTTAGTGGTTAATGGTTAGTGGTTAATAGTTTGTGGGTGGTTGCAGTAGTGGATGTAATAGTAGTTGTATTATAGTATTGTGGGTGATTTGTTATAGTGGTTAAATTTAAAGGTGATAGTTTATTTAGAGAAACTTTTTGCTAAGAAGAAAAGTAAAGTATATTTTTACAAGAAAGCCTGCTGCAGTGTTTTTTATTGAAGACTTCAATTAGGTTTAGTTGTGAACTGTGGCTAGTTGCTGGGGTTACCTCCCGCATGCACAAAACTCTTTAGATAGTTGCAATCAGGCCTAGCAGACCTCAGCCCATTTCTTCTGCAGCTGGCAAGGTTTTCTTGAAGTCCTCTGTAGCCAATAACAGAGCTCTGAATCGATTTGGAGCTCTCTTACCAACTGCAGAGACCTTCAGGAAAGTCTCACTAGCTGCAGAATAAATGGACCAAAATGCAAGAAGCCTAGTTGAAGTTTCTGAAGACCTTTGACAGTGAAAAGGATGCTGGGGGTGATGCACACAAGTGAACTTCGGGTTGGCTTGTTGGGCCATTTTTCACAGTCCCAAGGCTTCAGAAGGCTTTCCTAAAGACTGGGGAGAATGAAAACGCCCCCCCCCCCCAAAAGGCTGAAAATCAGCTAGCAAGCATGCACGTGCCCATTGGAACTGACATAGGACAACACCTCGTGTGCCCTCAGATATGGCTCCATGTATTGTATTGATTCATTATTTATAAATAAATATAATTAAAATTCTTAAAACTGTTGTTTAATATTTTCACTAGATGTCTCCCTTTGAAATATTTTTGTCAAGACAATGACCAGTAGTAAAGTATTTAATCATATGTTCCAAATTAGTAACTGCAAAAATATCCGATTTTTGAGATATAATGCATAATATAGCAAAAAACTCTCATTTTGCAATTTAAACCCATAGAAGATAGAGGTGATCATAACTTTAAAAATTCAATACAAGTCTCTAGATAATTTGGTTATTTCTCATTCTATCTAGTTACCAATGAATTTTGCCTGAAGGAAAATTCAAGGTGATTTATACAGCAGGAAAGTTTCTGCTTATCCCAAGTTGCTCTATAATCTGTACTGTAGAAATTTCAAGAAAAAACATATTTCAGTAATGTTGGAAATGGTATTTTGGAAGAGCTTGTAACAAATAAGACACAATAGTATTACTTATATACAGATAAGGGTGGGGGAGAAAATCTTGTAGTTTGCATTTTAATATTTACAAATATGTACTTTCTTTAATAAATTAAGCAAAAAGTGGGAGTAAATGTGCCTTTGGGTTTTTCTTCTTTCTTTCCAGAGTAGAAAGAAAGATTGTCACCACATTGACTCTATGAAAAAGGAAGAGTACATTGCAAAGAATTATAGAGTTTGGAAGATATATTCTATGCCACTGAGACCTAGCTTCTCCTCCTTATAGGAATCCATGGAAGAGGGCTATCTAGCTTTAAACAAATTCAGTGAATGAGAATCCACCACCACTCTGATAATGGATTCTGTCAAATTGCTATTAAAATTTTCATGTTTTTTTCCCCCTTGATATTTAAACTAATATGTATACTTCATTCTGAGAAACTAAAAACCTTTTGACTTTCTGAATGCGCCCTTTCAACAATTTCAACAATGCTATCAGAATCCATTTCTGGATCAGTGGTGGGTTTTAAATCCCATTGCTACTGGTTTGTTCACACACACAATGCTTCTGCACATGTCTCAGCCTTGCATTTGCAAAGATAAATCTCAATCTCACCTTCCAGTCCCTTCAATATTTGAATGAAGGAAAACTGATGTCACAAATTTTCTATGGATGAGTGTCAAAGCATATCTCACAATCGTCATACAATCAGATAAAATTGCTTTTTACATGCAGAATTGTTTTAATTCCAGAAAATGTCAGAACATTTAGAAATGAACATTGGAAGAAGTTCCCCTTACTGGCAAGAATGAGAAACTGCTTTTAGAATTATTTCCTTTCCTAATTCTAGCAAAATTTGTAACATTAGGATGCAAACACACATCTGGTGCAGAGGGGAACAGAGTCTATTCAGAGCATTTAAATGACGGAATATTCCTGACCTAAGAAAACCTGAACAAAACTAACATGCTAATCACACAAGTGCCTAGGATAGTGGATGCTGGAGCAATGCTTTGTTATAGATTTTCTATACATTTCTGGATGGCTGTTTTATAGAACTGGTTGAAGGGTCTGATGCTTTCATCAAAATAACAAAATGAGGATATTGCATATATAAAGGAGAGGAGAGCTTGCATCACAATGCCTCCCCACCATTTACACTGACCCTGACATTTGCTTGCACTAAAATGTGAAACACAATGCTAAACTAAATTGAATTTTTATTAGATATATAAGTCGGTTTCTATATATAATTGTCTTAAGAATTTATGTGAGGAAATATGTAAGGTAATAAACAAAGAAAAATATTAACTACATCTGCTTCTGGATAATGATTATCTGAGTGAACAATTTCTCATGACTCCAAATCTTTTATAACTATATAAAGCTATTAATATCCAGGGAATTAGAATTGGTTTTAGAGTTAAGTACATCTATAAGACATTCTTATAATACTTTCCATACATGCAGAGAAATTTTGATTTAATTTTGACTTAGTACAAAAACAGTTAACATATCCATATATGGTAATTTATTTGTATCTATCATCCATCATCCATCCATTATCTATCTATCTATCTATCTATCTATCTACCTACCTACCTACCTACCTACCTACCTACCTATCTATTTATCATCTGTCATCTGTCACCTATCATCTATCAATGTTTGAATAATCATACAATTACTTAATTTTTTTTGACTTTTTAAAGGGAGAATGCTTCCCCAAAAGAGGAGGGAAATGAATTTATGTTTTACCATCTACAAGTAATCTTCAAAATTCCAACAGTTTATTTAATAATTGTTCAAAGTTATAATGTCACACAAAAAAGTCACTTATGATTTTTCACGCTTATGACCATTGCAGCATCCCCATGATTCCTTAATCAAAAGTTGAAAACTTGGCAACTGATTCATGTTTATGATGATTGCAGTGCCCTGGATCACAGGGTCACCTTTTGTGACCTTCTGTCAGGCAAAGTAAATGGGGAAGTGAGAGTTGCTTAACAATGTATTACTAATTTAACAATTGCAGTGATTCACTTAACAACTATCTCACTTAGCAACGTAAATTTTGTGCTCAGTTGTGTTTGCAGATCAAGCACTACCTGTATTGGAATCATATAATGCACAAGAAGTATTTCTTAGAGGACAAACAACAGATAGTGAGAAATGATTAATATATCAAGACCTATTAATAGAGGAGACTGGAGAATTCAAAATGAGGCCACCCCCCACCCCTCCAATTGTCTGCAGGAGGATATAGTTGTCATATATTCAGTTATAAGAAAGGTTTACAAATGGCTAAAAAGACAATTGCAACTCAAAAACACAAAATGGAATTTAATTATGTATATGATAAAAATGCATAATTTATTGTTAAGATTTGAAACAGAAGATGGAGATATAAAAGATTGCATTGTATAATTGCCTGTTAATTTTGGATACAGTATACACATGGACACTTGGAAGACTGTGGGTAACTGTATCAAATTTACAATGTATCATAATTTGAAAGACAACCTATAAAATCACTTGGTGATGATATTAGAGATTATGAAAAAAAATTACAGATCCATTTCAAACAAGTGCTGAAACTGTGGAAAACATGAAGAAACATTTTATCATGCATAGTGGACTTCTGGGAAAGCTAAGAAGTTTTTGATACAAATTCATATGATAATGCAAACAATTTTAAAGATAAGTATTCTGAAGAAATTGGAATAATGAACAGTTTCTAGTTCAACATAGACAATGAACAAGAAACTAAGAACTACTTGTGGTAGACATGTTTTGTATATGGTAGCTGCAGTGAGGCTATTGTATGAACAACAGTGGAAGAATAATTAAATTCCCACATTGGAGGAATGGATTGTGAAAATATTATAATTTGTTGAGATAGCAAAACTGAACTGTTTGATCAAAGAGAGAAAACAAATGTTTCCTTAAAAGACTGGAAATCTTATATGGACTTTTTGCTGAAAGAATTAAATAAATAATATGATTATTTATGGGCTTGAGGATTGAAAATGTGGATGCAGAAAGGGGGGATTTGTATAATATTTAAGAAGCAAGGTGGCTTGTAAAATTTAATTATCTTTTAAAAAGTAGGTCAGAAGTTATTATATTTCATGACTTTACTTTCTTTTTCTGCACCTTGTTCTTTTTTATTTTCTTTTTCTTCTGCATTTGACTTTTTGTTTGTAAAATTCTTAATAAATAATAATATGCACACAGAGATAGAGAACCCACTTTCACTTAAGTTCTCAGAGAGAAAGATGCACATATATGTATATACTTTAGAGGGGGGTATTTATTTATTTTGACAAAGTGTATACCATTTTACTAAACACCTGGACCTGGATCATGAATGTGTTGTCTATAGTCATTAACTAAAGTGCAATGATCTATGAGTAGACATCAGAGAGTTATTGTTAATGGCAAGTATTCTGAGCAGAGACAGGTTACAAGCAGTGTGCCACAAGGGTCTGTTCTGGGTCCTATTCTTTTTAATATGTTTGTGAGTGACATAGGGGAAGGTTTGGCAAGGAAGGTTTGCCTATTTGCCGATGACTCTAAAGTGTGCAATAGGGTTGATATTCTGGAGGCATCTGTAATATGGTAAATGATTTAGCTTTACTAGATAAATGGTCAAAGCAATGGAAACTGCAGTTTAATGTTTCCAAATGTAAAATAATGCACTTGGGGAAAAGGAATCCTCAATCTGAGTATTGTATTGGCAGTTCTGTGTTAGCAAAAACTTCAGAAGAGAAGGATTTAGGGGTAGTGATTTCTGACAGTCTCAAAATGGGTGAGCAGTGTGGTCGGGCGGTAGGAAAAGCAAGTAGGATGCTTGGCTGCATAGCTAGAGGTATAACAAGCAGGAAGAGGGAGATTGTGATCCTGCTATAAAGCGCTGGTGAGACCACATTTGGAATACTGTGTTCAGTTCTGGAGACCTCACCTACAAAAAGATATTGACAAAATTGAATGGGTCCAAAGACGGGCTACAAGAATGGTGGAAGGTCTTAAGCATAAAATGTATCAGGAAAGACTTAATGAACTCAATCTGTATAGTCTGGAGGATAGAAGGAAAAGGGGGAATATGATCGAAACATTTAAATATGTCAAAGGGTTAAATAAGGTTCAGGAGGAAAGTGTTTTTAATAGGAAAGTGAATACAAGAACAAGGGACACAATCTGAAGTTAGTTGGGGGAAAGATCAAAAGCAACATGAGAAAATATTATTTTACTGAAGGAGTAGTAGATCCTTGAAACAAACTTCCAGTAGACATGGTTGGTAAATCCACAGTAACTGAATTTAAACATGCCTGGGATAAATATAGATCCATCCTAAGATAAAATACAAAAAATAGTATAAGGGCAGACTAGATGGATCATGAGGTCTTTTTCTGCCGTCAGTCTTCTATGTTTCTAAGTTCAGTTCCAATATCCAAACTTCAGGAATCAGGAAATGCTATTTATTTTGATTATTTCCAAAAAGGATAAAACTAGCTTACATATGAACTCCTGAGATTCAGTGTGTATGGTACTCATGAGTAAAAGATCTTTTTAACAGCATCCGTTGCTACCAATATTGTGCTACAAAGCCCAAAATATGCAATAGCTTTATCACAGGTAACATGCAGAGTCTATGTGAATTAAACCTATGTAAACAACTATGCATAAGATTGGCATTTGAGTGTGAAGAAGAAAAGGGATTTTTAAAAAAACGTACCCATCCTGAATAAGCCTAAATCAAAGTGAGAGTGAAAGGATACAACATTGTTTTTATTCACTATATTTTATATGTCTAAGAAATCATGCCTGTATTTTCCTGATCAATCTTGGCTTCTTTTTTTTAACTGATGAATTACCCATTATTGTTTTATTCATTTGTGACTGAATTATGAAATAAATATTGCTATGTCATGCATGCTGCACATTCTACACCTTGTAATACTGGTTCTTGTAATACTATGGAGCATGCAGAGAAGGTGGGTGATTTGCATCACAATGTTGCCATCCTGCTTTTGTTAGCCTTCATCTTTCCCCCCTGCACCACCACTGTCACAATGGAATACTACAGTAAGTACTCATTATCACCATGATCTAAGCATTTAAAAAAACACCTTTGGAAGAAAATAGCCCTTTGTGCTCTTTACAGATGAAGCTTTTTTATTTTATGTATTACTTGCCTTAAATTTGTTAATTTGTTAGTGAATTTTGCATTTTTAAAAAAACTCTGAATAGAGGACAAAATTATTTCTTGCTAATTGTTCTATATAAAAATGTGGGTCACCCTCAGGAAAATATAGCTCTCTTTATATTCTGAACACTTAAGTTTCTTTCAATCATAGTTAGGGAAATTTTTGTCTGGGCTTCAAAGGAAAAGAAAATAGTATGTTAATTTATTCTCCTACAGAGACCTCTGGATGGAGTTTTCAGGTTCCGGAGGCTGTAGCTGGTGATGAAGCTGTCAGAAAATGCTATTCTTTCCTCACCCCTTGAAATATATATGATATCAGTGAAATAAAAAACATATGGCTGCTACTGAAACATAATTAAAAGAACAAAGAGTTCATAGGTATTTTTCCTTGCAGCAATAAGATACATATTTTAAAACATCAATTAAGCTGTTGAAAGTAACAAATTAAGATGCTTCAATTCTGCATTTATTCATTTAAATAATAGAATATTTTCAGTCTTGTCTCTGAAAACATATTTGAACATATCTGAACATAATTTTCTAAAAGCAATAAATTATGAAAATACGAACAAACCAAAAGAATATTAAAAGATGGAAAAATAGCAAAATTAACTGAAACTGAATGCTTTGCATTTTTCAAAAATCCAGGGTTCTTCTAAAGAAAGCATGAGTAAAAGTATGGAAGTATATACAAAACAAAGAGTATAGCTTATATCTAGGCAAGGGTTCCTTGTCGCTTGACACTACCGTTGCACTCCCGGTGACCGGTGGGTGGGCACGTGTACGTCAGTGCGAGATTCAGATTCTGTGCATGCACAAGAAGCCAAATCTCACATGAGGACGCTCATGTGCACAAGATTTTGCTGATTTTTTAGCATTTTTTTGCTAAGAAATTGTGAAATCGTACACATGCAAGTGCCCTTGCACAAGATTTGGTTTCTTGTGCATGCACAGAAGCTGAACCTCATGCAGGCACATGTGTCAGGGATGCGGAGCTGCATACACAGCTCCATTTTCCTACCGGAACACCATCCACTACCATCCCTCCAGGAATCCAGCTTATATCTTCCTAATATATTCTCATAAAATCATTGTGACTATAGAGAAAACTTTGTTCAGATAATCTTTAAGCATAATTCAGGTAATGGAATGCATAGAACTAGACCCTATAATAAATATTGTTGGGCAGGTAAGTGGCTAAATCAGTGTTTTTCAACCAGTGTGCCGTGGCACACTAGTGTGCCGCGAGACATGGTCAGGTGTGCCGCGAAGCTCAGAGAGAGAAAGAAAGGAAGAGAGAAAGAGAGAAAGAAAGCAAGAGAGAGAGAGAGAGAGAGAAAGCAAGCAAGAGAAAGAGCGAGCAAGAGAGAAAGAGAACAAGAGAGAAAGAAAGCAAGAGAGAAAGAGAACAAGAAAAAGAAAGCAAGAGAGAATGAAAGAGAGAGAGCAAGAGAGAGAAAGAAAGCAAGAGAGAGAAAGAGAACAAGAAAAAGAAAGCAAGAGAGAAAGAGAGAGAGCAAGAGAGAGAAACAAAGCAAGAGAGAGAAAGAGAGGGAGGGAAGGAGAGAGAGAGAAACATAGAGGGAGGGAGGGAGAGAGAAAGGGAGCAGAAAAGAGAGGAAGGAAGGAAGAAAAAGAAAGAGGGATGGAGAGAGAGAGAAAGAAAGATGAAGGGAGAAAGAGAGAGGGAGAGAGAAATAGAGCGAAAGGAAGGGAGAGAGAGAGAATTTTTTTGTCCAAACTTTTTTTAGCCCCCCCCCCCCCCCGCTCAATGTGCCCCAGGGTTTCGTAAATGTAAAAAATGTGCCGCGGCTCAAGAAAGGTTGAAAATCACTGGGCTAAATGATTCTGTGTCCATACTGGCTTTTAAAAGACATTATTTTTAGTTTAAATTCACCCAATAGAAAGTCAAAATTGTGCTAAAATTTATATTATATAGCTTATCACAATTAATACTATTCTGAAATATAATTGCAAACTCAAATGGAATGCATTGAAATAGTTTATCTTCAATTATGTTTTACTATCTGAAAATCAAAATAAAGGGTTTCTGTATACATAAGCTCTTTCCCAATATAAACCACATCTCAATATCATCTAATTAATTATCTAATTTGCATTAACTGCAGTAGAGTGCAGTTCAGTTGACATGTCTAAACAAACATTAAATTCAGTAGGTTATAAACAGAAAATATGTTAATTTAACAGTCAAAAGAACAGATATTCCAAGATTTGTTTATAAGTGTAGGAGTAATTGACTAAATATAAAATCAATTGTTTTATTACTTTGGTGTCTGGATGAATTTGTGTTCCATGTAGTTTGCCTGGGTGTATGAGATTTGGGTGTATTTGTATTTGTCTAGGTGTATGAGATTGTTTGGATTTACCTGGAAAGCTGATGTGACACAAGTGTTGGAGTAGTTCTGAAACATACTGTGAAATAATTTAAAAAAAAAGGACTGAATGGCATCTAAAAACTCTGAAAGCTCCCAAACAGCTTTGAACTGATTAGTTACTGGTAATATAGCTAAAGTATGAAGTAATAGGGTTTTGTTCTTGTTGTTGTTACTCCAATACTACTTACAAAGTCAGACCAGGATATATAGAGAAAAGACTGACAAATTCAAAATCTTTCACTTTCTCCCTTAACTAGAATATCTGTCTAAACTAGCATTATTATTCTCTCCCAGGTGGATGAATTTTCACCTTAGAATACTCTCATACTAGGAAATGGACTTCTTAACCAAATTTCCTTCCAACCAAGCTATTTAAAGATCAAGGATTGTTACTATATTTGAACTGATGTTATCCTTTAAGAATAAAGTGGAATAACTCATTACCATAAGTTTTGTAGGGAGTGGTTGCTCAAAATTACAATGACTATTTATGTAAGACACAAGCAGTGAAGGGCTAACAAATTTTTGTACTACCACACTGTGGGCATGGCTTATGCAGAACACCCTGCATTTTCTTTCAGTATCTTTCAGTGAAAATTGGGTGCTCTGTGGTCGAGCTCCATTTTTGCTACCTCATTGCATCTCGCCCCTCAATCCGGGCAATAGCCCAGCCCTGTTCACAAGTATTGAGAGAAAAAAACTAAAATAAATGAAAACCATAAAAGCATTTTCCACCTCAAAGAAACTAAGCTTCAAGATGCAGTGGTAAAAGTAAACATCCTTAGCCTTTGCAAATAAATCAGATTTCACTCAATATAATTTGAAATGTCCTTAAAAAGAATCCATGGTCTTTTTGGGAGAGCTATAATAAACTAACAAATTCTGTTCTTTCACTATGTGGATTTATATGATGATTCTGAGGGCTAACATTTTGCCGTTTGTAGTTTTCTGAGGTAGTTGTTCAGTAAAAATGACATCTAAAATGTGAATAGCAAGAGAAAATGTATTCAAAATTGCATAAATATGAATGAACAATATGCAAAAACAGTTTAGACTGAAAGAATTCTTTTTATTTCAGGTATACTTTAGGGACTTCTAACAAAAATATACTGAGGCAGAAGCAGGAAGAAGCACACTTAAGGTTAAGTGACAATAAAATTGTCAATTCCTTTTCTAAAAATAGTGCTTGAAAATCACATTTTAGTGCCAGAGACATTCATCTGCATTAAATGCAGCATTGCATTCTCACATACATCTGTATTTAAATCATCTATATCTTTCTTTTTTTATGGCTGTAATAGGAAAGTCTGTTCCTTTGAATTTAGAATTAGGATAACAGATGGTAAAAAGCTTAGTTTAAAACCAATATGGACTTTAAAATATAACCACATTTCCTGCATTCTCCAATGTAACAGGCATTTAGTTTGGTATAAAAAACAGTTTTTGCTATAGTGGAGTGCATCAGCAGATGTCTATGCCTTAACAAGTGTGTGCAACAACATCACAACATTCACTCTCCCCCCCCCCCCTACACACACATTTCCTCTTTCATATCAAGTGAATGGATCCAAACACAAAGAAAATCCAGGGTGTCTTGTAAAAGACCTAATGCAATCCAAATGGAAGAAAAGGATCAGGCTCTGGACATTAATGTTCAATGACAACTTATGAATAAATATATATTTTTGATCTTGCAATACATTTCTGAAACGATGTTCAGCTATTGCAGTTATGGGCAGATTAAAAACCATGGTTAAGGAAGAGAGTTATTAGCAGGTTGACAGGACATGTATCCACCATTTCAAAGCAATAATAAATATGCAATCTGAAGAGTTGCTATCTTAACTGAGATCGTGCTGTGAACTTACATAATAGCGCTGGCGGACTTACTCGCCAGCAGCGTTTGCGGGAGGGCCGGGAAGACACTGGACCCCTGGCGGCCGCCATCTTGGTGCTCGGGCGAAGTCTCGCGAGGCAAGACTTCGCCCGAGAGTCAGGCCAACAAGGCCTGACGGCTGATAGGTCCGGGCGGGGCTTGCCGGCCCTATTTAAGGGTGTGTAGGCCCGGGCTCAGCCTTTTTCGCCCGGACCATTGCCCTGAGCAGACACTCGGCTGAGTTCTGCTCGTGTCAGCCATTTTGGGGCGGCCTCGTGCAGCGGCCGCCATTTTGTGGCTTGGTTTTGTCCGGCGAAGAAGGCCTCGTCGTTCCTGGTGGAGCTTTCGGGAGCGTTGGAGCGCGGCGGCACTGGTGGTCGCTTGGTCCCCCTCGGGCTCGAGGGGGAGTGGTGAACTTGGGCTTTCCCTGCTGGGGGAGGCTTTGTAGGGCTCTGCCCACGGGGGGGGCGTCCGGCCTCTGGTGCCAGCTGCAGCTGTTTGGGGCCCCGTATTAGGGGGTTCTTCTGCCTCTGGGGGACGTTGCTCGCCCAGTTTAGCCACTTGGGCCTCTCCCTGGTAGGGCCTGTGGCCTTAGTGCTGGGGATTGGGGTTGGATTGCATAACTTAACATTCCTGAATTTAGCAGTTGGTGAGGATGGCCCCAAAGAAGAGGCAAGCCAGGGCCCCTCCGGCCCAACCAGAGGTGCGGCCTAGGAGGGCTCTAAGGCCTTCGGCCCGGGCTTGGGCCAGTATGGAGGGGCCCCCTGGGGTGGTCCCGCCGGAGGGGGTGGTGGGGTTTCTGCCCACAGCCCCTCAACCCGATGTTTCTCTCTCTCTTTCTTGGGCCAGGGTCCTGGAGAGGTTGGACGAATTGGAGCGTTGGCGGTCCGGATCAGGCCCAGGCGGGCTCCCCCTGGCTGCATCGGCAGCCTGGGGAAGGGATCCGGATGAGGAGGCAGCCCAGGCCGGGCAGATGGCCCAGACCGGGCAGATGGCCCAGACCGGGCAGATGGCCCAAACCGGGCAGATGGCCCAGTCGGGGCAGATGGCAGCATTGCAGGGCCCCGCCCGGATGGGGCCCCCGTGGATGTCTTCAACCCCATATGGGGCAGGTGAGGCTGCACCACACTTGTCCGCCACATCGCTCCTCCCCTTGCACGGTCCGGGGTTTAACCCGCCTGGTTTGGGGAGTGGCGCTAGTTTTCTGGGGTCCCCTTCAGGCACATGCGGTCAGGTTTGGTCCCCGCCGGCTCTGCCGGCAGTGGCGCCGGGGGTAGTTTTTCACCAGTGCCTGGGGTGGGGGGTTGGACCCCTCCAGCGTCTGCTATTATGCCCCCGCCCCCTTTGGTGTATCCACCGGGGCTAGGGGTGTTGGGAATGGGGGCCTCCACCGTGTGGGACCCGTTCGCCAGCATCAAGGCCGGGGCCATCCCGTGTGGGCTACCTGCCACTCCCCTAGGGTACCACCTCCACCCATCGGTGAAGGAGGCGATTTGGAGGGGGAAGTATGTGGACCTCTTCTCCCTATTGAACAGGGAGGTCCCCAAGCAGGAAAAGGACGTAGTGCCCGGGAAAAAGCCTAAAAAGACCAAAGTCACCAAGTGTTTCAGCTCATGGCTGTACGCTTTTCTGACTTACGCATCAGTTGTAATTCAAAGGCAGCCGGCTAGGGCCGCTTCCATGCTCAAATATATTGACCTAATTGCTAGGGCTCATTTTGAGTATAAAGGTACTATCTGGCGTCATTACGACAAAGGTTTTAGGATGCGTATAGCTCACGACCCCTCCCTCCCCTGGGATATGGTGGTGCCGGACCCATGGTTCCAGGCCACGTATATTTCCGGCAAGGAAGGGTGCGACAGGACCGATAGCGGTCATTTTATGGAGGAGGAGCCCACGGCTTCCACACCAGCCAAGGCGGCTGCGGGGGGAGCGGGGAGGGGAGCCTCCCCTGCGTGTCATGAGTTTGCTGCAAAGGGGGCGTGTTTTCATCCCTTTTGCAAGTATTAACATGCATGCGGGAATTGCGGGGGGACCCATGCCTCTTCCGTGTGCCCCCGCCCCAAGAAGGGGGCGGAAAAGAAGGGTGGGGGTCCAGGTAAACCTCCCCCACCTACTGGGGGAAAAGGGGCCCAGCCCAATTAATTTAAAAGCACTTGAGGGTTGGTTGATTGACTACCACCCTCGCTCGAGAGCGGTTGCTCTCTTGCTAGGTTTCTCCAAGGGATTCAGGATCCCTTACGTGGGGGTTAGGCAAGCCTTCATGTCCGACAACCTTAGATCGGTTGTGGGACATGAAGACATTGTTAGGGAAAAGATTCGGAGGGAGGTGGCCGAGGGCAGGGTCCTCGGGCCTTTCCCAGAGCCGCCCTTCCCGAATCTTAGAGTATCCCCATTGGGGATGGTCCCCAAAAGGGCGGGTGGTGAATTTAGGTTGATTCACCACTTGTCTTTTCCTAAAGGGGAGTCAGTGAATGATTTCATTCCTGACGAACTTTGTTCAGTCCGGTACACATCCTTTGATGCGGCCGTGGACATGGTTAGGAAGTGTGGGGTTAGAGCCCTTAAGTCGGCATTCCGGCTCCTCCCCATACACCCAGACGGCTTCGAGCTGTTGGGCTTCCATTTCGAGGGTGGTTTTTATGTAGACAGGGCTTTACCCATGGGTTGCTCTGTCTCATGCTCTCTTTTCGAGAGCTTTAGCACCTTTTTGGAGTGGGCGCTCAGGAGGCGCAGTGGTCTGGGTTCGGTCGTTCACTACCTTGATGATTTCTTGGTGGCGGGGCCTGCGTGTTCGGAGCAATGCTTTGCTCTAATGTGGGACTTTGAAGCCCTTTGTGCTCAGTTGTGGGTGCCTTTAGCTTCTGAGAAGACCGAAGGCCCCGCCACCAAGATTACCTTCCTTGGTATTGAATTGGACTCAGAGGAGCAATCTTCCAGATGGCCCCTGGACAAATTGATTAAAATCAGGGATAAGCTTGATACGGTTCTGGGCTGCAGGAAGGTCACTCTTCGGCAGCTCCAGGAACTAGCTGGTATACTTAATTTTGCCTGCCGGGTTGTGGTGCCGTGCAGGGCTTTTTCTAGGAGGTTATATACTGCAATGAATGGGCTTTGTTTGCCCCATCATCGTACCCGCTTAGATGCAGGGGTCAGGGCTGACCTCTGCGTGTGGCGGGAGGTTTTAGACCAATTTAATGGGCTGTCTTTTTGGAGGCACGAGCTTCTTTTGAAAGCTGAGTTGCAGCTCTGCTCCGATGCTGCCGGGACTTGTGGTTTTGGGGTAGTGTTAGGTGACCAGTGGTGCTGGTCGGTCTGGCCTCCGGAATGGAGTGCCTCTTCATTGGTTAAGGATTTGACTTTTTTGGAGCTCTTCCCCTTGATAATGGCCCTAGAGCTTTGGGGTGAGCAGTTTAGGGCCAGGACTGTGCATTTTTGGTGTGACAACCTAGCGGTTGTCCATGTTGTGAACGCCCTGTCCTCTAAGAGTGACAGGGTCATGCGGCTTGTCCGCCATTTTGTGCACAGGTCCTTGTCCCTAAACACATTGTTTTTGGCCAGGCATGTCCCCGGGTTAGATAACGGGGTGGCTGACGCCTTGTCCCGTGGTCAGTTGTCCAGGTTTCGGTCCATGGCCCAGTGGGCACGTGCATCACCAGAGGCTTTTCCCGACCACCTTTGGAGCCTGAGTGGGCTCCTGGGCGATGGAGAGTAGAGGTCTGCTGGGCTACGGCCCTCTCAGTGGTGCCTGGCACTCTGGGGGGGCTTAGCGGCAGGCTGGTGAAGAGTTCGGGGATTTCAGGCAGGATACGGGTTACCCCTATAGCTGGCCTGCCCCAGTTGTGTACCTGGCCATATTTGTGTCCAGCTCAGGCAGCGTGGCCTTTCAGTTAGGACTTTGAGGTCCAGGTTGGCCGGCCTCGCCTTTTGTCTAAGGCGGGGGTGTGTTTGTTGATGTATGGTGACTTCTGCATTGTGAAGATGCGGGAAGGCTGGGCCAGGGCCTTGTCGCAGGCTTCCAGGTCATTTCGTGCCTTCCATTTCATTGCCTTAGTCAGGTGGGTTCTGGAGTACAGGGTTTGGCCAGGCCAAGTATGGATCCCGCCGATTGGGGAACGCTCGTTCCGTAGCGGTGCTGCCACTAGTGCGGTAACGGCCTTCTCGATACAGAGGATTCGGGGAAGTCAACCGCTGGTGGTCAGCGGCCTGTTTTAGGGTACGAACGGCCGGTTGAGGATCCGGGTTAAGATCTTAGGCCAGGTTCCCCGACCGACGGTGTTGCTTTGGGTCATAGAGCGCTCCGCCGACCACTCAGCAACAAGGTACCGCCGGGGGGGTGACCCTGCTGTCGTGGCGGCTGGGTCATTGTTGTCTGGCTGGGGAGAAGGGGTGTGCGGTGGGACGGGTGTTTCTACCGCTATGGCTGGGAGGGCGGCATCCCATTGCTGCGCCCAGGTGGTACTGGGAGGGCGGCATCCCATTGCTGCGCCCAGGCGGTGCTGGGAGGGCGGCATCCCATTGCTGCACCCAGTTGTTCGGGGAGGGCAGCATCCCATTGCTGCGCCCCGGTGGCTGGTCTTGCTCTTTGGGCAATGACCGGTACCCGCCTGGAGGTCTGTTGTCGACCTGCCAGGCTTGCGGAGGCCTGCGGTGGCTTCGCGCGGTGTGGCCCGCCATGCATGTGGGTCGCCATTTCCCTTAGGGCCATTCACTGGGTCAGGCGTCGAGTAATTAAGGCCCTGGGCAGAATAGTCAGGGAATTAGGTGGGGTTGTAGTGGCCCATCCCCTCATCACTGTAGATCGGCCGTGGCTTTACCGGGCCGACGGCGTTCACCTGTCAGAACAGGGGAACGCCATTTTCTTACAGGACCTGCAGCGGTCTCTGCATGAGCTGGCGCAGCTAGAGGGGGGAGTCGGGGGGCGAAGATAGAGATCTGACCCCCACTCCGTGGCAGGTTAGGGGCGGAAAAATGGGTGGTGGTTTAGCAACTGCGCGTTCTCCCTTGGGCATCTTTGGGGATGATTGACAGGTTCTCTCCAAGCTTGTGGTGGAAGCGACCTGAGCAGTTGGGGGAACCTGTCTTTGGGTCCCGCACCTTTAAGTCCCCTTTTAGGGGTTAGCCGGCTGGACCCCCCTCATGCAAGTGCATGGCATGGTCTCAGGTGAGGGAGGGGTCCCTCACCTGGACTAGCATCAAGCTACGCCCATAAGTTGCCCAGGAAGTTTATCTGATGTCATTTTTTGCCCCGGAAGTATTTGTTTGACCCTGCAGGTCCATTGTTTGGGTCATAGTTAAGCATGTTAATTTATGCTAATTTATGCTAATTTAATTAAATAAATTATGCTAATTTATTATTAATAAAAATGACCCAGTTTAAATCCAGCTCTTGTGTCCGTGTCGTTACTCCGTCTCTCCTGCAAACACTGTCACTACAAATGTTTTTGGGAAAACCAAAATTGTATCACCTATGTTTTGTGCAATTACAAAATGAATGATCAATGTCACTTTGAGTATAACAGCTATAAGGTTTTGGGAGAGGAAGTACTGATGCAATACAATTAAATGGTGCAAAAACCAACATAATTTTAGGATAGGCACAAATATGAAAAGGGGAGTCAATGGAATTATCCTGATTAGCCACGTGAATGCTGTTTTAGGAAAAGTGCTATAGAATGCTCTGATAGATAATATAGATACATCTTTGATTCATTAAAACTGATTAGCCCTGTCTATTGTTTCACTTTTTTCCTCTGTCACATTTTGGCACAAATCTTATACTCCCACATTCCCTCCTCTTCCCACCTATACAATTATTTCTTAATTCACTGGAGAGTAGGTGGCAATAATTAAATCTATTTCTTTGTTAAATAGAAATAGGACAGGGAGATGCATCTGTCCCCCTATTGGTTAGAATTAATTAAGTATCTAAGTTTACAGATACACATCTGGGGGACTAAATTGATTTCCTAGCAGACTAAAAGACAAAGGCAAGCACAGAGGATGAATTGATTGATTGCTTAGATTAGCTCATGTAGAAGCTTATTGTTAGATATTAAAGTAAATTTTTAGTACGTATCTCCTTGAGACAGGGAAAACAGGAGATAAATTCTCTAAATTTGCATATTTGGTCATCTGTACTTCAGATGACAAAATAAACTTCCCTTAGTAACTAAGATCATCAGCATTCTTAGCCCCTTACTTTAAACACTAATTACTTACTAGCTTTGCATATTTTAACTTCCAAAGTTAAGAATCAAACTTGCAGCTCTGAGGTGGCATGTACTGCTTTAAATGCTTATATATTACAGCAATAGCAGTAGCACTTAGACTTACAGTATATACCACTCCATAGTGCTTTAAAGCACTCTCAAAGCAGTTTACAGAGTCAGCATATCTCTCCCAACAATCTGGGTCCTCATTTTACTGACCTTGGAAGTATGGAAGGCTGAGTCAACCTAAGAGAGGGATATTGTTGAGGAAGGTAGTAAGATAGTAAGAAAATCAAAATCTAAGCAAGAAAATCAAAATTTAAGCAAGAAAATAAAAGAATAATTAAAATTTTAATTGTATATGTTATATTTTAGATTGCTGATGAACATGTATTGATAAAAATATTTTGCCTTGTTTTATTAAGAAATAGGTGGATAATCTTTTGTAAACTTTTTTTAAAGAATTTGTGATCTCTCAGATCACTCCATTAAAAGTTCTACTCTTCAAACAACAAGTTGCAAAAGCTCAAGGCCCTTCTCCAAATACTACTACTATTGCTGCTGAGAATGAACAGCTGATATTCTTTCTCATGAAATAATGGAGGAGGTTTTTTGATAAATATATTAAAACAGGTTTCATTTGCTAAAATGTTATTTTTTTCAGAAAAGCAACAACAAAAGTTATTCAGTCTTGAAAATATTCACTGCAGGAAGAAATGACTTGTTTCCAAAACCATGACATCCACCAATGTTTTTCTTGTGGTAAGCATCACTTGACTTTAGTAATGAAATAACCTCAAATTGCATGCAGGTAATTTAGAATAGTAAAGGTGTAATCTGCAAAAAATATTTGACAAAAATGGTTCGTACCTCATGTGAATATGCTATCCCTCTACTATTCATTAAAGTAACTCACCAAGTCTCAATAAAAGAGGTGGCTGTAAACCCCTCATACAAATGCAATTCTTGAGGCACATACAGTTTTCCCCAATGTCACAGGAAAGCTGGATGGATGGGGGGTGGAGTTTGGCAAATTTACTTAATTGCAGAATGATCCTATCTTGGTAAGATCCAAATAATGTCTTCCTAATCAATTCCCAGGTACACACTTCTAATAAATAGCAGCTAAAAATGGTTCAGGAATTTTCTAATATTCCACTCATATTTTTGTAACACCAGAATTTATAGATAATAATCAACACCATGAATTGCGCCCGGAGACTAATAGGAAGCCAGAGCAACTCGCAGAGCATAGGTGTTATATGGATGTATCAAGGTACCCCCATGGCAGCTTGCATGGCTGCATTCTACACCATTTGGAGTCTCTGAACACTCTTCAAAAGTGTAGCGTGTTGCAATAATCAAGATGGTGATGAGGGCCTGAGTGACTGTGCATAGAGCCTCCTGGTCCAAATAGGGCTGCAACTGGTAAACCAGGTGAACCTGGGCAAAAGGTCCCCCTAGCTACAGCAAAGAGATGGTGATCAAGGCTCAGCTGTGGATCCCGGAGGACACTTATATACATAAAATGGATATTGATAAGAGAGAACAATTAGAAGGGACGGTAGTCATGCTGGTGTGCTTCTGCATGCCCCTTATTGACCTCTTAGAAATCGGGTGAGGTCAACAGTGGACAGTCTAAGGGTAAAGTTTTTGGGGTTTGGTGATGAAACCACAGAATCAGGTAGTGAGTTCCAGGCATTAACTACACTGTTGCTAAAGTCATATTTTCTAAAGTCCATTTTTTGGTGGTTCACTTTGAATTTGTATATGTTCTGTGCTCATGTATTGTTGTGGTTGAAGCTGAAGTAGTCGTTGACAGGTAAGATGTTGTAGGAGATAATTTTATGAGCTATGCTGAGGTCATGCCGAAGGCAATGTAGATCTACATTTTCTAAACCCAGGATTTCAACTCTGGTTGTGTAATGTATTCTGTTGCTAGTAGAAGAGTGAAGGGCTCTTCTATTAAAGTATCTCTGGACACTTTCTAATGTATTTATGTCCGATATGCAGTGTGGGTTCCAGACAGATGCGCTGGATTCAATGATTGGTCTGGTGACCATTCTGACACAGAGTCAAAATCTTTTTGGACAGTAGCAGTGTTGTCAGTGGTGTTGAAGAATTTTACATCATCAACAAAGAGGACATCGCCGTTTGTAATGTGATTGCAAAGGTCATTTATATAAAGTATAAAGAGTGTTGGTCCTAGTAAGCTGCCTTGGTATACACTGCTGTTAATAGGAATGGGATTAGATAGGACACTCCCTATTTTGACCACTTGTTGTCTGTTTGACAGGAACACAGTTACCAAGTCATGTAGGGGTCCAGAGATGCCATAGGATTTCAATTTCAGAAGTAGTTTCTCATAAATCACTGAGATTATGCTTAGCAATTCAGCTATGGCTGTGGAGAGCTTCTTTAGGAAGCATGCAGGTCTGATTGACAGGGAAGGTTTTAGGCTGCACGGTGCTTTTTCAACATCGTCTTCAGTAAAGTCTATTTGTGTTAAATCGTGAGTGTTTGGGTTACAACTAATGAATTTTGGGCATAAGCCATTGCTGTTTACAAAGACTGAACCAAATAATGTATTGAAGAGGTTAGCTTTGATTGTTTCTGTTGTACATACTCCTGGGCAGTTGGAGGATACTGAAGAGGTTGATGACTCTGATACAGATAGTGTTTATGAATTAGTGGCCGGCCATGGATTACAGGTATCAGAACTGGTGGGAGGCCAGCCACAGGATGTTGCTATGAGTCCAGACTCCAGTGAAGAAGAGACAGACAATTGCTGGTTAAACCCTCACTTCAGAAGAGTTCAAAGACGCAGGGAGCAAGTGTTAAGAAAAAGATATTAAGGGGAGGAACTGGTTAATTACTGGAGTGATGTATCGTCACGTCAGGGTGCCAGCGGGGAAGAAGGGCAGAGTTTTTCAATGTTGTCATCCACCATGGACATGTGTCATTTTGGCTCCGAGTGAGTTAGCTTATTCTGTATTATTTCGCAGCTATTCCTGTGGTGCTTTTGAACTACGCTGTATAGACATAAATCTTAAGATAAGGGAGGAGGCATAGAGGAAAGTGTGTGTGCTCTAATTGCTAAACATAAAGAGACTGTCTGTATTGCATTTTTAATATGGAGGAGAGGAGAATAAAAATGGAGTTCTTTTGTTTATGAAATCCTGCATTCAGTAAGCATTATTTTCAATGTAATCAAAGTTCTACCAGAATCCAGAACAGTTTCGCCATAGCATTCTTTGTTGTTGGGTCCTTTTCATGGTGGAAGGGGTCTCGACTCCTTGAGTTTGCTATTTACAAAATTGTAGAAAGTGTGGTTGGATTTTGTGCAAAGAAGATTTTCCTCTTGTTTGTTATGATAGCTGGAGCATTCCATCTTTATTTGGTGGCATATATTCTTGTAGCGGTTTTTGAAATTGTCTGCTTTATTTTTTCATCAGAGGGATTTTTTGGGAGGGGGATTGTAGCTTTCCTATTGATATGGATAGTTCGTTTTTCTTGTTTATAGTGGTACATGTAGTCTGATAGGTCTTTTGACTTTGAGCAAGAAGATGTTATAGAGATCATCAGCAGTGTTGCAGCTAGAATTTAGAGTTTTTCAGTCAAGAGTTGAGAGCTCAGCGTCTATGAGTTCAAGGTTGGCTTTTGTACTTGGGTGTCCCATTATTAAGGTGATTCTTGCAATGGTGTAAATTGAGGCTGAAGTCTACCATGCTGTGATCGCTGTTGGAAAAGCGTTGTTTTATTTGTGGTCCATAAATTGTGCTTTTTTCCTCCTATCTGGAAAAAATATGGTTCTGAAAAGATTTTTTAGATATATTTTTACTGACCACGAACCTTCTGAAGAAGGGATAATCAGTGTATGAAATTGCACTGAATAGCAAATGCCTACATAGAGTTTGTGTTTCTGGCAATATTATTACATACAGATATAAATTTGTTACATCTGCCATTATTTTATCATCACCCATCAATCAGCAATATAATGAGAAGAGTTGAGGTAGATGCTTACCTATTCTTACTTTGGAAGTATTGTCCTTAACCCCTGTTGCTACTAGATTTTCTATACACAAGGTGATAAGAGATTACCAAAGGTTTACCACATTTCTTCAAATAGCAATCATTTTTGTAATTAATAGGGCAGTCAGACTCCTTGAAGCAGTGATGGGCCACCAAAATGTTTACTACTACACTATGGGCATGGCTTGTGCATTTTGTTTCAACATCTTTCAGTGCAAATTGGGTGCTCTGGGGTGGAGCTCCAAATTTTGCTACTGGAACTGCATTCCTGACTATTCCCATAGGAGCCCATCACTGCCTTGAAGGTACCAGTTTTAGTACAAAAGGAAATTGTTATCTGCAGTCATGGGTTTGATACATTGGCTTGACTATATTTTTAAGATTGCACATATAGTAAGCCAAATAAGAGGCACAGTTTAGGGGAGCCAAATCAGATAACAATACCATAATTAGACATAGACAGAGGGGAAAAGAAATAAATTATTGGGGGAATAAAATATGCTTCGTTTAAATACAGATTTTATGCCTTAATGTTTTTCTGATAATATAGTCAAGTGGGATAAAACGTAAGGAGTTTATAATGTATTTTTTTAAATGTTTAATTTATAAGCAGAATAAATGAAAACATAAGAGATTTACAGTAAAATGTGATATTTCTGCACTAAAGTTTAATATGCCATTAGGGAAAGAAATCAGGCAATTAAGAAGTGTTATTCCCAGTCTATAGTACTAATACTGATGTTGGTATACTAAGTACTAAATGCTACAGAAAGCTATTGACTAGTAATATGGGAGTCAATGAAGAAAATCTTTATATTCACTGGGGCTATGTAATATTAGCCACACTGAGTTTTACCTTGGTTTCATTAAGTATCTAATTAAAATTTTGCATAGGAAAATGTATCTTCAAAAATAAATAAAGGAGATTGAATGCCATGGATTCAGATATACAGATTCAGGAGAAAATAAGTCTTACCTGTGTAGATTTCCTAAGTGCATGCTTCCCAGAGGAAATAATCAGATTAAAAGGAATATATTTATATCTTATGTTAGAAATTGTGCTAGAGCAAGGAAATGCCCACCAAAGGCTTTTTGTTAATATTGAAAAGCATCCTGCCTTTGATATTAGAGATAACATATCATGAGTAGTAGACACCAATAATCATATTATCCATGGATTTGCATAGAACATTCAACTATTGGATTGCCAAGGGGCAGTCAGAAGTGTCATAGTGTGGCCCTCCATTTCATATACTGCATAGATTAAACTGTTCTACACTGATGGCAGAAAGAATGAACAACTTGTAGTAAATGTCCTTTGCCATATTCTTTTTTTTTCTTGTAATAGATCTCTTACCATAGTAAAGTTCACACATCCTTTTGAAAAATGTCTTTAAGGAGGTGGAGAGAGAGGAAAATTACTTTTCTGTGATAATAAGACAAATATACTTTGTCAGGATGATGATAATTCATCTTTCCAACATCATCTTTCTTCTGCTTTATAGTTAAAGTATGATAATTAATACTTGAGCAGAATCTTGAAAATCTTTGCTTTTTCTCACTATTCTTTTCTTTCGAAGAAGAATCTCCATTATTTATTACGACATAGTATAGTGAATAAATGCTTAGGAATTTCCTTATAAAGAATTCTTAAGTAGCCCTTTTCAAAAGGCAAAGTTTATGTCTGTTTTGGAACTCAGACTCCCAAATCCTGGGCACAGCAATCATTTTGAAGCAAGAAACTAACCAATACAAACTTGATCTATAGGTGTTCTATAGATCAAGTTTGTATTGGTTAGTTTCTTGCTGAATTCTGATCTCAGTAACTTTTATAATTTAAGCTAGTTAAGTTGTCTCCTGTGATTTCTCATTCTATAGTCATCATCACATTCCTCTAAATGTGGCATGAACATGTTCTGATGACTGATTTTATATGGATTTTTTTAAATTCAAAATGGGAGGGGGGAATGAAAGGAACATACAGTTCATAATAGACACAGAAATCTCCAAATATTTTGCTCTATTCTCAGTCTGAAAATCCATTTTGCAATAAATTCTTTTTAATTTCACAACCTTCACATCTTAATTTTCTCCTTATTAATTTTGAATCCAGTTAACACACTATTTTTTGAAAAAAATTACCAATCATATATCTATTTCTCCTATAGGATTTTTAAAAATGAAGCCCAAATCACCTGCAACTTCTGGGCTTTAGAAGCCTCTTTTCAGCCCTAACAAGGTGATAAACAGTGAAGCAATTTTCCATGTTTTGCTAGCAAAATGATATTTCTTTTGCTTGCTTTTCTCATTGATTCTCTCTCTGAAGAGAGAGATAAGTGTTTTAGAAACTGTTTTTTTATTCCCAACCAAAGGATAAAAAACAAGCACACAGGCTCAAAACCAGTAAACTAATCTGCCCAAGCTGATCAAACTAAGGACTAGGCAGATGAATACTTGGTGGGCAGATTATTTTTTCCATATTTTCCTTCCCCCAAATTAAGGTGCATCTAATACTCCGGTGCATTTTATACTCCGAAAAACATGGTACTTTCTACACAACGCCACACACTTAATAACTATTAATAAGGAAGACAAAAATAGTATAAATAGATGTTGTTGTACTACCTGAAGATAGAAGTGGAGAAAGAAGTGTGTGTGTATGTGTCACAAAATATAAAGATATGCAAATAGAAGTAGAATGAGTGTGGCATAATAAAGCAAAGATAGTACTAATAGTAATAGGTATATTGGGTGTAATCTCAAAACATCTGAAACAGCACTTGAATACCATTGGCATTGACAAAATCTCCATTGGTCAATTGCAAAAGGCAGGTTTACTTGAAAAAGATTACATCCTGCATTGATACTTGTAACACCATGAAACAAGACCATCTGCCTATCTTAAGTCCTCGGGAAGAACTCGAATAGGTGGATAAAAATGCCAAATCCAGTTTAAATATTTGGCTGAATGTGATGATGATGATGTTAATGTTGATGATGATACAAATAGCATTTAGACTTATATGCTGCTTCACAGTGCTTTACAGCCCTCTCTAACAGTTTACAGAGAGTAAGCATATCAGCCCCAACAATCTGGGTCCTCATTTTACCAACCTTGGAAGGATGGAAGGATAAGTCAACTTTGAGCCTACTGCGATTTGATCTGCCGAACTACTAGCAGCCGGTTATCCACAGAAGTAGCTTGCAGTACTGCACTCTAACCACTGCACTACCGAGACTCTTATAATAATGATGATGATGATGGTGATGATGGTGATGATGATGATGATGTAGTTTTAGTAGTAGTATATACTGCCTGACTCCAAGAGATGGAAGAGAAGTAATACTATTTAGACTTTGAAAGGATTATTTCATTTTCTTTCTTACTATCTTGTAAATTTGAAAAGAAACTTGGTCATTAAACTGGCAACTTGTTCATTAAGCAAAGTAATTGCTAAATGAAACTGTGACTATTTACAATCTTACTTCAAGTAATCTTTGCTTTATAGACCTGTGAGAATTGCAAATGCAAAGATAGGTCCCAAAGTTTATTTCATATTAATTATTAAATGTCTAAGCTTGCCACTTTATTACTCTAAAGTTTGGAAATGTGCATCTGAACTCCTTTGAATACTCTGCTATGACTCTTACTTTTTGTTCTGTCGAGGTCACTCCGGAAGGCAATACCAACCCAAAAAGAGAAGCCAGACACACCGATAAAAGGCAAAGGCAGTTTATAAAATTCAAGAAAAAACACAGGTAACAGAAAATGTCCTTACAAACAGGAAAATGCTGTATCTTCAGATATATCCACAAAGGCAAAAGTCCATGCAGCAATACAGGATTCTTGCTGCCAATACAAGGCTGTAGATAGCAGACCTACACCTCCCATGGGTCTTCCAAACTGCTGGGCCACAAGCCAGGAACAGAGACGCCGAGAACAAAGCAGGACACCATAACTCCAATTGATAACACTCCACATGGCTTCAAGGGCTTGCCTGCCTTTTAAACCCTGCTAAGGAGGACCACACCCAAGCAAAGCTGTTCCTAATTCAGTGCTGATAATACTTCTTTAATTGCTCCTTTCTCTGATCTGAACGTTTCTGTCGCATGTCAATGACGGCTTGTGCTTCATCACCTAATGACTCCAAGCTACTGGCTGGGGAGAGCCCCCCCCCCCCCCCGGGGCTCTCATGCTGTTCTCCTTCATCCCATTCCTGACTTTCCTCTCCCCCGTCCGACTGTTCAGCCCCCTCCTCTTCGCTGTCATCCTCCTCCGGGCATGGAGCCAGCAGAGACACAGCCGGTCCCTGAGCAGCCTCAGGCTGAACCACAATACTTTTAAGCTTAAATATTTTCCTTTTCTTCCTTATTTGCATACACATTCTCCTGCTACAATCACAGTTTAATATATATATATATATATATATATATATATATATATATATATATATATATATATATATATATAAAAAAACTGGAATAGATTAGAATTATATGTTGGTGATTTGCAAACAAAATATTCTCAGCACCTAATCTAATGGCAAGAGATTTCAATGCAATGATTGGCACGATTATATAATCCTATATAATATACACCATCTTTTCACTTCTGCTATAGACATAGTTCCATTATTTCTTATGCATCAAAAAGAAGAATGTTGGGAAAATTCTGTAGAATGTGTTTTCTATATGTTTTTAGAAGCTGTTGTATCTAACCTTGATGAATGGTTCAATGCCTACTGACTATTCAGCAAAATTTTCAGACTGGGCCAGCACAAAACCTTCCCTAATATATTATACTGGAGTTTCACAATATAATATCCATCATTTAGAATTGTTCCATAGACAGCCAAGCTGACAGTGATCATTTCCTAGAAATTCTATCCTTGCAGATGTCTGACAAGTTGCTTCTTGACTTAAGCCTTGTAACTATAGGAAATGAATTCTTCCCTAGTCAGGTTAAATAATGCTCACAACAGGAAGAAACATTTAATAAATTCCTGGAAACTGAGACAGCACATCAAATTTGCAGTCAATAATTAATTGTTCAGAGTAGTTAAATGTAAGTCATTAGTCTAATCTAATTCAGTTACTATAACTTTCCTCACATCCTCCTCACCCCCAAAAACTAGAAATCATAAACTTATATTCAAAGGATTGGTTTCACTTGAATTGTTTGAAAGATAACAAAATCCTAATCTATCATTTTAATAAACATAAGGAAGATTTTCAGACATGTTCCATCAGTCTATTATGAAAAAGAACACGGTGAAATAGATTGGCTCCATGTTGTCAAAGAAGCAAGGCTACATAATTCTTATTTATTTAACCAAAGTGCTGAGTATATAGAAGCTGGTTTGGAAGAAGATTAATATAGTTTTAAAACTAGAGGAAGAAATATCAATAATCTGTACTATGTTGAAAACACTAACTTGATAACTGAAAATGAAGAATTTGCAAGGTCTAATAATAAACATGAAAGAAAGATAAGGTAGATCAAACTAATGACAACAAGTAGTACAACTAAATTTAGAACTGACAATGAAGATATCAAAGTGATGGAGGGCTTCTTTGTTTTAGATTGACCATAAACACTAAAAGAACAAAGTGTCAAAAATATGCTGCAGACTAGCAATTGGTAGAGCATCCATGAAAAATTATTCAGCTGCCCTTGATGTGTCTATACCTACAAAAATAAGAATAGTGCAGGGAATGTTATTCATTGTGAGACTCTCTGGAAATGAGAGGGATTTTGAAGAAGAGAATAAGAAGAATTTTGTCCTTGATGAAAATAGCATGGATATCACAGAAATGTGCTTCAAATCAAAATTCCCACTAGAAGCCCAAATTAACAGCTTCAAATTATTCTACCTCAGACATATTATGTAGAGATCTAGTTCTTTAGAAATACCTTCAATGCTGAAAAGATAAAAGGAAAAGAAAAGAGTAATAATAATTAGCAGCATGGTGAATAGACAAGCTATGGAGAAAATGGAAGTACTATTGTAATACTGTATCTGAAGAATCAGGACCGAATATCAGGTAGGACATCTATCTGTCTATGTAATCAATAAGCTTTGATTATGACTTGATGGCACATGTAGAAGTCCTCAGACTTATGATAATACCACAAGCCATGCTGTCTGAAGGTCTCTGCTGATTGCCTAAGATGCGAGCAACCAGTAAACTGGAAAATAAAACCCTGCCCTTGATTCACACATCTGACAGCTCCTATATAAACACACACACACACACTTCTGCACTCTATTTCTTATGACACAGGTGCTGTGGTATCTAATGCTCACATTTCATTATATTACTGTTAAATCCGGGGGCTGAAGAGGCTTGAGACAGACTTTGAACAACAGCTCTTTATTGTAGCAATGAATAAAATCTAGCAACTAGCCAGACTGACAGCTCTCCCTTTTATAGGGAGCTGTCAGATGGCTTAATCAATCAACACTCTCCATTTTCCCACTTGAATTGTGGACCTTGGAGTAAATTGTAGTCTCGATACTTAATAATTACAGTTTTATTTGAACTACAAACTTTGATTCATATATACCAAATATATAGAAAAGTATCCTGGGCTTATAGACTTTACTGATGGGATACAAAGACCCCTCTGGTTAGCCTCTTAACTATATTTGATAACTACAAATTTAGAATTTCAGTGAAATTAATAATGTTTCTCAGACTTCAGCCATTTAATTTTAGGGATTTAGCCTTTAAATACAGTGGTACCTCTACTTAAGAACTTAATTTGTTCCATGACCAGGTTCTTAAGTAGAAATGTTGTTAAGTAGAAGCAATTTTTTCCTGTAGGAATCAATGTAAAAGCAAATAATGTGTGCAAATCCATTAGGAAAGAAATAAAAGCTTGGAATTTGGGTGGGAGGAGGAGGAAGAAGAAGAGGAGGAAGAGAGTTGCTGCCAAAGAAAGAAGGTGAGGTGAGGGGAATCAAAAAAATCCAAAACTTTAAGTTTTTTAAAAAAGAGAGACTCTGAGGCGGTGAGGAGGAGCACGCGCCTCCAATACACTTGGCACAAGGCTGCCTCCCATATACTGCCTCCCATACACTGGTTACTGCTGCTGCTACCTGTTGCCTCTTCCTTCCCATGATGAAGGCTCCCATTCCTCTTGCTCACTCACTTTGTAGCCGGTGCCTTTCCTTCGCTGTGGTGACTCCTCAGCTGCCCAGAGCAAAGGGAGAGTTTATTTTCTCTGGGCGCTGGCAGAAGTTTATTCCCTCTCCAAGTGCCCAGAGAAAGGAAAATGCTTTGTTCACTCTGGACTGCCTCCTTAAGTGCCACTGAAAGGCTCCTCTGGCAGCCCAGAAAAGCCCGAGATGGCCAGGATTAAAGGGGGAACGGCAGGAACCTGGCCAGGCCTTCGTGACGTTCTCAAATTTCCTGGGAGATTTTTCAAGGCTCGGGTTCTTAAGAAGAGGCAAAAAAAATTTGAACACTCGGTTCTTATCTAGAAAAATTCTTAAGTAGAGGCATTTTTAAGTAGAGGTTCCACTGTATTATTCTTAGTTTTTAGATTATTCTTAGTTCTAGGTATTTTTAACTTAGCATTAATAGTAGTGTTTTAGAATACTATAAATCTATACATGAAAACTAATCAAAATGTTGTTTGATAATTTCTAGTTTTCTTTTGTTTTTAAATGCTTCTCTTTGACTGAAATAAAGTTGAATGCATCCATGAATAATAAATACCATAGAGTGTAAATTATCTGCTCTTGATTGGCATACAGTTTTATAAACAGGAATGCAATAATTGCTATCCGTATGTCATAAATACAATTCATTCCAAAGCAGATTGGATGACATGTCATTATCGAATCTAAAGATTGGTACAGAGGACATATTCAAAATAGAAACAAGATGATACAGAATTGTTTGTGGATACATACAACTGAAGAACAATATAAATTAACAGCAGTAGTGGGCAACGTTCCCTCTAAGCTGCGCTATGCGCTATAGCACACTAGATTTGAGACCTCCGTGCAGGAGATTCCAATTCTAGCACAGAGGTCTCAAACCTCTTTTTCCCCAGTAGATTCTATCACCGGTGGCCAGAAAAACATGGAAGCCGTGAAGAAGGAAGCTCAGCTTTTGGTTTCGCAACTTTTTGCTGAGGGCACAAAGAGTAAAAAGTTGTGAGACCGGAAGCTGAACTTCCTTCTTTGTGGCTTCCAAGTTTTTCCGGCTACTGGTGATAGAATTAACACATCTGTTGTGCTGTGCTGTGCTTGGAGGCAGGTGGACGGAGCGGCATTTGCACTGGGCGGAAAACCCTATCCACTCCTGCCCAGCAGCAGCTGGCCTGGCGAAAAGAGATGGCTCCATCCCAGCTTGGAGTTCGTCCCAGTGCCGCCAATGGAGTGACTGAGCGTGCTCTGCTTCTGCCTCTTGGTTGGCACCGCCTCGGAAGCATGTGAGAGAGGCAGCATGGGTGCCCACCACCAACAGAGAGAGAGAGAGAAGGCAAGAGAGAGAGAGAGAGCAACAGACAGAGAGCAAGAAAGAGAGAAAGAGGGAGGGAGAGAGAAAGAGGCAGAAAGAGAGAGAGAGAGAGAAAGAGCAAGAGGGGAGAGAGAAAGAGAGAGAAAGAGAGAGATAGCAAGAGTGAGAGAAAGAAAGAAAGAAAGAGAGAGAGAGAAAAAAAGAGAGAGAGAGAAAGAAAGAAAGAGAAAGAAAGAGAGAGAGAGGAAAGGAGGGGAAGGAAGAGAGAGAGAAATGAGAGAAAAAGGGAGAAAAAAGAGAAATTAGAAAATGATTGAGACAGAGAAAGAGAGGAAAGAAAGAGAAACAAAAGAGAGAGAAGTGGCTCTTGATTTAAAGCATATGGTAAAAAGCACCCAAATAATAAGAGAGAGAAAACCCCCAGCCCTCATCTGTTTTTGGAAGTTGTTCAAGAGTTCACACACACACACACACAAGGGGGGGAGAAGACAGGGATGGAAAAAGAGAGGAGAAGTGAAAGGGGGAAGGAATGAGAGAAAAAGGGAGGAAGAGGGAGAAATGAGAAACAAATGAGAGAGAAAAGGGGGAGAGACAGGAGAGGTACACAGAAATGAGACAGTGGTAGAAATTTGAGGAGGGATGATTGATTATTAAATATGGATTGACTATGGAATGATGGTAAAAGATATATTTAGGTGTTGTTTAATATTAGGATGTATTAATTTGTAAAATTGGATTAGAATTTTAGAACTATATAGAATTACATAGGTAAAATTAATGGAAGATACATATGATAAATAAGGGTTTTATGATATGTATTGTATGATTTTATGACTTTGCATTATGAATTTAAAATATACTTGGAAATGTAGAAGATTGATGAAAGTTAATAATAGTAAATGCTAAGTGCCTGAAAATTAATTGAGCTTAGAAATATTGAATGAAATTATAGAAAAGTAAATAGGGAAATATATTAATTGATGCATTGGTATTCAGATAAATTTTCATAGTATTATTAGATTACTATAATACTATGATAAATATTTAAGAAATGAAGATTTTAAAGCATGGATTTATTAATAGTTGTGTTTTTGGTTTTGCTGGTTGTTTAGTTTTAATAGTAATAGATTTTGGTTTGGTTTTATTATTAATTTCTTTTAATAAAAAAGAAGGCAAAGTTTTTTCCTATTAATTAGGAAAAAGTTGTATAAGGTTTTTTGTTTCTTTTAAGAAGAATGTATAAGAAGGAGGAGTAGGCATGACGGCCTATCTGGATTTATAAGAGGATAATGATATTAATTGAAATATAAAATAACAGAATAACATAGTGGGAAGGGACCTTATTCTGCTCCAGCACCAAGACCCAAATAATTACGCAACAAGTTGTCTTGGGTGACATCTATGGTCAGGCATGAAAAAGTGCCACTCAGGCACTATACTTTTCCACCCACACCGAAAAAAAATTAGAGGGAACATTGGTAGTGGGTTCTAAAACCCATTACTACAACTTTGTGTGCATGCTTGTCCACATGTGCAACACTTCTGTGCTGCACAGAAGCTTCTGTGCATACGCAGAATAGTCCCAGGTGGGTGGTTGGAGCCTCCCACCACCGGCGCTATAGGTTCTTAGAACTAGGCAAAATGGTGAACAACCCATTGCGGATTAGCACCTATTTTTGGTTCTGTGTTTTGATTCTGATCATAAAAGTTAAACCTACCATGCATCTATTTACACTGCTGTTCTGAGAGTAGTGGTCACAAGTTCATCATTCTTAAAGAATTTAGCTGGTCTCACCTTTATGTATTTCATACTGCTGAAGGAAAAAAAAACTTTTGTACAGATGGTCACACATTCTACATTTTCAGTTAGTGTCATTCCAATTACACCCACTGATTACCATCTCTACTTGCAATTCCATTCATCCAGAGTCAGGAACTATCAATTAACATTTTCTTTTTTGGATTTATTATTTAGTTTGTTAGCTCTTATCTGGTCCATCATAATAAACCTTATCCGGTTTTCATGACTTTTCCTGATTAAATTGTGTAACATATTGATTTGGGGTTTAATGAAAGTTAGTTGTATTCTAATTGTTGTTGTGGATTATTAGAATAAAGAATCCTTCTTGTGTCCCCCCATTTGGACTGAATAGTATGTAATGGTCAAATTTCCTAGGTACCTTTATACCTTTCATTTAGTATAATAATTTGAAGACAGTCTTAGTTTGAATTATAGTTTAGCACATCCAACAGTGTGTGGCTACTGTTTTTATGAGAAGATAGAAATAACTGTCCTAAAACACTTGAAGCAATTAATTACTACTATTCAGAACTGTAAATGCATACTTCTTTGTAATTGCTTTTAAATTATTTAATTCTGCTCATATATTATTTATCAGGCACAACATGCAAACCCAGCCCCTACACTCAAGGAAAGAAAGGAATGTTGAAAAATAAACCCCGTTGAAATCATTTTATTATTATATTATGCATATAGAAATATATAACATAAAGATAGCTCATATAATTTATTAAATCTTGCAAAGTTGAAGTCCTATGGTACTCAGAAGAGAATGCCAAGTGTCTTCAATTTTGGAAACTCGGTCTTACAGTCAGTTTTTTTGTTTTGTTTTCCTGTCATCAGAAAGTCTGGCAGTAGGCAGCAGAAAAATAAGTCATGCTGAAGTCTGACCAGGGAATGTGTTGAAAGGGGTCATCAAGAGGCATGCAGTATATTCCAGCCAGCCTTGGAACTTAAATAGATTTATTTCTTCCTATTCTTCAAGGTCAAGGAATACTAGGGAAAAGGAAAGAGTAAGCTCTTGCAAAACGCAATGTCAGTTTGGAACTTGATCAAACAAGCTCATAACAGCAAGGCACCCCCACTTAATTATTGTCTAGGCTTTGATTTATCAGAGATTTACTCACGAAGCTGGGTAAAAATAGAATAATTTAATTAGATTTCTAATTGTCTTAGAGCAGTTCAAAAATATTTGCAAGTATCAGAAGCTAAGGAAACAGAAATTTATTGTCAACAAATTAGTTCATAAAATATTTAAGTAGTATTTATTTATTTATTTATTTTATTATTTGGATTTGTATGCCGCCCCTCTCCGAAGACTCTGAAGCAATAATCAAATGCCCCAACAAAAAGATGGGATGCCACCAATTTTTGAAAGGAAACCTTAGCAATAGCCATTCCTGCTTGGGAATTCTGAGAATTGGTATATAAGACTAGAAGTTACCGTGATTGGGAAATATTGATTGTAGCCAGTAGCATAAATTTCGTACAAAGTTACATCATTTAGGGTGGATATATTTTCTTATTATTTTCTTGCTTATTTTAACTAGTATTCCTATTCTGTCTTCTGCAATACTGCTTTTGATAGATGGACTGTTTTTTCCCTTTGTGTAAAAACAGATGCAAGGAGGTAATTAATCCTGTACTAGTCTTTTCAAAGTTGCTTTCCTCACTTCATTGAAAATTATTGCCAGCTATGAACATTAATGATTACATTGAAGTTTTTACTTATATACAATTCAAAAGCAACAATGCTTACATCAGCAGTAATTATTAGTTAGGGTGAAACAGGAAAATCGCCACCTGAATAACTAAGCAGTGAATTAGAATTGGCCACAGTTAAAGGTTTGCAATATAGCAATTCAGGTAGTGAGTCAAGGGTTTGTTCATGCATAAGGCTAGAGAAAAACAGCCATGGAACATTTGTACATGCTGCTGCCATAGTAAATGAGAGGGGAGGGACACTTTTATAGCAATAATGTATCTTTATTTCCCCTCTTAGGCCCATGGGGATAGTACTTCCACTTTTAATATCATGGAACCAGTTCAAGTCCTTATGCTAACCTGTAATCCTATGGGATTCAGTTTACCTGCTGTCAATTTTACCCACTGCTTGCATTATTAGTATTTAAACCATGGAAGTACAGTATATGATTCCAATTGACATGAGCTATTATTATAAATCTGTCTTGTCTGGACTAGTACAACTGTCACCAGGTTGAGTTGACCTTCTTGGCCTCACCACAAAGGTTTTTTTTAATGGGGAACATTCTGTATTCATCAGCGAGATAGAAGGTTGCTCATCAAATACATCCAACCTAGTGTTACCCTGCCAGCCTTTAATTCTGTGATAAATTATGCTTTGTTTCTATAAGAATTTTCTACAGAAACAAAAAATTATCCATATACTTCCACACTCCTTTTCTAAAGGTTTGCAAGCAGTCTACTAAGTTCACAGATAATTAATAGACCAGGTAGAGATTTGAGATTACTAGGAGAGTTGTACAATTTAAACCAGCCCATTAGAAGAAATAGCCTCGGGTAGTGTTTATTGAAAGTTCATGTTATTTTTTCTTTCTTTTGTTTAGTTTTATATTATTATTACTTGACAACCTGTGTACCATTTGTTCTGGTTTCTGGTAGAAATTAGCAATTACAAATAACTCTTATTAAATGCATTATATCATGAATAAAGAAACTCCATTTATTTCTGGAATTCAAACACATTCCATACAGGCACTTGGTCCGTTATCTCCTTTAATGGCATTTCTCACATTCCTTCTCCTTCTCCACTTAACAAGATTTATTTTCCTAACAGCATGATTTCTAAAAACAGCAGAACAGACTGTTAATCAACACAGAATACTTTTGCTTACTTGAAAGCAGCAAGAAAAACATCCATTTTTCCCCTCGGCAACGTTGAAACTCCACCCTTCTTCCCCACTGACCCCCTGATGTGCCAAATACCTCACTACAGTATTTAACCCATTCCTCTCCTTAATATCTTCTTCCAGACACCTGTTCTCTACGTTTTTGGGCCCTTCTGAATTTAGGGTTGATCCAGCGAACATCTGATTCTACCTCACTAGATCCTGAACTCATAGCCCCATCCTGTGGCTGGCCTTCTACCTGTTCTACTACCTGTAACCCCGGGGCCCCCACTAATTCATAAACACTATCTGAATCCGAGTCCTCAATATCTTCATCGTCCTCCAACTGACCAGGAGTATGTACAACACCATTGAGTCATTATTTCAAAGGTATTCTTACCTAAATAGAGAAACAGAATGGTTAAGTGTGTATGGAGATTCTAAATCATCCAGGTCATGGTTGTCACAAAGGTGCTTTTTTCAAGAGGCAACTGGGCTTTCTGATTTCTCCTTGAAGACATTTCACTTCTCATCCAAGAAGCAAAACATCTTCAAAGAAAAACTGGAAAGTCCAGTTGCCTCTTGAAAAAAACACTTTTGGGAGAATGGTTAAGCATGGGCAAAAAAAGGAGTGGAAGTAATTATGCTAGCTTTCCCACTAAGTTTCCTTATGGGAAGCTGGCTAGGGTCATTGGAAATCTTCCTGCTTTGCCCTGCTCTGCAGAAGAAATACCAAACAGAAGACTTTCTCTCCAGCTGTTTTCATATGCATGATAGAAAAAAGATTGTGAAACTTTAAACAGATATGGATATAATTGGCCTATTGAAAATATCTGCCAGATTTATAGCAAAAAATTAAAGGATGTGATTTATCAATAACTTCTTCTTTAGCAACTCTGTTTAAGTAATCCCCTCAGGAAAAGTTCTTTCATAATGTCTTCTCCTGGGATTAAATTAAAACAAGGAAAGTCAATGAGGCTACAGAATAATAGAGAGATGATTGAGGAAAGCAACAGAGCATGCCATACCATAGTTTTCTTGGCTGCCTTATAGCTCAATACATACAAGAATATTACTGTCCAGCGATTAAAATGTCTTCAAAATTATGTTATACTTTAAAAATAATATCTAAAGTAATTTTAAACTCATTATATTAAGAAAAACTCATAGAAAACACACCAAGAGTTTCATCTATTTTAAGACCTAATTTGCAGATTCTTTGTCCTTTTTGTCTGAAGACTAACCAACTGGAAATGATTGCTAGAATCCAGGCATATAAACTGACAGCAAAATCTGTAATACACGTCTTAAATGTGCACATACATAAAAACATTCAGATTTGTTAATGAACTAGTATAATATCAAGTAATTAATCAATTGAAAACTTTTCATTGAAATTACTAATAAGGCATTAGGAAATTCAAATACAAATACAGTATAAACAAAGCACTGTTCATACATTGTTCTACCTTATTCTTTAAACACGGCAATTATTTTATGGCATTAAAAAAAATCCAGATTAATTTCAGAGATCTGTTGGGCACAGCAAGATCTTTTTATTAGGAACTATTAGTTGTGTGGATGCATCATTTTATTTGATGGGCAAATCAGATGAGAGATTTTTATTAGGCTTTTGTTTATTAACATCCAAATCATATATTCCAGCTGCATAACATACTGGTAACATCTCTGAAATTTAAGATGCAGTGTGATATTATTGAGTAATTTAAACTGGAATGATGTTATGAAAGACACTGTGAGAAATAAAGAGCAGAAGGTCCTGGCATGATAGCAGGCATAATATTGGATCCATTAACACTGTGAATGTCTTTTGGGAAACTGGCAGTCTGTCACTTTGGCAGGTACAATCATTATTTAACAAAATGTCCTAACATTCCTTACATTGCCCAGATTTGTATTTAAGCACATTCATCCATTCACTTTCAGCAGAGTAGTCCCACTATAATAAAAAGGAACAATGCCAGAGTACATGATTCTTCTATACTACTGGCATTGCTTTTCTTGTGGGTTTTTATTACTCAGCTGACACAAGTATTAATTTTATTACTATGATTTAGTATCATGATTCAAAAATGTATGTCTTGATGGAATAAGATGGACCAACTATAAAAAATGTTTTGAACTCAAAGACCTAGTGAGAGAGATGAGAGCATCAATAAAAATAGAGATTTACAATCCCTCAATGCATTATTAATATTCATAGTGATACTCCTTAAATATGTGAAAGCATTTCCAAGTATAGTTATGTTGGAAGAATGATTGACTTGGGAGCAAATGGATAATATATAAATGATGCCTCACCTAAACCTTTCTCTTATTTTTATTCTTTTAATTGCTGCAGAGTGTTGATCCAGTTCTAGACCAGGAGTCCTTAAGGATGAGAAGGATCATAATGCTAACCTCCATACAGATACACACTTTCTACATCCCTCTGTCTCTCCCTCTCTTCCTCTCTACATTTGTGTGTGTATGTGCATGTGTGCGTGTCATGCCCCATTATGCAGTCATAAGGATATGGTTGTTTTTTCAGAACATGACAGCAGACAGGGTATGTATGCCCTTCTTATCTTTTTCCTTTATAGCTATAGCAATAGCATTAAGACTTATATACCGTTTCATAGTGCTTTTACAGCCTTCTCTAAGCAGTTTACAGAATCAGCATATCAACTCAAGGAGTGAGACATCTGTTCCTCTGCTATGCTCCAGATATAAAAGGTAATGCTTTCCCTACCTGAAGGTGGATACAACAGGGATATATGTATCTGCACATGAATTGGAGTAAAAGAAAAGGCACAATACTTCAATAAATCAAAGGCAAAATTGTCTTCTTGAATAACATGGAAGAGCAACTAGTGCTGAGGAAGAGAGAACTTAAACTTAAAGAACTTTTAAGTGTCCTTAAATTGCAGGGAGGGAAGCTGTGCCAGGCAACCACACCAATTTTTGCAGCTGCAACAACAGCTAACCAGAATTGGTAAGAAACTTCTCTCCTAGATGATGAAAAAAGTGTCAAAATCATAAGGGCAGCTGAGACCAGAGCAAATGATATTTGAACAAAAAGCATGAAAAATGCCAATCAAACAGCCAAATCTAGGGATTGAAAGGTAGATACAACTCAAGTTGAGAACTTTAGCTTTTGTACATCCACAGCCAGGACAGGACTAAGTTTTGCATTTAATAAATCTGTGACAGTAGTGGGTTCTAAACTTATTTATTATTTATTTATTTATTACTTAGATTTGTATGCCGCCCCTCTCCGAAGACTCGGGGCGGCTCACAACATGTAGAAACAAATCATAAGTAAACAGACAAATTTAAAAATATTAAGTATTTTAAAAAAAAAAACCATATACTAACAGACGCACACACAGGCGTACCATGCATAAATTAAACATGCCCGGGGGGAGATGTTTCAGTTCCCCCATGCCTGACGGCAAAGGTGGGTTTTAAGGAGTTTACGGAAGGCAGGAAGAGTAGGGGCAGTCCTAATCTCCGGGGGGAGTTGGTTCCAGAGGGCCGGTGCCGCCACAGAGAAGGCTCTTCCCCTGGGGCCCGCCAACCGACATTGTTTAGTTGACGGGACCCGGAGAAGGCCCACTCTGTGGGACCTAATCGGTCGCTGGGATTCGTGCGGCAGGAGGCGGTCTCTGAGATATTCTGGTCCAATGCCATGAAGGGCTTTAAAGGTCATAACCAATACTTTGAATTGTGACCGGAAACCGATCGGCAGCCAATGCAGACTGCGGAGTGATGGTGAAATATGGGCATACCTAGGTAAGCCCATGACTGCTCTCGCAGCTGCATTCTGCACGATCTGAAGTTTCCGAACACTTTTCAAAGGTAGCCCCATGTAGAGAGCATTACAGTAGTCGAACCTCGAGGTGATGAGGGCATGAGTGACTGTGAGCAATGAGTCCCGGTCCAGATAGGGCCGCAACTGGTGCACCAGGCGAACCTGGGCAAACGCCCCCCTTGCCACAGCTGAGAGATGTTGTTCTAATGTGAGCTGTGGATCGAGGAGGATGCCCAAGTTGCGGACCCTCTCTGAGGGGGTCAGTAATTCCCCCCCCCAGGGTAATGGACGGACAGATGGGATTGTCCTTGGGAGGCAAAACCCACAGCCACTCCGTCTTATCCGGGTTGAGCTTGAGTCTGTTGACACCCATCCAGGCCCCAACAGCCTCCAGGCACCGGCACATCACTTCCACCGCTTCGTTGACTGGGCATGGGGCGGAGATGTAAAGCTGGGTATCATCGGCATATTGATGATACCTCACCCCATGTCCTTGGATGATCTCGCCCAGCGGTTTCATGTAGATATTGAATAGCAGGGGGGAGAGGACCGACCCCTGAGGCACCCCACAAGGGAGAAACCTCGGAGCCGACCTCTGACCCCCCACTAACACCGACTGCGACCGACCGGAGAGGTAGGAGGAGAACCACTGGAGAACAGTGCCTCCCACTCCCAACCCCTCCAGTCGGCGCAGAAGGATACCATGGTCGATGGTATCGAAAGCCGCTGAGAGGTCAAGGAGCACCAGGACAGAGGATAAACCCCTGTCCCGGGCCCGCCAGAGATCATCCATCAGCGCGACCAAAGCGGTTTCCGTGCTGTAACCGGGCCTGAAACCCGACTGCTGGGGACCTAGATAATCGGCTTCTTCCAAGGACCGCTGGAGTGCCACCACCTTCTCAACAACCTTCCCCATAAAGGGAAGGTTGGAGACTGGACGGTAGTTATTAAGCACGGCTGGGTCCAGGGAGGGCTTCTTGAGGAGGGGGCGCACAAGCGCTTCTTTATAGAGTGATGGAAAAACTCCCCTCCCCAAGGAAGCGTTGGTAATCTCCTGGGCCCAGCTCCGTGTCACCTCCCTGCTGGCCGAAACCAACCAGGAGGGACACGGATCCAGTAAACAGGTGGCGGAACTCACAGCTCCAATGGCCTTGTCCACTTCCTCAGGTGTCACCAGATCAAACTCTTCCCAGACAGGTGGACAAGTACGTGCCCCAGTCACCTCGACTGACTCGTTGTCAGTCGACTCTGTTTTACAATTGGAGTCGAGGTCGGCCCGTCACTACCATTTTGCTTGTGCACACATGCATGCGAGCATATGCCAAACTTCTGCACATGCACAGAAGCATCCCAGGTGGGGGGTGGAGCATCCTGGGCAGGTGGGCAGAGCCTCTCACCACAGCCACTACTGGTTCACTGTACTGTGCAAAATCGGGAGCAACCCACTGCTGATCCATGAGTAATTCAAACCTCCTTTAAAAGGAAGAGAGGAAGAAAAGTTAATAGAAGCTCATAGACATAGTTGATACAGTCAAAGTAAACCTGAGGAATGCACAATAAATTTTAGAAAAGAAATGAATATAACCTCAACTGTACTTCAGAATAAAGTATTATTTTTGAACAATAAGTTCAATTTTCAACAATAAGTTCAGTCTGTGACTTTGTCAAGTTTCCGAGTCTGTGGCCTAAACTATTTCCCCAAAAGAACTAATAATGCCATTATGAATACTGCTGAATATGTATGTCTTTCTGCTGATTCAGTTCCTATGTGCATGATGGATAGATGAATAGATTGTACTGGGATTTTTAAAAAATGGTTTGGAAGCTCAGGCTACAAAGTTACCAGATTCAGGTTTGATAGAGAGTGAATGGAATTCTGACTATTGATTTTGCAGGATTGTGATCACTTGAAGCTTTCTGGACTCTTTGGGGATTCTCATTATTTCATTATTGTCTCTGGGATCTTGACTTCCCATTTACTTAAGACTTAAGATTGAATAACTGAGTTAATTCGGGTTCCTGGTTCATCTCATTTTGCACAACAAGCTCTTTAACCCAATTACAATACAAGTGGGAAGTAGCTTTGAACAAAAAAATATGGCATCTTCTAAAGATCATGAGGAGGATATCATTAGATAAAACAAAGTTAATCAAATTGGACATACCAGAAGCAGCTTTTTCATATGTACTTAGACCCTAAATCATTTCAGGTCATAAATTATATGTGTGCACTTATTTATCACCTGGTGGTACTCAGTATTTTAACTGACTTCCTAGACACTCTAATGTGCTATAGCAATCCTAATAAGAAACTACAAATGCAGGGATCAGTTTGGCCTGAACATTTCAGTGTGCTAAAATCAGATGGTGAATTTATGCTGAAAGATGCACTTTTAATTACAGCAACTCAAACAATTCCTATTCCAAGTAATGGAACTCCTTCCAACCAAAATGCAATAAACCAGCTGAAATTAGAAAATGACTCCGTTGTTTCTTCCCCCAATCCCAAAATCTTCAGCCTTAGATTGTCTACAACTGACCTCTCCCCTTTTCTAAGAGGTCTGTAAGAGGCGTGCATAAGCACACCATTGTGCCTACTATCCCTGTCCTACTGTCCTATTGTCTTTTTAATCAATACTTTCTATGTTATGTTTATATAAACTATTATCCTATACTTGAACAAAAAACATAAACAAAAAACAAAACAAAACAAAGAAACAAACAAACATTTTATTTCCAGATAATTTATTTTCACAAATAAGTATTTAGCAGTTGAAACAGGCTTTCCCCCCTCATTATTATTATTTTTCCCATCCAAAAATTCAAAGCTTATTTCATGCAGTATCTCCTGGAGGGCTATTATTATATTCTTGAAAGTCTGAAGTCTTTCTTTCTTTCTTTCTTTCTTTCTTTCTTTCTTTCTTTCTTTCTTTCTTTTCTCTCTCTTTCTTTCTTTCTTTGTTGACCTTTCTTTCTTTCTAAGTTTGCTCCTGTTTTACTTAAAGTAGGAGCATACTTAGAGAAGAATGGATTACTACAAGTATAGATTTGTCATTGTAGTGAGTAGTAAATACCACTATATGAAAAATTACAGGAAGGTATATGGGACTAAAAACATTAATTTCATTTTGCAGATCTAAAAGTAAAATGTTTTAATTTAAAATAAACTTTGAAAATTAAAATGACAGTAAAACAAAATAGAAAGGTTTTTTTTTTCAAGAATAGCAAGCAAACAAAAACAATTTATTGTTCTATATATCACAGAGAAATGCACAAATGTTTTTTCTCTTTAAGGAAGATTTAATTCACATGATCAAAAGCAAATGTATTTCTCCATCATTAAACCTTAGCAAAATGCATGAACATTTTGGGATAAATTTTCTATACTCCATTTCACCCACAATTTTCCCCCAAGGCAGGCTTTTGTAGTAGCAGTTTGGAAAAATCCTGGGGAAGAGAAAAGACTGAATGGCTGCACTGTAATTACGTTTAATTTCACATTATTTCAATGGGAACAATTTAAGAAGGTTCTGCAAAATTTCAGTGGGGTGATTTAATTCATAGGGCATTTAATCTTATCTAATCTAAAGAATATACTGACAGCATCAAAACAGCCATTTCAATTTATATCAACTTTGTCTCTGATCCTGATGTGGATGTCTACATATGGATACCATGGGGGGGGAGGTGGTGTTCCAACCTTCCTTGCTTCTGGTTTGCTTCCTACCACACTGGAGCACACATGTGCAGTGCCGAAACTGAGTTTATGCACATGCATAGAAGAAAAAAATAAAAAATAAAAGTATTTTTTTTTAAAAAGATGGTGGCGCCCATGGATTGGCACCGACTGATCTGATTTGGTGATGTCATTATGACATCACCAGCAGGACACTATCGGTACAAGTGAACTATTCTGAACCGGGAGGAACCCATCTCTTATGGATACTTGTCTTCACCTGTACAGAAGCTACCAGCCTTAAAGCAAAGTTGATGACAAAAGTAAATGATGCTCATCATGGTGTTTTTTGAAGCATGTAATATCTCTTTTAGCACTTCATTTTGAGAACAAAGGGAGACGTGTCACTTCTGTTACTTGAAATGAAAATAGATTCAACAAGACTGCTATTTAGGCAGACACTTTGCTACCTTCAGAATGGCTTCATTACTGCATGGCATATTACTCCCTTAATGAACAAATATATTTATAAGCTTTGCTTGAAGAATTGAGTATTGCTTATTTACCTACCAAAATAAAGGTGGCTTGTAGAATTTCACAAATGGTAATAAGCAATAAGGCGAGTCTTTTTGGTTTACAGGGTTGTTATTTTACTTTGAGATTTTATTAGTTTTTTGTAGTATGTTATGTTGGAAGAAATGTCCATCTGATTCAGTTTCCTTTCACTACTCTCAAGCTACATGTTCCCACATTCCCTCTCAGATGTGGGGTTCATTTGCCTTAACCATCAGTTTTCAGACAAAAATGGTCTGGGAGGATTCTGTTCCCTCTCAGAGTATGGGTACCTCCTTTGTAGGGTACACTGCCATTGATTTTTGGACCAAAAAGAGGCCCGGAGGACCTGTTGCTATTAAGCAGTCAGGTACATGCACCATCAGCTTTCAGACCCTTGGGGGTCTGGAAGGATCTGCTGCTTTAGGCAGTTGAGTATGGATACCTCCTAACACAGGACTTTGCTCAATGACTTTGCAGCCGGTTGCCCAAAGTTCAACTCTCTCATACACTTTTCCATTCCATTTCACACATTCTTTTCCCTAACAGAAGATCCGGTGCCCTGGCAAATCCAGTGATGGACTCCTACGGGAATGGTAAGGAACGCTCTACCCCAGAGCACCCAATTTGCACTAAAAAATGTTGAAACAAAATGCATAAGCCATGGCCACAATGTGGTAGTAAAAATTTTGCTAGCCCATCACTGGGCAAATCCCCCATGCTCTCTAAACTCTGTTGGCCTTTCTGCAGTTAGGAAAGGCACAGAGGGAGCCAAGATCCAGCTGTGATTGGGAGAAGGGTCCTCTCACTCACACAAACAGGTATATAGAACACACATTTCCCATACTTTTATGGGCTTTAAAATTTAAAATTTAGAGGTACTCACTTTCTTTCCAAGCAGCCTTTGAGCTCAACTCTTAAAACCCCTTTAAATTTTTTATTCCAAATGGCCAAGGTTCAGGAAAACTCACCCACAGACTCAATGGGTCTGCTGCCAGCATGGGGGTTTACCTGGGCCAGGTCCATTGATCAGGTTAGCTTGGAGTCCACCCAGAGTGCCAAATTGTTGGAAGAAATTCATCCAACCCTCCAAACTCAATCATTCAAAACCATCCCAGCATACAATTCACTGTCAACCAAGAACAACCCACCATAAACCTCAACCCTCAAACAACTACTGCTCAAATCTATCCTAACTACCTGCCTATCTCCAACCAAAACCAACTCCCATTCAACCAAGACAAGGAACACACACACCTTACTTCCACATCATCAACCACTTCTAACATTAAATGTAAAGTAATAAACGCAAGAAGCATTGCTAACAAAATACCCAAACTCCTTCTCCTACTAAAAGCCACCAAATTTGACATCATTTTTATATGCAAAACATGGTTAACTACATCCCTCCCCGACTACATTATCACTACAAAAGACTATCACATTTTCCGATCTGATCGCACAACCCGTAGAGGAGATGGAGTTGCAATCTTCTACAAGAAATCACTCAACATAAAGCAAATCCAAGTTAAACAAGAAGTTTACCTCCCTGAACCTATCATCTATGAACTAACCTCAGACACCACACTCCGCTTCCTCCTATGCTATAGAGTTCCTGACTATGACATCTCACACACAAACAAGTTAACCTCACTACTAACATGGGCAACCTCCTACCAACATCCCCTCATATTTCTTGGTGACCTAAACCTACCACATATTAACTGGTCCCTAAATGAATGCACAACTGAACCCATAAACTCAACCCTCTACAATGCTATCACTAGTCTAGGGCTAGTGCAACTCGTTACTGACAACACCAGACTCAACAACTGCCTAGATCTCATCTTCTGCAACAGTTTACACTCAATTTATGGACTCCAAGTAAGAGAACACTTTTCCAACAGTGACCACAGCAAAATCGACTTTTGCCTCAATGTACGTCCTCTCATAAACAATGCCAAAAGCAGAACAACCAATTTCAACTTTAAGAAGGCCAACTATGACAACATAGAATCTGATCTCTCATTTCTTGATTGGAACACAATATTCTCCGGCTGTATCACTGTAGATGACTATTACAATAAATTTCCGCTCGAGATCCAAAGAGTCATAAAATCACATGTACCGCTATATACACCAAAACCAAGATGAATAAATTACCCATAAAAATAAGAAAGCTACAATCCAAAAAAAGATTACTTTAGCGTAAAAACAAAACAGGCTATGTTGCAAACTTTAAAAATCGCTATAAAAATTTATGTCATCAAATAAAGACTGAATGTACCAACTATCATATCAAACAAGAAGAAAACCTCTTACACACAAAATCCACTTGTGCCTTATATAACTTTGTAAACACCAAACTTAAAGACTCTAGATCCATCCCACCACTTATGGGACCAAACGACAAAGAGTATATTGATGAAACAATTAAAGCCAACCTCTTTAACAACTTCAGCTCTGTCTTTGTGAATAGTAACGGCTCATGCCCAGCATTTCCTAGTAGCACCCCAACTAAGTTCAATGATCTAATACAAATTGACTTTACCACAAAAAATGCTAAGAAATCATTAACCAATCCATTACACTCCACCTTGAAACAAATAAGCTACTTTCCAACAGACAATTCAGTTTCAGAAAAAATTATCCTGCAACCTGCAGCGTTTACACTGCAAAAACGTATGGACTACCCAAATTGACCAGGGTAAATCAATTGATGCAATCTACATATACTTTTGCAAAGCCTTTGATTCAGTTGTTCATGACAAACTTCTTATGAAACTAAAATCTTATGGCATCTCAGGACCACTGCACAATTGGATATCAGTGTTCCTGTCAAAAAAACAACAGGTGGTTAAAATAGGCAATGCCATATCTAATCCTGCTCCAGTTAACAGTAGCATTCCCCAAGAAAGTGTCCTAGGACCTACTCTCTTTATACTCTACATAAACAATCTCTGTGACAATATTACAAGCAATTGTTTTCTCTTTGCTGATGATGTTAATCTATTTAATACCTCTGATAATACTTCTACCCTTCAAAAGGACCTTGACCACGTAGCTGAATAGTCTAACAACTGGCAACTGCAAATCTCATCCAACAAATGCTCTGTCCTAAACATTGGTAAAAAGAATACAAATACTAAATACGCACTTGGACAAACTGAATTTGCAGAAGACCCTCACTCATTCAAAGACCTTGGAGTACTCATTTCCAATGACCTAAGTGCCAGAGCCCACTGGAACAGCATTGCCAAAAAAGCACTAAGAGTCACAAACTTAATTCTATGCAGCTTCTTCTCTAGAAACACCCATCTACTAACCAGAGCATACAAAACATTTGTCAGACCAATTCTTGAATACAGCTCACCTGTATGGAATCCACACTGCAGAACAGACATTAATACAATTGAAGGAGTCCAGAAATACTTCACAAGAAGAGTCCTCCGCTCCTCCTCACGCAACAAATTACCTTACTCATCCAGACTTCAATTACTATGTTTAGAAAATTTACAGTTGAGACACCTTTCCACCAGGCTTCTTTATATTTTGTTTCATGTTTGGTATGAATGTGCTGTTTGGTTTTTAAATATATGATAGGTTTTTATCTGCTTCTTTTAATATTAGATTTGTTTTGCTATAATATTGATTTATTGTTGTGAATAAATAAATAAATAATATCTCACATGAGTAAATAAATAAATAATATCTCACATGAGTAAATAAATAAATAATATCTCACATGAGTATTCTCATGTGAGCGAGATTTCTGTGCTTTTCACAGAATTTCATTGGAATCTCCCCATTTGTGCCTGTTTTTACTTGAGCTGCACATGCAGCTTCATTTTTTTATACCAGAACAGCGTTTCCAAGTGTTCCATGTTGGGCCCATCCCTGCATCAAGTCCATATTAACATTAGACCAGTAATCAAATAAACAGTACCCCAATCAATAAACTGCCAAAGAAGCCAACAGCAAACAGTCCAATCAAAAAATCTCTAAGACCACCCTGACAGGCAAGCCCCTAGAATATAAACTGACAGCAAACTGCACTGATATTGTTACCTAGTTTGCAAGAAAACAAAAAAGATTGAAGAGCACTAAGGACCTCTCACTTCATATAATGTGTGCAAAATATGATAATCTGTGACTGGTTTTTTGTGCCTTGGATGAGATTCTGTCCTGTCAATAGCCCCCCCCCCCCCCCCGAAACAGTCCCTTCCAAAAATATGTCTTGAATTTTGGGCACCTGCAAAGGTGAGTCAGCAAAATTTGTTTCAATAAAAAAAATGCTGAACAAACAGCCAAGAATGAAAGAATAGGCATGACAGGAAATGAATGGGCTACTTCAGAAAAGAGGTCAACTTGCATCAAACATCCATCCAAGCTTCTGACATTTTGTAGGACAAATATAAAGTTCAAAGAAATGATATCCCAGGCTGATATGGGCAGGGAGGAGCCATAACAATGGCTTTGGCATGCTGACAAACCTTAACCTGTGTGCATTGCTTATGTCACAGAGGTCTGTTACATTGCTCCCAGAATCACAAAGGAACAGTTGACTGTTTAAAATGCTCAGCCATAACTCACCAAATACTACTGACAAAAGCTGCAACAAAGAGTTGCTCAACAAGATAACAGTATGACTGGCAATTGTGGAAGATTTCTCCACAGTTCCTAATAAGAGGATAAACAGATAAAGGGTTTTCTTAAAGGTCATTTATCCAAACTTGTACTTATGGGTCCTGTTCTTGATGACTACAGATCGATTTGGGTAAAGACTCTCTCAGCCACCCCCAACAATCATACAAAGTTAAGTTGGCGTTAGAAGACAAAGTTTTCTGGAAGGAAAATGAACAATGGAAAGGGTCATAAGGTAAGAATGATTCTTCTATAATAGTATGTTCTTTATCTATCCCCACAGCAAACTTCCTGCGGCATAGATTCCTGAAATCTGGGAATAAGGCTAGGATGTTCACTAGATTTTCAAGGATAAGGGTGAACCTGAAGCTGAATATTTCTGGCTCTAATCCAACTCTTCAAACTCTCTTTACATTTAAAGAGTAGATGGGGGTTAAATAGAAATATATTTGGGAAAGTATAGCTATTAAATTCAAATAACATCTAGCTATACCAATTAAAAGTAGTTCCATTTAAAGAACATTCAATATTCATGTATCATTTTTGTTAGAGTTTACATGTCAACAAGATGCATTTTTAATACACATTTAGACAATAGATATTATTTTGATTAATCGGGCTGCTAATTGAGTGCTGAATGTACATCTACAAATGCCCTCTAATAATTTTCTCAAGGATAATCACTAAATGTACAATGTTCACAAATAACTAGTTTGCTTTAAATAAGCTTTAAGCTCATAAGTAAGGGTTTATTCTTATAATTATATTGGGAATCTACGGCTCTGATGTATAGATCTTACCAGTTAGTAAAGGACTGTACATCTTTCATTATACAGTATACTCTGTCCTAAGAAACGTATTACTGCTTTCCTGATTGACAACACTCATCATCCATGAGAAGATGGAAGAAGATGCCTAGATCACATACACTCACACAAGTGATCAGTGTTAGTAAAGCTACATCAATCATCTTTTTGGCAAGCATACACTGGTGCAAGAGTACTTTTTCATCATGTTTGGTGTAAGATTTTTTTCCCCTCATGACATCTATTTGCATATATAAAAGAAAATTGACAACAACTGTGCAAAAATTATCCCCTTTCAATTCCTGCTGTAAACATAAGTTCCATTTAAATGTTTTCAGGATCAAGGGTTGGCAATATACCCCCCAAATGGTCTATTTATTTATTTTTATTTATTTTATTAGATTTGTATGCCACCCCTCTCCGAAGACTCGAGGTGGCTATTGATAGCATGCCGTTAAGATGAAGGGCATTTTGTGAATTAACCTCACAGCAAGACAAAATATTATATGAAAAGTTTAGTATAAATCTTATGATTGCTATTGGCTTCAATATAAAGATTGCTCACTATCCATGCAAAGTATATTTAAGAATCAGAGTTCAATTATAAGACAAAATGAATGTTTATTATTTCTGTGAGAATTTAACAAAAAGAATGAAAAAGACTAAAAAAATGAGGCAACACAGAGTCTTGATAGCAGATATGTAAACCTGAAGTCTTTAAATTCTACATCTGATCCCACATCGATATACACATTAGACTTGGCCAAAATTAGAACAATCATGTCATTTTGGGAAAAAATAACTATATATTTATACTCCCTGTTGTTTGAGTGTGCGCCTCTTGGAGTGAGAATGTGTACTATGCAGGAATTTTTCTTTTCTTCTGAATTTGATTGATACATCTCATTAGCAAGATCTGCATGTGAATATAGTAAGGGTCGGATGCCTTCAGGCAAGCTGTTTATGCCTAACAGCTTCAGAAGCATCTTTTGTTCATGAAGACTTTTATTTTACAAGGCATATAAAGTAGGATAACCTGTTGGTAAACAGGCAAATCACCAGAAACTTTGTTTTTTCCAAGAATTGGCAACATGTTGAATTCAACCAATAGTTCTTTTTGTAATATGACATGAAAAATATTTCTAACATTAGTCATTGGAGTCAGTTACCTAGGGAGCATACCCTTGGTTAGCTGTAGGCAAGGTAGAGTTGTTCTATTTATCCCATTCCCTGTCAGTCCCTACTTCATATATCTTCTCACTTTGTCAGATCCAACCCAGTTCTTTTCCAGGTTGGATTTAGCTCTCAGCCCACTTCCCCTGGACAACTCCCAAGTCTCAATTTTCTCTTATCAATATTGACAGAGCCTTTTCCCAGCTCATTTTTTTCTTTTGTCTTTCATTCTCCCTCTCTGCCTTCCTTGAAGTCTGCTATCAAATTTGTCCTGACTGAAATCAGAATAAAAATCCCACATAGCTTCAGTAGAAATAAAACAGACAAGATGGTAGATGCAGATAGATGTTTTAATGCAGGGGTGGGCAATGAATTTTGCCATAGGGCTGCATGAGAAATTGGGATGGTTTTAGAGGGCCGGACTAATATAATTAACTCAGTTCTACCCAATACTGTATATTATTGGGCAGAACTGAATTAATTATAATTATATATTATATTATATTATATTATATATTATATATTATATATATAATTATATATTATATATTATATATATATAATTATATATTATATATTATATCTTGAAAACCAGGTTCTTAGCTAAAAAAGTTTTATATTATATTATATTATATTATATATTATATATTATATATTATATATTTATTTATTTATTTTTATTTATTTATTTTATTATTTAGATTTGTATGCCGCCCCTCTCCGCAGACTCGGGGCGGCTCACAGCAAAATACAACAAATCATGACAAATCCAAATAAATTTAAAATATTTAAAAAGATTTAAAAAGAACCCCATTTACTAACATACACACACACAAACATACCATGCATAAATTAGACATGCCCGGGGGAGAAGTTTCAGTTCCCCCATGCCTGACGACAAAGGTGGGTTTTAAGGAGTTTACGGAAGGCGGGGAGAGTAGGCGCAGCTCTAATCTCTGGGGGGAGTTGGTTCCAGAGAGTCGGGGCCGCCACAGAGAAGGCTCTTCTCCTGGGGCCCGCCAACCGACATTGTTTAGTTGATGGGATCCGGAGAAGGCCAAATCTGTGGGACCTAATCGGTCGCTGGGATTCGTGCGGCAGAAGGCAGTCTCGGAAATATTCTGGTCCAGTGCCATGAAGGGCTTTAAAGGTCATAACCAACACTTTGAATATTATAATTATAAATTAATTGCCCATCCCTGGTATATAGTATACATATGCTGGTGACAGATGCTAAATGAAAAAAGCTGAAATCATTTGGTTATTATCACTTCCATATAATTCCAAATTATGAAACATTATGATCCTGGAAAGTTCCTTTATCCAATTTTAAGTTAATAATTCATTCAATTCATATAATGCTACCTGATTATTTCATTTTCTTAAAAAAAATCCTAAAGTTGTCTAGTTTCTTACTACTTCTATTTTTATCTATCAAGGAACTTGTTTGCTTTCCATAAAAGCGGAAATATTCATATTTAATAGTTTTATATTTCCAGAGTAATACCATTTCTCCTTCGTTCCTTTGTTCCTTCGTCTGTTCCTTCCTTCCTTCCTTCCTTTACTTCCTCCCTCCCTCCCTTCCTCCCTTCCTTCCCTCCCTCCTTCCCTCCATCCATTCTCAGTCTTCCAATTCTCTTTCTGCTCCCCAACCTGATTTCCCCTATTGGGGGTGGGAGAAGCTCTGCTGTGAATTCCCAAAGAAGGTTAAGTCAACTTATGGGAAAGGTGGAGAGGGCAAGGTGAGATCTCCGGTGTAGGCAGCACCGTCAGCCAAGCAACAGGCACGACGTGACTGCTGCTTTTTCGCTTTTTGCTTCTGCGCACAGGTGGCGAGGCTTTTGGAAATGCCGCATGGCTTTTGGTTTTTCCTGTGTGCACATGCGTGCGTGCATGGGTTGGACCAACCACCACGGGGCGGTCACACACAGCGGGCGGGCTGCATCCGGCCCTCGGGCCGCATCTTGCCCAGGTCTGTTTTAATGTATGCTTCCTTGTACATTCTGGCAACTCTGGCAACATTGATTGCAAGATATAGAGCTCTGATCACAATGCTGCCAGCTTGCCTGTTTTAATCCCTCTTACACTATTGCCCTATATTTCTGGATTCAGGGATGGGGAAGGAAAATGACTCAAACCTGTGTGTTGTTATTATAGTGGACCAGTCTGATCTCAATCTATTTGCTTCTGGTATTGCCAGGTTTACCCTTTATACAGTGAAGGGCTACCAAAATTTTTACTACCACACTGTGGACGTGGCTTATGCAGGATGCCCCGCATTTTCTTTCAACATCTTTCAGTGTAAATTGGGTCCTCTAGGGTGGAGCTCCATTTTCACTACCCCACTGCATTCCCCCCTGTCCGGACAGTAGCCCCCCCCCTACTGATAGAGCTTTAAATGTGAATCAAATGACAATGTCAAACTGAGCATTCCATGAACATGGAAAAAGGTCTCCATCAATTGCATTGTTAACTTACTACACTATCTGAAAAATCCAACCACTGTAATATTTTTAAAAATTTCTACTGAACGAAAATGAACAAAATTACTGTTTCATGGACAGATCTCATCATTAAATTACTTTGCAGTTGTGCATCACATTAACTGTATTATATAATCTGTGCTTCCTTTCTTATACAGAATTTATAATACATGAGAAGGTACATTTATCTTTACACAAACTGTTTTGGACAATAAGGCATTGATTCTTCCTTCATGCCTGACCTCTACTGCTAATGTAAAATTTCCATTTTCCTCTTGTTTGGTCCTTTATTGCCTATTTATAAATGGTGTGACTGTAGGAAAATGACAGTTATTTTAAATTCTGCTATATCCCTGAGCTCAAGTTATAACCTTAAACTCTAGAGAAAAATGAATGAAGAACCCAGTGGATTATGTACCTATTACACCTTTGTTACAAATGCACATTTCCAGGAAATAAGTTCACCGTACGGCAGCATTCAGGCTATCAAAACATAACAGAAAGGAGACTGAATGGAATATATGCAATGGCTTTTCTCAATAAGAGAGGTAATAAAAAAAGCTATTGCTGGCAGCCACCCATTTTATAAGGTAATGTGGCTGCTTAAAAGCTGAGTGGTTTATTTTTCTCTCTTTGTGGAAGAAAATTCCCTGCTGTTGAGCTACTGAAATTAATTACTCTGTGGTAACACTTCTGCTAATCTTAGACCCTTTTGAAACTGTTTTCTATTGAGTTTTACATAGAATAAGCTGAACATTATACTTCAAAAGCTATATATGAAATGTGGAGAAATTCTTTTATGTTTGTGTGCTTGAAAAGGAAAAATTATGAAGTAACTATTCCGGTACTTATTCAAGTAGGGAATTGCCTTTTTATTGTTTATGCTTAATAGAAGCAGGGGATATAAGGTATAATCATGTGCCTGCTAGCATTATTGTTTCTAAACTGCCTCAAGAAATATATTGAATGTTTTATTTCCTTTTTCATAAAAAGTCAATATGTAGCAATTAACTTTTTGTGATTGATCTCATAGTGTACATATCTGATATGCCTTAATGTGTATTAATAATTACCATCCATCTCTCATGCCAATTTTCATAGTTTAGTTATGATATCAAATCTTTGATCTCTAATGGTTCTATGATGTCTTTTGGTATTCTTGCTTCTCCTGTGACTATTTTGCCAATGCGGAAAGTCAAATGTGGCTGTCTCAAGTTTAGACATGTGATATCTCTACAAATATCTGTAAGATTCATACATTTTGGTTTCTCTACTATAATCCTCACAGCAATTAATCAGTCTAACATCCTTTATTTGCTCCTGTCAGAGCCTTTCACATTAATATTAATGAATGCCTTCCAAAAATTTCTAACATAATTCAGAATGATTAGTTGTATATTGCATAACAGGAATACCGAAGTTGAGAAAATGGTTAAGATTACTATGCTTACTCATAAACAAATCCAAGATTTCAACTTAAATACATGCATTCATTTGGTGACCACAACTGGACTTGACAACTTCCATGATCACTAAAACAATCATGTGACTACACAAGTTCACAATGTCACTTCTCATTTTGTCACTAAGTGAATCATTGCAGTCTTTAAGTGAAACATCACCTGAGAATAACTTGCAATTTTATTGGCTAACCTCTCCATTATTACTGCTTGTCAGAAGCCAGTTTTGAAGCAAAAAAATGGTAATCACATGACCACAGGACATAAATCATCACAAATACATACCAATTGCAAATTGCTAAATTTGAATCATGTGACTGCAGAATAAAAAGCATGTTTTATGGCATCATAACTTTGGTCGTTAAATGAAGCATTTGGTAAATAAAGACCACTTGTAGTGTATCTGTAAATAACCAGCCACGAATCCACATTGGCAAAAGTCAGCATTAATGAAGTATCAGGAAGCAGAACTTGGAATACAAAAGCTGGAAGAGTTGCATATAGTCAAGCTATTTTGCCACTAATGGCATGTAGCATCATTATACCAATACCCCCCTTATTGTTAAAATGGTACAAAGCCTATCCTTGTTGCTGTTATGTTGGCAAGATAGTTGGATGACTTTCTAATATAAATTATTGTTAGGTAAATGACATCAGCTGGCCTCCAAGTTTTGATTGTATGATATCATCTTATAACTATAAGGGGCCTGCATTGCTGTTCCAGTCTATGTTACACTACAAATAATTTACTGGGAAACAATCAGTCTATTCATGGCACCATTTAAATTCCCTGTCCCATGCTATAAACTTTCACTAATAGCCAAGGCAGGAGAGATAGATTTCAGACTCTGGGATATATTTGTCATCAGCCTATTAGAAAATCTTAGGCTTCTACACAAAAAATTGTAAAGCCTCTAAACAAAGCAACAAATGCTTAGCTTAGTGAATTATTTAGCAAAAATGTGTATCTTAGGAAATAACTTCTGAATCCAAATTAAATTTATTTTATAATATGAAATATTTCCCCTTCACACCTGAAGCAGATGGAAGGCAACTACATCAGTAAATCAGACCTTTCAAATTACAGAGGTTTATGAAGCTCATCTACATTTTAATCAGTCATAAGGGGGTTTATTTCAGGAAAACCTCAAGAATGCCAATTTTTGCCACCTGTATATACATGGAAAAGCTCATAGTAAATCAAATAAAATATGTTACCCATTTTCATTTTGCATCTATTTCTCTCTTGAGCATATTGTATTGCACAGTTATGGATATCAACAGATTTTACTCACAGTAATATAATATCGTCAAAACTAGACATGAAGCTTATTTTACATTCCTAGCCCATTTAATTGGAGTTAATACTATTTCAGTTTAAAAATATGTATATGCATGTCTGGCTTTCATAGTAACATTTTAAAAAAACTAACCAGTTTTTGCAGCATCATGTACAGTCTGAGTTTGGAGAAGTCTGGTTTCCTATGCTCAGAATAAGTAATAATTTTCCTCTGTTACGAATGTGAGTTATTGATTCTGGAAGGAATAGACTGTAATCTGCCATGCTGGTCCAATGCGGATTGGCAGATGTTATCAGCATTAGTCTGTGGTATCCATTTTCCAGATTTTAACGTCTCCTACTGCTTTAGATCCTAGTACATCTACCTCAGTGGTCCTTACCAAATATACTGATTGGTAGAGTCACTGCTTCTTTAGCTCTGCCATATATGCTAGGAAAGGAGGTACCTATTCCTTTCCTTTGTACAGCCACAGTGAAAATACATGGTCTTCATTTTATCTACTTATTAAATGTATTTATTTATTAAATTTATAGGCCACCCTTCTCGTGGACTCAGGGCAGCTCACAACAATACAAGTATAATGCAAAATTTAAAATTACCCAATACATAATAACAGCACTAAAAAATAAAACAACAGACCACCAACACTCATACATAGTAATGGCTGGGACAGAGGACCATTGCTTAATGCCCCCAGGCCTGCCAACATAGGTGTGTTTTGAGCTCTTTTTGAAAGGCTAGGAAAGTGAGGGCAGTACAAATCTCTGGAGGGAGTTGGTTCCAGAGGACCAGGGCCACAGTGGTCCTGCCAGTTGGCTTTATTTAGCCAGTGAGGAGACCAACTCTGTGCGACCTAATCGGTTGCTGGGACATGTGAGGCAGAAGATGGTCCTAAGCCATGTAGGGCTTTATAGGAATAACCAATGCCTTGAATTGCATTTGGAGACAGCTTGCAGAATGTTGGACTGATATGGGTGTATCTAGGTATACCTATCATGACTCATGTGGATGGATGCATGCTGAACAAGTTGAAGTTTCTGTATGTTCTTCAAGGGCAACCCCAGTAGACTGCATTGCAGTAATCAAGTCTCGAGGTGATGAGGCCATGAGTGACTGTAAGAAGAGACTCCCTATCCAAATAGGGCTGCAACTGGTGCAACTGGTGAACCTATGCGAAAGCCCCCCAGTCACAACTGAGAGATGTTGCTCTAACCCCAGCTGTGGATCTAGGAGGACTCCCAAGTTGTGGTTCCTCTATGGGAGAGGGTCAGGATCTTTCCCCCCCCCCCCCAGGGTGATGGGTGGACAGATGGCATCATCCTTGGGGGGCAAAATCCATAGCCTTTCAGTCTTGTCGGAGTTAAACTTGAGCCTGTTGATGCCCATCCAGACCCTCCCAGCTTCCAAGCACCAGCACATCACCTCAACTGCTTCACTGAATTGGCATGGAGTGGAAATGTACAGCTGAGTGTCATCAGCGTACTGATGGAAACTGACTCTATGCTGACAGATTATCTCACCCAGCAGTTTCATATAGATATTAAACAGCAGTGGGGAGACAATGGACCCCTGAGGCACCCCACAAAGGAGGGGTCTAGGAGACAATCTCTGCCCCCCTACTAACACCAACTGTGTCTGACTGGAGAAGTAGAAGGAGAATCAATGCAGAACAGTGCCTCCCAATCCCAACCCCTTCAGTTGTGCAGAAGGATACCATGGTCAATGGCATCAAAAGCCGCTGAGAGGTCAAGAAGCATCAAGATAGAGGAATATCCCCTATCCTGGGCCCACCAGAGATCATCCATCAGCACAACCAAAGCAGTTTTAGTGCTGTAACCAGACCTGAAACCAGACTGATAAGGGTCTAGATAATTGGCTTCACCCAAGGACCGCATGAGCTAGAGTGCCACCACCTTCTCATCAACCTATATTCCGGTTCCGGTTCGAGCGGTGGGGAGATGGTGGGGTCCGCCGCTCCCTTGAACAACGGGGTATCGTCGGAAATGTTGGTCCAGGATGGAGGGTTGTCTGTTGTCGCTGTTGCTGCTGTATCCCCGACTGTATCCCCAACTGCAGAGCTCTGAGGCTGGGGGCAGAGGCGCGTGAGTGTCTGCGGAGCGACCAGCTGGGACGCGGAACCAGCTGGGACGCGGAAGATGGCGGCGGCGACGCGCGCAGAGTCTTTGACATCGGAGGGAAGAGAGCAGCCGAGAAGATACAGAGCGACTGTCGGGCTGAGCCCCCCGACTCGGCCCGACAGAGGGGAGCAGACCGCACCGAGATGGTGGGGGCCGGAGATGGTGGGGGCCGGAGGGTGCTGTAGACACCGGAAAAGACCGCAGCGTCGAGAGGTGGCTGATTGGGACGCGGGAGATGGCGGCGGTGCCTTGCGTAAAAATTAAGAAACAGCGGAGAAGGAGGAAAGGAGGAAAGTGGATGGTGTTGAAAGAACGTGTTGAAAGAACGAGGAACGTGGAGTGTGGGGGCACTGATGAACTGACACCCCCCCCCTCGACCTGGTGAGTGAGAGTGACCAGCGTCGAGGCAGAGAGAGAGCAGGGGAAATGGAGGTGACGAAGAGCGACCTGCTCCAGTGGAGGATAACTGCTGGCGGGGTATATTTGGAATAACAACCTCCCCGCCCCCCCCCCCCTTCCTGCATGGCACCAGCAGGTGAGAGCTGCTGGTGCCAAGGGAGGAGTAGGTGGGAAAGACTGTGGAGACGGGCTTGCTGGACGATAAACCATGGAGGAGAGTGAGAAGGATGGGACTGGTTGCCTGGGACTGGTTGACTGGTTGCCTGGGACCAATATGGCCAATTGGCCAGGGACATTGCTTATACTAACTTTGCAAACGACTATCTTGTTTGTCCCTCCCCCCCCCCTCCCCCCCCCCCCGGTTTCTATGCACGTCTATGCACTTTACAGAAGATCCATGCCCCCTAGCGGACCGGCTGGAAAAAACAACAACAGCTTTTTAAGACTTTTTAAAGATCTAAGTTATATTGAAGACCTATAAAGACACTACACCTGGGCCGATTGATTAACCGACGATTAGCTAATAATTAATATTAAGAACTGATTTATACCATTTTTTAACATTTTATACTATTTTATCAATTATTAATCTTGTGAACTTTTTATTCTATTTATATGTATTATACTGTGCTATATTCTATCAGCATTTTTATCTATTATTAATTTAATCCTCTTTTAATATTGGGGGGGGTTTCTAATTAATGGATGACTGGAGTAGATTCAATGTTGTATATGGAATGAATGAGTATGAGTGTGATGGTTGGGGTGGGTGGGAATATGGTATGGATGGGATGAGTGACAGTAGTTTGAGCGACAGAATTGGCCCACCTGACGCTCGGGAGGCAGGGGAGGAAGGGGCATTGATCTCTGGGGTGGCAGAGGGCCGGAATATCCCTGTGTTGCTGGGGAGAGGCAGATATGGCGGGGGTCACAGAGTTAGCCGTTCCAGGGGAACGAGAGACCGTTGCTTAATAACGGTCCCTTGTTCCAACTCTGTGAGCCCAATCTTGGGTACTGGTGATGAGTGTAACTCTGGCCCTGGACTCAGGTTGCTGCTCCTTAATGCCAGGTCGGTGGTAAATAAAGCTCTCCTCATCCGGGATTTGATCCTGGATGAGGAGGCCGACCTGGCATGTATCACTGAAACCTGGCTGGGCCCGGAGGGAGGTGTTCCTCTCTCCGAAATTTGCCCAGCTGGGTTTCAGATATGGCATCAACCTCGACCCCAGGGAAGGGGGGGAGGAGTGGCTATTATAGCCAGGGAGAGCCTTTGCCTACGTGGACTCATTGCTCCGGAAATTGCGGGTTGCGAGTCACTCTTGATGAGGTTGGACTTAGGGGTTCAGGTGGGCTTATTTCTCACGTACCTGCCTCCCAGCTGCGTGTCAAAAGCCCTGCCTGTGCTACTCGAGGAGGTAGCCGGGTTGGCGGTGGAGTTCCCCAGACTCATTGTCTTGGGGGACTTCAACCTGCCGTCACTCGGCGAAACCTCGGGGTTGGCACAGGAGTTCATGGCCACCATGACAGCCATGGACCTGACTCAAGTAGTACGGGGTCCAACTCATGAGGGGGGGCACGCACCTGACATGGTATTCCTTTCCGAGCAACTGAGCAATGGTCTGAGACTAAGGGGCTTAGAAGCAGTGCCTTTGTCATGGTCAGACCATTTTCTACTACGGCTTGACTTCCTGGCTCCAATCCTTCCCCGCAGGGAGGCGGAACCAATGAAGATGTTCCGCCCCAGACGCCTAATGGATCCAGAGGGTTTCCAGACGGCGCTTGGGGTTATTCCAGAGGCACTCATCCACAGTTCGGCAGAGTCTCTTGCGGAGGCCTGGAATACAGCTGCTGCGGAGGCTCTCGACCGGATTGCGCCTTTGCGACCTCTCCGTGGCGCTAGACCCCGTAGAGCTCCATGGTTCAACGAGGAGCTCCGGGAGTTGAAACGCCAAAAGAGACGTCTAGAGAAGCGATGGAGGAAGAGTAGGTCTGAATCTGATCGAACACTTGTAAGAGCTTTTATTAAGACTTACAAAGTGGCGCTCAAGGCGGCAAGATGCGCGTACCATGCCGCCTTGATTGCATCAGCGGAATCCCGCCCGGCCGCTCTGTTTAGGGTGACCCGCTCCCTTCTTAACCAGGGGGGAGTTGGGGAGCCCTTGCAGAGTAGTGCCGAGGAGTTTAACACGTTTTTCGCTGATAAAGTCGCTCAGATCCGGGCCGACCTCGACTCCAATTGTAAAACAGAGTCGGCTGACAACGAGTCAGTCGAGGTGACTGGGGCACGTACTTGTCCACCTGTCTGGGAAGAGTTTGATCTGGTGACACCTGATGAAGTGGACAAGGCCATTGGAGCTGTGAGTTCCGCCACCTGTTTACTGGATCCGTGTCCCTCCTGGTTGGTCTCGGCCAGCAGGGAGGTGACACGGAGCTGGGCCCAGGAGATTACCAACGCTTCCTTGGGGAGGGGAGTTTTTCCATCACTCTATAAAGAAGCGCTTGTGCGCCCCCTCCTCAAGAAGCCTTCCCTGGACCCAGCAGTACTTAACAACTATCGTCCAGTCTCCAACCTTCCCTTCATGGGGAAGGTTGTCGAGAAGGTGGTGGCACTCCAGCTCCAGCGGTCCTTGGAAGAAGCCGATTATCTAGGTCCCCAGCAGTCGGGCTTCAGGCCCGGTTACAGCACGGAAACCGCTTTGGTCGCGTTGATGGATGATCTCTGGCGGGCCCGGGACAGGGGTTTATCCTCTGTCCTGGTGCTCCTCGATCTCTCAGCGGCTTTCGATACCATCGACCATGGTATCCTTCTGCACCGGTTGGAGGGGTTGGGGGTGGGAGGCACTGTGCTTCAGTGGTTCTCCTCCTACCTCTCTGGCCGGTCGCAGTCGGTGTTAGTGGGGGGTCAGAGGTCGACTCCGAGGTCTCTCCCTTGTGGAGTACCCCAGGGGTCGGTCCTCTCCCCCTTGCTATTTAACATCTACATGAAACCGCTGGGTGAGATCATCCAAGGACATGGGGTGAGGTATCATCAATATGCCGATGATACCCAGCTTTACATCTCCACCCCATGCCCAGTCAACGAAGCGGTGGAAGTGATGTGCCGGTGCCTGGAGGCTGTTGGGGCCTGGATGGGTGTCAACAGACTCAAGCTCAACCCGGATAAGACGGAGTGGCTGTGGGTTTTGCCTCCCAAGGACAATCCCATCTGTCCGTCCATTACCCTGGGGGGGGAATCATTGACCCCCTCAGAGAGGGTCCGCAACTTGGGCGTCCTCCTCGATCCACAGCTGACATTAGAGAACCACCTTTCGGCTGTGGCGAGGGGGGCGTTTGCCCAGGTTCGCCTGGTGCACCAGTTGCGGCCCTATCTGGACCGGGACTCATTACTCACAGTCACTCATGCCCTCATCACCTCGAGGTTCGACTACTGTAATGCTCTCTACATGGGGCTACCTTTGAAAAGTGTTCGGAAACTTCAGATCGTGCAGAATGCAGCTGCGAGAGCAGTCATGGGCTTACCCAGGTATGCCCATGTTTCACCATCACTCCGCAGTCTGCATTGGCTGCCGATCAGTTTCCGGTCACAATTCAAAGTGTTGGTTATGACCTTTAAAGCCCTTCATGGCACTGGACCAGAATATCTCCGAGACCGCCTTCTGCCGCACGAATCCCAGCGACCGATTCGGTCCCACAGAGTGGGCCTCCTCCGGGTCCCGTCAACTAAACAATGCCGGTTGGCGGGCCCCAGGGGGAGAGCCTTCTCTGTGGCGGCACCGGCCCTCTGGAACCAACTCCCCCCGGAGATCAGAACTGCCCCTACTCTTCCTGCCTTCCGTAAACTCCTCAAAACCCACCTTTGCCGTCAGGCATGGGGAAACTAAATATCTCCCCCTGGGCACGTTGAAGTTATATATGGTATGCCTGTATGTGTGTATGTTAGTATTGGGGATTCTCTTAAACTTGTAATATTTTAATTAATTGGATTGTATTGGATTGTTTTTCACTTGTTGTGAGCCGCCCCGAGTCTTCGGAGAGGGGCGGCATACAAATCCAAATAATAAATAAATAATAAATAAATAAACCTTCCCTAAAAAGGGAAGAGTGGGAACCGTACAATAGTTGTTTAAAATAGCTGGATCCAGGAAAGGCTTCTTGAGGAGAGGATGTACAATTGCCTCATTTACAGAGGCGGAAAGTGCCCCTCCCTCAAAGAAGCATTGACCACCACCTGGAACCAGCCTTGTGTCCTCTCCCTGCTGGCCGAGAACAACCAGGAGAGATACGGGTCCAATAAATAGGTGGAGTTCACAGCTTTAATGGCCTTGTCCACTTCATCAGGTGTCACTGTTCAAACCCGTCCCATATAACCAAACTAAGAGTAGCCCCAGTCACCTCAATCGATCCTGCCCAGTCAGATTTTATCTGCAAGAAATTGATTAAACTCCCCATCGTTACCCTGCAAGGGTGTCATTGCTTCCCCCATGTTAGGGAGGGAGTGGGTCATCCTAAACAGGGAATCTGGGTGAAATTCCTAGGACACAATCAGGGCGGAACGGTGCAGACATCTTGTTGCCTTGATCGCCACTAGATAAGTCTTAATATAAGATCTTAAGAGTGTTTGGTGAGATCTAGAATTAATGGACCTCCAACACTGCTCCAGACATTTATTCTGGTATTTCATCCCCTGGAGCCCCTCGGTGAACCAAGGAGCTTTCTAGGGTCTACTGCCACAGAGAGGTCTCTAAGGCGCAATCCAATCCAGAGCCTCCCTTGAGGCCGTATTCCAGGCCCTTACCAGATTGTGCCGGATTATGTATAAGCAAGTCCAGAAATTCCCCAAGCGCCCTCTGAAATCCCCCTGGGTCCATTATAAAATCTTTTGGGTCTTTTATATCAGCCCCACTCCATTGACTTCCTCTTAACAATTTGCCATCTGTTAACCTCCACTGTGGTTAAAAGAAAAAAAATATCCACCTAATTACTATTTTTACTATCGTTTCAGGATGGAATGGTAACTAGTTTCTTTTGTGTGTGTGTGTCAATATCACATAAAAAATAAATATTTTTCAGAAGAGATTATGGAAAAAATAACACATACAATTCACAAGAGAATTTTGCTCCATTTATTTTCTCCTTTAAAACAAAGAAAAGTGAGAAATTGAAACATACGTACATCCATTCATTCACTGACTCATCTACAGAATCCATTATAAGTCATTTTTGGCCCATGCTATAAATTTCTATTCAGGCATTTTTAAGATGCAATGTGATATATCAATAACCATAAATAAAGTTATGATTAGAAAAATGAAAACTTGAATGAATTCAGAATAGACTGACCTTCTGTTACACAGCCAAAAGAACCTTTTTTTTCTGTCTCTAAATTTTTGGTTTGCCCTGTCACTATCACTATGTTTGGGTATTGTCATATGCATTAAAAATGATTTAAGGGTAATTAGAGAAGTTTAATTTTAGGCCAACAAAACTCACAGTCAGTACATGTTAGTAGTAGATTCCTGATTGCCATTGGCAACTTTTCCCAAGCCAGATGGTTATTAAATGTATGAAAAACAAAGCCATATGCACATTTAGTTTCGCAATTTTTCTTTACTAAAGAAACCAAATTCATATCTAGTAGATAAATAACTAGTAGATAACCTTTAAATAATTGCAGAAGTGAATTAATGTACGTGACTCTTTAATATAGATGTATCAAACTTGCAATGACATACAGGTATCACGACTTTTTCCCCCTTTGCTAAAAGGGTGGGTGTGGCCAGTGCATGATGAATCCAGCCCATGTGTCACGAGTTTGGCACCCCTCCTTTAGTAAGAATGACTCATGCCACCACTTAATCGCATAATAAGCAGCCATTCTCCTACATCCATGGAATGCTCAGCATTTGACTGGCATGCATCCTTGAGTGTGAAAATGCTTGTAGAATTGGTTAGACATATAATAGATTAGATTATAGATATAAAAGAATATCAACTTGGAATTAATTTGGTGGTTTTACCCTGCAGAAAATTATTTATTTATTTATTTATTTTATTTATTTTGTCCAATACACAATGAGGGTTTTAATGGGTATATATCTATATACACATAGTAAAATACATGATGAAGGTTATAGAGGAGATACTCATAGTAAAATATATCTAAGAAATAATAGAAAAGAAGGTATAGTAATAGAACATATCAATAAAAGAATAGAAGAAGAGATATAGGAATAGAAGAAAGGTATAGGAGATATAGGAGAGCAATAGGACAGGGGACGGAAGGCACTCTAGTGCACTTGTACTTGCCCCTTACTGACCTCTTAGGAATCTGGATAGGTCAATCATAGATAATTTATTTATTTATTATTTAGATTTGTATGCCGCCCCTCTCCGCAGACTCGGGGCGGCATACAAATCTAAGGGTAAAGTGTTGGGGGCTTGGGGATGACACTATGGAGTCCTGTAATGAGTTCCACACTTCGACAACTTGGTTACTGAAGTCATATTTTTTACAATCAAGTTCGGAGCGGTTAATATTAAGTTTAAATATGTTGTGTGCTCTTGTGTTGTTGTGGTTGAAGCTGAAGTAGTTGCCGACAGGCAGGACATTACAGCATATGATCTTGTGGGCAATACTTAGATCTTGTTTAAGGCATCTTAGTTCTAAACTTTCTAGGCCCAGGATTGAAAGTCTAGTCTCATAAGGTATTCTATTTCGAGTGGAAGAGTGAAGGGCTCTTCTGGTGAAGTATCTTTGGACATTTTCAAGGGTGTTAATGTCTGAGATGCAATATGGGTTCCAAACAGATGAGCAGTAGTCTAGGATGGGTCTGGCAAAAGTTTTGTAGGCTCTTGTGAGTAGTGTGAGATTGCCAGGGCAGAAGCTATGTAGGATTAGGTTTACAACTCTTGAAGCCTTCTTGGCTATATTGTTGCAGTGGGCTTTGGCACTTAAATCTTTTGTTATTAGTATATCAAGGTCTTTAACCGAGTGGGGATTATCTGTGATAATTTGATTATTCAGTTCGTATTTGGAGTTCAGATTCTTCTTCCCAATGTGTAGGACAGAGCATTTGCCTGTTGAGATTTGGAGATGCCCTGTGTTAGACCACTCAGAAACAGTGTCTTACTATCTTACTTACTAAAAACAAATAAGCATTGGGTTTTTTCCTTCCAGAGAGGAAAATAAATCCATAGAGTAACTTTGGAACTAGCATTTTCTTTGGAAATATAATAGAGTGGCTAAAGAATCACAGATTTTTCAATCCTTAAAAAGCCAGTGAGTGCACATCTTGATTTGAAGTAGATATAAAAAATACGTAGAATGGAATAAAAAACCCTCTCATCAAATATCTGAGATTTTTGAACCTTTTAACAAATCCTCTCTGTGTGATGAATTCATTAGGCATCCTTGGGGAAAACTACATATCCACATTTAATTCTCCACTTTTAATTCTCCACTAATGAAAATAATAATTCCTCTAGTGTGCATAGTTAGTTAATGCTTATGAAAATGTTGAACATATGAAAATACTATGGAACTATTATTGTTCATCATTATCCAAATATTTTCATCAATATATCCAATCATAAAATGTTGTACCTTATGCTTCTTGACAAATGTATCTTTTCCTTTTATGTACACAGAGAGCATATGCACCAAAGACAAATTCCTTATGTATCCAATCACACTAGACCAGTGATGGCAAACCTTTTTCCCCCCGGGTGCCAAAAGAGCATATGTGCGCACTGTTGTGCATGCACGAGTGCCCACATGCATAATTCAATGCCTGGAAAGGGTGGAAACAGCTTCTGCTCCCCGTCCCTCCCGGAGGCCCTCTGGAGATTGGAAACGGCTTGTTTCCCAGCTTCTGGTGGGCCCAGTAGGCTCATGTTTCACCCTTCCCAGGCTCCAAGGGCTTTCCAGAAGCTAGGGGAGGGTAAAACTGCCCTCCCCATCCCACGCAGAGGCTCTCTGGAAGCCAAAAATGCCCTCCCAGAGCCTCTCCGCAAGACAAAAATCAGCTGGCCGACACACAAATGCACATTGGAGCTGAGCTAGGGCGACGGCTCGCATGCCAGCAGATATGGCTCCCATGCCATAGGTTTGCCATCACTGCACTAGACCAATAAATTCTATTCAATATAGGTTCACTTTGTGACCAAAAATAAGAAGATGGGACATCATATGTAAAGAACATAAGATAAGGATCTCTTGTCTACTGACCCGGTGGGTCAGTAGCAAAGAAAGACTCTTGAGGCCACGGCTGCAAAGGGAACATTTTACTGTATAGCCAGACTGGTTACACCATAGCAAAGTTGGCTCTGATTTTTTGCACCCAAATCATATGGTTAACTTTTCCCCTTTCTTCCCCACCCGCCTTGATTATCTATGTTCATCCAACTATATTCAAACACATTGTTTTGAATAACAGTCCCTGTTCTAGTGGGCAAAATGGAGTTGCATTCCATGATGTGACTTTGGAGCTGCCAGTGGCTCTCGTGGGATGGCATGCTGAGTACTTCTGATTCCTTTGAATCTAGCCCTCCTTGCACCCACACTGCAGTTCCCTCCTCTCATTACTCATGGCAGATGCTGGCATGTAGCAAAGCGTAGCAGGTGCAGTATGGCAGTTTTGACATCTCTAGTCTGATATTTCAAAAGAAAAATGAAAAGGCAAATTTAAGAGTGAAGTTCCAATAGATCTGAAGAAGAACTTTCTTCAGAGTCTCAAAATACATTTTCTTAATAATTCATGTAATTTTTGATTTACAACCATTTGCTTAGTAACTGTTCCATGTTACAACAGCATTGAAAAAAGTGACTTACACCTAGTGCATTGCAGCATTCCCAAAGTCATGTGTTAATAATTTGGGCATTTGGCCACCATGTGTTTCTAATGATTGCAATATAATGGGTTATGTAATCACTATTTATGACCCTTCCAGTTGGCTTCTGGAAAGTGGGAAAATGGGATTAATTTAACAACTGCATGATTCATTTAACAGCTATGGCAAAAAGGTCATAAAATCAGGTGCAATTCACTTAAAAACTGCCTTACTTAATTATGATATTAATTGTGGTTACAAGTTGAGGACTACCTGTATATCCAGAAGTGTGTGTAAGTGAAAGCCAAATTACAGCAGAAAGTTCACAGTTCACCAATAATTTGTTCATTTAATTATGGCCCTTTTGTAGGCTAGTTGCCAACCATCTGTTTCCGGTTGTTTCAGACATGTAGGGAGTCACCTGTTAATACCCAGTTCTTTCACAATTAAAAAAAATAACAATGCAGGCTAATAAATAATAAAAGTTATTTTAAAAAATAACTGTGCAAGTGCATACAGCTAAAAAATGCACATAAAAGAAACCCTGGATATTGAAGGAAATCTAAGTAAACTGTGGTGAGAAATGTGGCAAATAATTTTTAATTCATGCATGTGCTGACTGTCTTTCTTTTAATCCAATTTAATTTAAGGCTTTTTGTCCCTTCTAAGGAGGACTATGAGTACCTGTAATTTGCTATGATACCTTTGTGTAATTCTTAATAGATAAAATCACTTGCATTCAGTCAAAGTTGAATATCAATTTGGCTGGATATAGCAGAATGACTCAGACAGCATCATGTGAGGAAAAAAGAGGGTTTTTAAATAAAGTTTTTCAGAGGTTAGGATTAGGGGCTAATCTTGGATTCCTGCTCCCTGTATTATTTGTGAATCTATGTATGTGTATGCATTTGAGAAATGAGAAATGACTCTTTAGGATAATACTTCCTTAGAAAGAATCTCAGAATAACTCAGTCTAGCTGTTTCACACATTTGCGTTTTGGGGATGCTTTGGAGAAGGTAGTAGGGCTTCGGTCACAAAGGGTCTTAAGGGAAATTGAGTTTCTGTCCCTTTCCAGTCGGGTTTCAGATTTTGACATAGGGCATAAACAACTGTAGTCAACTTAGTGAGTCTTTTAGGATCAGGGTGAAGATAATTAATTGACTGTCTGACTTTGATTTCTCAAAGGTATTCTGTATCATTAATCATGGTGTTCCTCTAGACTATCAATGAGGGCTGAAGACTGGCTACAAGATTTTGTAGTGGGTCTATTTCTTCTTGAGTGAGCAGTTCCGGGGGGGGGGGGGGGGGAGATGGTTGAGACCTTGGTTGTTTCAATTTGGGGCATATCAGATTTTCAATCTCTCCCTTTACCTCCCAAAGTGCAAAATTTCCATAACTTTCTCACCTTCAAGAAGATTTGTAAGAACTTGATATTTGTGGAGCTTTTGAATGCTAACAGTATAAATGTTTTATTGGTTTCTTTAATACTATGTTGTGCATATATGTTGATGTTTTGTTTGTTTAAAAATAAGCAATCTAAAAAAATGGTAGTGTACAAATATTTCTATAAATAAAGAAATAAGTAAAACATCTGTTAGACCTGAGTTGCCTGCCTTACAAATATTTTTTACAGTCTTCCCATTTGCAGAGGGAATAACTACATGGAAAAACAGCATTGTTTAAAAAATTATATTTTAAAATTTAAATAAATAGAAACCTTTTAGTATGAATGCAAATCATATGCTCGTGCATTAAATTATTACAATCTGGAAACTTAAATGGCATAGATAGACAAATATTCAAATGTTCTAATAAATTGCACATGATTTGTGTGCATTTTACTGGAACATGTAAATAATAATTTGTGATTTTGATTTTCTGCAACAGATCTAATGATGTTAAAAGCTTAAGTATTGATCTTTCTTTTTCTCTGCTAAACAAAATATATTTAGCAATTTTTGCCAGGGTTACAGATTTAAAATGGAAAAAATTAATGGAAAATACTAAAAGTTTATTTGGTAAATAATCTGCAAGATGTCAAGCGTTCATTGCTATATGAACTTGATTCAGCTCAAATTGCTTCCACTGTGTTCTATATTTGCATGTAATCACTTTTTTCTGGTCAAGAGAGAATAATTTGTTATTATTTTATTAACAGATTTCAAGGCAAATAATTGCTCAGTATAAAATGAGCAACAGGCACTATTAGTAGTACCTCTTAAAAATTCTGTATATGTGATTTAAGAGCCAGTTGGTGTACTGGTTAAGGATTAGAAACCAGCATATTGTGAGTTCTAGACTCACCTTAGACATGAGGCCACTAGGTGACTTTGAGTCAGTCACTCTCTCTCAGATCTAGGAAGAAAAACAATGGCAAAATTTCTAAAATCTTCCAAGAAAACGGCAGGAACTTATCTAGACAAGTCACAGGAATTAACACTGACTCAAAGGCAACACACAAAAATGTCACGCTGTGTATTGACAGCCCCCAGAGACATTCAGAGACATTCAGTAATTAAATAGTTAACTCATGTATGTTAATTTAGCTCCCCCCGTTTATGATGTAAATCCTGTCTAGTCACTTCCTCTCTGTCTGGGGAAGAAGGAGGAAAACTTCCATCTTTGTTCCAACTTTCTAACCATGTAGACGTGCGTGAAAGCCTGTGATCAGGCAAAATTGATTTTATTGTTTTCTATCAATAAAAGTAACTTTGTTTTAAGCTTTTCTCTCAATTCATCCACCGACCTCAGGATTACATCTGTTGCAGCTCACGCGGGCTGTGATTGATGAGTTCTAATCTTTGACAAAAAAAGCATGTCTTATAAATTGAATTTGCATGTAATTCTAAGATTTGTTCTCCCATGGACCAAGCCTACATAGATAAGTTGTATATTGTATATGGTTATGTCATTTAATTACTATTCTTTCCTTTGCAGCTTCATTTTTATTTAATTAATAAATACCTTAATTGTCTCTATCCTATAATATGAGAAAATCAGCATTTAATTATGAAGAACATTTATAAACATATGTAGATGAAGTGATGAACATAACAGTATCTCAAAATTTCTGGTTTGAGAAATATAGGAATGAATTTCAGCAACATTATTGCAAAAATATTTTTCTTCAGTTCTCTATATCCTTCTCAATGAGAAAATTGGGAAACTGACAGATTGTCGTGGGGGTAGGACAAAGAGCCGGGGTGGCGCAGCAGGTAGAGTGCTGTACTGCAGGCCACTGAAGCTGACTGTAGATCTGAAGGTCAGCAGTTCAAATCTCATCACCGGCTCAAGGTTGACTCAGCCTTCCATCCTTCCGAGGTGGGTAAAATGAGGACCCAGATTGTGGGGGCAATATGCTGGCTCGGTTAAAAAGTGCTATTGCTAACATGTTGTAAGCCGCCCTGAGTCTACGGAGAAGGGCGGCATAAAAATCAAATCAAATCAAATCAAATCAAATCAAAGAAAGAAAGAAAGAAAGAAAGAAAGAAAGAAAGAAAGAAAGAAAGAAAGAAAGAGTATTGGTCTTTTTCTTTCCTCTTAGAAAAAAACAGAAACATATCATTTATTTATAATTGAAATTTTCTATCTTTACTCAAATCTAATTAATATGTAATCTTTTGAATAAGTTATATACAAGTACTTTTTGACTTACAGTACAGTAGTTCATTTACTGATTGTTCAAAGTTACATCATCACTAGAAAAAATAATTTGCTACCATTTTTTCACACTTACAACCATTGCAGCATCCCCAGGGTCCCATGACCAAAATTCAAGTGGTTGGCAAGTTATTCATATTTATGATGGCTGCAGTGTCCCAGGATCATGGGATCATCTTTTGCAATCACCTGACAAGCAATATCAATGGGGAAGCCAGATTTACTTAACAAGAATGTTACTAACTTAACTACCACAATGGCAAATTTAACAAGTGTGGCACAGAAGGTTGCAAAATGGGGCAAAACTCTCACTTAGAGTATACATTTTGAGTTCCATTATGGTTGTAAATTAAGGATTACTTCTGTTATGTGCATAATCATTATTTGTAGTTTGCACTTAACTTCTTTAAAATTGGCATTTTAGTGAATCTTTCCAATGGACATCCTCTCTCCAATCCCCGAAGTTGTTCCAACCTCTAGTTCCTGGAGAGAGGGGGTCCATCACCCTTTAAAGGATGTGCAGTCGCTTCTAATTGCCCATTTCCGCCCCTAACCTGCCAAACCCCAGTGACCAAAGGGAGGCCTATACTGACAGCTAAGTGCGCCGCACCCCCTAACCAATCCAGTCCATACCGTCAGTGTGGAATGGGCAAAAAAACAGCCACCTCTAAAGGGGAGGCCGCAAAAAATTCCTATTCGGCCCTGAGGCGACCTCCTTAGGACACACTGTTAATAGCAGAGGGTGGGCAGGTGTTCGCTTCGGGAGCACAGGAACCAAGGAGGAGGTCCTGTTCGGATCGCCCTTAAATAGGGTGATCTAGGACCTCCCCCTATGACCACCAGGTGGCGCGTCACCCTGGCGCATTGCCAAAAGCCGAATTTCCGGGTTCCAAGGAACCCAGAAGTTCGGAGCTCTGCAGAGCTGTCGGCAGTGTCCCCCTGCTCCGGGGGCAATTTCGGCTGGCGGTTAAGCCGCCGATCGTGCATTTCTCTAATAAACACAAGAGTGGCCAGACTTCTATATCTCTATTTATTGTGGCACTTTAGGCTAGAGAGACCAACAGCTTAGGGCTCTGCAGTACAATTTCTTTTAAGGAAAAGCACTGATGTGTATCACATGATGCTTAAGAATTCCAATTAGAATGCCACACATACCAGATGAATCAGTAGTTCTATATCTGTTCTTTTCTGGGCTATTATTTTTCTAAAGCCAGAAGTTGAAAATGTCCTGAAAAAATAGCTTTAGTCATAAAAATTGGGCTCAATTTAGTCTGATTGATCAACTAGTGTCCGATTTTAATACTTCTTCCATTATTTTGAGGTTAATATCTTCATATTAAAAAATAAATTACATATTATGCTAAGAATCATCCTTTTTTCCTTCTTCAAGTTTGGAAAGTAAATTTCATAAGTTAAGAACATAATCATATAAAACTTTTATTCTGAATAAACTATTTGAAGAATTTTGCAACATAAAAACAATAATTTAAAATTATTCTTTCATTTACTACTTTTCTATATAAAGTGGGACCCACAAAATTGCAAAAAACTTTGACCTATTTTTTCCAGCTGCATGCAATATGTAAATTTTATAATCCATATGGATGAGATGGGTGAGCTAAAAGGGAATAAAATAAACATTAATAGCTTGAGAGGGAAATACACAGATGGACCCATGGATATGTTTATGCTTTGAATATATTATTTTTACTCTAGATAACTTACTCCATTTATTGTTTCCAGCTGGATTCACCAGAATGGATATGAATATATTCAAGAAACTATAGTCTGAGTGATTTTCATCTGGCTATAGTTGCTTTAAGCAGCATTTGACAGTTTGAAACTAATTGAAGTAAGCAATGCACAATAGGGGATCATTACAATTTTCTAAGGAATTATTCTGTAATATGGTTTGGAAGGTGTGATGGGGAAGTTTTCTGCCAAGTTGAGCATTGGATTTTTAGTTAAAAATACATGGCGATATACTATTATGTCCTAAGGTCTATGAATTTATGTGTGTTTATATGTTGCTTTTCCTTTAACATCCTGGGAAATGGTGCCACCTTCAAGACCTTTTATGATATTATGATTCATCATATTGTATATTCCTCATATGTTTAGAGAATCATCGAGAAATTTGTTTACTGGAGAGATAATACATATTGAGTAATCGTTTCTATTATTAGCCTGACAAAATTAAGATTTCTCAAGTCTTATGTTATACAGAGCAGTTCCTCCTTTTTACAGCTATTTCCAATATTCTTAAACAAGGTAATGGTACATGGAATTGACTTGGGATGCAACCAACGCAATCAAATAAAAAGGAACTTAGCTTACGGTAGGAATGTGGTTGGGAAAAGCAGTTCAGAAGGATCCTCCCTAGTTTCATGGGTTATAAAGACAGAGAAATGTACTTTCAAACTGTCGAGATTCTGTTAATGTAAGGTTACAATAAAATAGAATGAGCTCATTTGGCTATGTTTCTTCTCTAGTTTACAAGATTGACAAATAAGTAGCACGGCAACCAGATATTTAAAAAAGCAAGGAGAAATATTGAGGGATTTGATTGAATTTCAAATTTGTGTCATGTGTAATTCTGAATATTTACTGGATTCAATGTTTGATCTGCTAGTGAAATATTATTTAAAACATAAACAAGTCAAAGATTGCCTGATTAAATTGATGCAAAATTTGAATATACAGTGGTACCTCTACTTAAGAACTTAATTTGTTCTGTGACCAGGTTCTTAAGTAGAAATGTTCTTAAGTAGAAGCAATTTTCCCATAGGAATCAATGTAAAAGCAAATAATGCATGCAAATCCTTTAGGAAAGAAATAAAAGCTCAGAATTTGGGTGGGAGGAGGAGGAGGAAGAAGAGGAGGAGGACAGTTGCTGTCAAAGGAAGAAGGTGAGGTGAGGGGAATCAAAAAAATCCAAAACTTTAAGGCTTAAAAAAAAAGAGGGACTCTGCGGTGGTGAGGAGGAACACGCGCCTCCCATACACCGAGCACGAGGCTGCCTCCCATACACTGCGCCAGAGAGAGAAACCCAGGGGGAATGGTAGAAAACTAGTCAGGCCTTCTTGCCGCTCTCAAATTGGGAAATTTTTCCGGGCTCGGGTTCTTAAGTAGAAAATGGTTCTTAAGTAGAGGCGTTCTTAAGTAGAGGTACCACTGTAGTTATAATGATATAACAGTGGGAACTTCAGTGCAAAAAGAATATTAACTTCACTTCCAATGCTATACTTAGAATTGGAATAAGGTGTTTCATCCTTAGCATATTACACCAAACATCGTAACTAAACTTAATAGCTACTTTCCCCAAAAATACTGAAGTTTTTCATATGTGGTAGTAATGCTGCAAAGTTCAAAATATTGGAAATTAATTCATCATAAAATGCAACAACTGTTGAAAATGATAATTCCCTTTCAACTTTAGATATTTTTATCAGCTTTCATCAACCCACACATTGTTTCAAAATATGTGTATAATAACAACTGCAAGGACTTTACTGTTTGCATTTTAAAGCCACACTGGAAAAATTGTCTGATCTCTTCTATGGAAGAATTGTAAAACTGAATATGCTTTAAAGTACTGTATAGTTTAACATGAAATTTAAAAACTAAATCTGATATACTTTTCATTGTAATTTAGAAATAATTTCTAGATTATAGTTCTATACATGGTATTGTGCAACATGTAAGATTTGTGATCTGTAATTTATATTTTAATCTGAAATATAATCCACACATTATTTGCATTATTTTTCTATTTAATAGTTGTTGTTTTTTTTTATTTAATAGTTTTTTTATTATTTTTCATAAAAAGACAAACAAATACAAACAAACAATGAACATAAAGTGGGGGTGTATTTCCCCCGCTTCTTATGAAAGTATAGATTCAAATATAGAAAAAGAATACATATGTATTAACTATTATAAAAAAAAAGAAAAAATTAATAAATTTGAATTGAAGTTTACAAATCTTAATGTGGGTATTAAGGTTAGTATAACATAGTTACCAAAAAAGAAAAATACCTTTAATATAATCCTAATTACTATAATAAAATAGTATTAAACCTTCAATCTAAACAGTAAGACTAAATTCAACTATTATACTTCAAAAATCTTAATATATTGCTTATACTTATACATACATAGCTATATCATAATCATCAAAAAATCCTTTTAAACTAATATTACTATTATTATCATCTAGGTAAAAACTAATACAAAATAAAGAGAAAGAAAAAACAACCACTAACGATATATCTTATTTTTTCTTATCTATCCATTTGTAAACATTGTTCCATGTTTCGTAAAATTTAGTATCCTCTTGATCGTTTAATCTTCTTGTCATCATATCCATTTCAGCGCAATCTAATATCTTAGCTATAACCTCTTCTTCCTTGGGGATTTCCTCCCCTTTCCAGTTTTGCGCATATATTATTCTAGCCGCAGTTAATATATGTATGATTAAATAAAAAATTTCTTTCTTATAGATCTGGGTTGTGACACCTAATAAATAAAATTCCGGGGTATTATCTATATCTTGTTTTATTATTTCTTTTAATATTTTTTCAATCATCTTCCAATATAGTTTTGCTTTGCTACATGTCCACCATTGATGATAGTAAGTTCCTATATCCTTCTTACATTTCCAACATATTGGGGATGTTTTGGGAAACATTTTTGCTATCCTATTTGGTGGGAGATGCCATCTATAGAACATTTTGATTTGGTTTTCTTTTAAAGAAACTGATTTAGTCATTTTCCAATTATTAATCCACACTTTCTCCCATGTGTCTATATCTATTTCCTTACCAATATTTCTACACCATCTTATCATAGTATCTTTTAAAGTCAACTCTATATTTTTATGAGCAATAAGTAGTTTATATATTTTCCCTATCATTTTTGTAGAGTTAGTGGTTATTAAAGTAGTTAAAGAATTCTTACTTTTATTAAAAATGTAAAGAGTTTTATCCTTCTGATATCTAGATCGGATCTGGGCATAGTGCCACCAATCTATTATTATCCCTTCTTCTTGTAGTTCAATTCTAGATTTAAGCTTCATCTGATCGTTTAATAGTTCTTTATATCTATAAGTCATTTTCTTGTCCTTTATAGACTTTGGATGCGTTATTGCTTCTAAGGGAGCTAACCAATCTGGGATGCTTAAGAAATGATTCTTCTTTATATCTTTCCATACTTCTAGTAAGTATTTCCTTAATGTATGCCTTTTAAAATATGAATGGTTTTTGTCCTTATCATACCATAAAAATGCGTGCCATCCAAGCATTAAATCATGTCCTTCTAGTTCGAGTGTTCTTTTATTATCTAAGATTATCCAATCTCTAAGCCATGTTAGTGCAGCGGCCTGATAGTATAATTTCCAATTTGGAAGGCCAAATCCTCCTCTTTCTTTGATATCTTCTAAACAATTCATTTTTATCCTTGCTTTTTTACCTTGCCATATAAATTTTTTAACTAAGTTGGTTAAAGTTTTTAAAAAGATACCCCCTGGGTTTATTGGTATTGTCTGAAAAAGAAATAAGACCTTGGGTAAAATGTTCATCTTAATTGTTGCAATTCTTCCTAAGAAAGATATTTTCAAATTGTTCCAGATTGCTAAGTCTTTTTTAATTTCTGCTAACAATTTCATATAATTATCATTTTTTAATGTTATTGTTTTCGCTGTTAAATTTATTCCTAAATATTTTACCTTTTTTACAGTCTTTATTCCAGAAATAGTTTCTAATTTAATTTCTAGTGTTTTGTTCATATTTTTAGTCAAGTAATGTGTTTTGTTTTTGTTTATCTTTAAACCTGCTACGTTTCCATATTGTTCAATGGTTTGTAATAAAGTAGGAACTGTTGTAGTCGGTTCTTCAATTATAAACATTAGATCATCTGCAAAGGCCTGGAGTTTATAGATTTCATCTCCTACGGTTAAACCTTTTATTCTGGGGTCCGCTCTTATTTTAATTAATAAGGTTTCAAGGGTCATAATAAATAACAATGGTGATATAGGACATCCTTGGCGAACTCCCTTATTTATATCAAGTATTGGTAATTGACTGTTATTCAATATTATATTCGTTGTTTGTTTTGAGTATATGGTATCTATTAGATTAACAAATTTTGGGCCAAATCTCATTTTATTTAATTGCATTTTTATAAATATCCAATTAACGTTGTCGAAGGCTTTTTGAGCATCCAAAAACATTAAAGATGCCATCTTATCTGGGTGTTGTTCATAGTACTCTAGTATATTTATTACAGTTCTAATATTATTTTTAATTTGTCTCCCTGGAAGAAACCCATTTTGGTCTTGGTGTATTATTCCATTTATAACTCCTTTGAGTCTCTCTGCATAAATAGCAATAAAGATCTTATAGTCTACATTTAATAGTGATATAGGCCTATAATTTTTGATTTTTTCTGGTTCTGTACCCTGTTTATGTATTAAGGTTGTCAGTGATTCTGACCAAGATTTAGGGATTTTTCCGTCAAGTCTACAGGAATTAAAAGTTTCTAACATATGGTTTCTTATTGTTTCATTATCTATCTTATACCATTCTGCAGGTATGGCATCTGGGCCTGTGGCCTTGTTGCTTTTCTGTTTTTTAATTGTTATTAGGAGTTCCTCCATTGTTATTGGTCCATCCATGGTAGCCTGTTGATCTTCTGTTATTTGTGGTAGATTTGAAGCCTCTAAGTAGTTAAAAACTTCATCTTCAATGACATGATCTTTAGCATATAATTCCTTATAAAAATTATACACAATGTCTGCCTTACCTTCTGTATCGTATTTTATTTTACCATCTTTATCTTCTAATTTTTGGATTAATTTTGATTGACTCTGTTTTCTAAGTTTATACGCTAGCCATCTGCCAGGTTTATTTGCATATTCAAAGTATTGTTGCTTTGCTCTTTTAATCTTTTCAGTTAGTTGGTTTTGTTCTATAACTCTAATTTTATGTTTAATTACGTTTATTTCTGTCTTTAGATCTCTATTCTTAGTGTGTTGCTGCGATAAGGATTCTAATTGTTTTAGTTCGTTTGTTAATTGTAAATACTCTAATTTCTTTTCCTTATTGTATTTTGCTGTATAAGATATTGTTAAACCTCTTATGTACGCTTTAACTGTATCCCATAAGTTCTGTGGAGTAGTGTCTGATGTTTTATTAATTTCAAAAAATATTTTTAATTCTTTTTCAATCCAATCCTTATATTTCTTGTCGTTTAATATATACCTGTTCATCCGCCAATTGTTCTGTTTATTATTCATCGTCATATAGACCACTATTGGATTGTGATCGGCCCATGTATTAACGTCTATCTCAACTTCTCTTATTTGTTCTGCCACCGTTTTTGGTGCCCATAACATGTCAATTCTCGTCCAAATTTTGTGAGGATTGGAATAAAAGGTAAATTGCCTTTTGAGAGGGTGTCTTTCCCTCCAAATATCGCTTAATAATAGTTCCGCTTTCATTTTTTGAAAAGTACTGGGTAGCAAATTTCTTCTTGTTTTTTTACCTTTTCCCCTTTTTTTATTACCTCCCCCTCCTGAGTGGTCTAATTGTCTATTCGCGATAGCATTAAAATCACCTATTATCAATAGATTATCAATAGCTAAATCTGTTATTATTTGGTGTAAATTTTTATAGAATGTCATTTGGTCTTCATTGGGGGCATAGATAGAAACAACCACTAGAGGTCTGGGTTCAATGTCTACTTGTACAATCAATATCCTACCCTCTTTATCCTTATATATTTGTTTGGAATTTATAGAATTCTTGACATACATCACTACACCTCTTTTTTTTTGGTCTGCTAATGCAGCATACATTTTTCCAATTTTGGGATTCAACAGTAATTTTTGGTTATCTTTTTTAATATGAACTTCTTGTAGTATTGCAATCTGAACATTTTGGTTTCTGATTTTGGAAAAAATTTGCTTCCTTTTTCTTGGTTCGTTAAGTCCATTAACATTTACGGAAAAGATTTTCAAGTCTTTATTCGTTGTCATTTAATAGGTTTTTTGGTTTCTCGCTGAGGTTGAACTCTTCTAGAACCTTGGTCCTGCTCTATTACTTGGGCAGTTGCCCCCAGGTTTTCTTCTTGCTGAGTTAGTGATTTTTCCCCTGGTTGCTGTTGAGCTGGTTGTAGTTGGACCACTAGTTGCTTACTTGCATGGTCGGAGTGGCCCAAACCACTCTGTTCAAGAAAGTACATAGCTTGATCTACGTTTTCCAGTTTGTACCTTGTAGAGCGCCATGTCAGAGAAAGTCCTTGTGGAATAAGCCAACGGTAAGTGATATTTTCTTTAATCAGGATTTTGGTTAAAAAGTGGTAATCTCTTCTGTTTTCTCTGACACTTCTTGGAACTTGTTTTAATATCTTTATTTCTACTCCATGTCGTTGAGGCGGGGAGTTTCTTGAATAATGAAGTATCTCATCTCGCAACGCCTTTCTTGTAAATTTAATATGTATCTCTCTTGGGAGGTTGTGTCGACGGATATAGCTATTCGAAATTCGGTATACTTCATCGATTTCTTTCTGTAAAGCCATGGGGTCCTCTTGAAGTATACCTCCAATGATTTCCGCCATAGTCGTTTTTAAGTCTTCATCTTTTTCCTCTTTTATATTCTGAAATCGAAGTCCGTACGAAGCTCGTTGCATCTCCAGCTGGATGATAGATTCATCATATCTTTTGTATCTTTCATCAGCTCTCCCTTCAAGATACTCCATTCTTTTCTCATTTTTGTCAGCTTGCTCTTCAACTTTTTTAACTCGGTCGTCACTTTCTTGAAGAGTTTGTTGGATCTGCTTTATCTGGTCTTTCATCTCGCCCATATCAGCTTTCATTTGAGCCATCTCCACTTTAAATTCTGCCAAGTCAGCTTTTATGGCTTCTCTTTGTTGTGTTGCCTCCTCCTTTATGGCTTCTCTTTGTTGTGTTGCCTCCTCCTTTATGGCCTCTCTTTGTTGAGAGGCATCTTCTTGTGATTTGACCATAAAGTCCTTCAAAGCGTTCAAAGTCTCATGTATAGTTGCAAGATTGGACTGCATTGTTTTGTCTTTGTCTTTGTCTTTGGTAGACATAGTTAGCACTTGATGCGAAGGAGAAGAATGCGGTGACACTTGTGGAGATAGGGTAGTTGGTGTTGTTTGTTTCTTTGTTGTTTTAACAAGAGTTGAGGTGTGGGACATTATCAAATTAGAATCCACTATTTCAAATTTTAAGGTTAGTTTCAATTTTATATATAGTGAAAAGGAAAAGAAATTACTATAAATTCCAAATCTATTCAATATATTTTGTTTCCCTTATAATATGACTATACCAATTCAATAGCAATTCAATTAATAACAGAGTTCAAAAAAAGAAGAGAAAAAAGAAATATTATTGTTTAGTGCCACAGGAAAAGAAAACAAGTATTAGCCTTTTCAAGTAAAAGGAGGACAGAAAATGAAAGAAGAGAAGGAATATCAACTATATATAGAAGACAAAAGAAAGAAAAGAAAAAAAAAATTTTGGAGGAAAAGACTTTAGGAGGAGGGAAGAAAAAAGAAAAGGGGAAAAAGTGAAGTAAAAAGAATTGTTCAAAAAGAAAAAGAAGGAGGGTGATATTTTAGTTCAACTATTTAGAATAGAGCAGGAACCCAAGGTTTATTAACAATGCATGTAGTTCAAACCAAACTTCTTCTAGTAATAGAAATGTAAGGAAAAAAGTCAAAGAAAAATCAGGGAAAAAAAACCCAGATAATTATTCAAAGACACAATAACAGTATTGTATACTTAAGTTCTTCTTATAGATCCTGTAGTTTTGCTAGGAAGTAGAAATGAAAATCCAAATCTCAAAGGGTAAAGTTATATTTGATTTCAATTCAAAATTCAAGGAGTAAAACAAATCCAAAGCTTGCTTGTGTTCAAGATGGAGTCAGTTTATTTTCCAAATTCAAGACAGGAACAAAGAACAAAGAAAGAGATCCCAAGATGGAGTCAAGTTAATTTTCGTGCAGCAGGCAGATGTTAAACCAAAGAGTTCTCAGCAAATAATCCAAAAGGTGTCAGCAAATAGTCCAAAAGGCTCAGCAAGTATTCCAAATAGGTTAATCCAACAATAAGTAATCCAAGAAAGAAGTAATTTCAATCTCTTCTAGATTCCATTTAATTCATGATTATTAAGTTATTCATGTTGTGAAAATAGGCAGCAAGAAAAAAAAAAAAAAGGCAGCAAGACTGTGTTCCTCCGCTTCAAAAATTAAGTCCAGAACATTATGATTTTAAAAGTCTATCAAGAACAGATTCTGATCATCACTAGAAATTTCCTTTAGCAGTTAAAATTTTCTAAATAGTCATGTCAAATTTAAACTATTTTGTTAAAGCATAAAGTCAGAAAATTATTTTGTAGATTCCCAAGTTCACGTTCAAAATGGAAAAGTAAAAGTGAAGAAAAAAATTAGGTCCGGCTGTTATTTGCGGATGGGTTTAAACAAGAAAAAACTTTCACTTTCGCCCTGGAAAAAAAAAACTTTCACTTAAAAGTTTTACGATCTTCTGACTTAAAGACGAAACACAATGGAGATTTTTACCTTAAGTCCTTTCTCTGCTATATTCTTTTTCTATGTAGATGTAGATATTTTTACTTTCGCTTCTTTGCTTTTATTCTTCCCGCTGAGTGAGGGGAGAAAGCGCTGGCCGGTCCTCTTAAGCAAAGAGGAGCGGTTCTCCCGTCTCCGAAGCTGCGGGGCGAACCGCTGCCTCTGGAGTCCTGGCGATGGGTCCTCGGGCAGAGGAGAGCCCCCTGTTCATGGATCGGGCCATCCGGGCCCGATCCGATCGCAAATGCGACCTTCGGAGGGGGTAGAAGAGATTCGCCTGGCAGAGCCCTGCCAGACACGTCTCACCGCGATCTCCACCAAACCGGAAGCCGCATTATTTTTCAATGTATTATTTTAAAAGTATAGCTTTTCCCCCCTTATTGGTTTCACTTGTGCTATCCAAATAATTTTTCAGTTCAGTAGAGACTTGTCTTGACAATAAATTAGGAATGAAATGTTTTATAGTAATCTATATTATAAATGGTTTATTTGAATATATTAGCTTTAACATATTAGAACAGCTGGTTATTCAAGATTTCTGGGTTATCCAAGTGTTCAATTATTATATTACTATATTTTCTTTATTATTTTAAATATGTATTTTGTGTTTTGTTATATTTACTTAAACTATAATAACATTTTTTTAAAAATAGTGAGAAGGCTCTCTAGATTATATTCATGTGGTGAAGTGCCTTGGCAAAGCAAATAAAAGATTAACTCACTTAGGCATAGAGCTGAGAGTAGAAGTGATGATTCTTGCTTTTCAGACAAATCTGTTCTAGACTTTTTCTTCTTCTCTCCTCCCACTACATACATTGCTTCAGCCTCTTGAATGAAGGAATAAAGCGTTATTCTTCACCTGCCTGGCTTCAGAACAACCTGCCCAATTTAGTGCTAAAAATCTGGTGACAGTCTGCTCACATTCAAAGAGAGTGAGGATGAACATATAGTGTTCCCTCGATTTTCGCGGGTTCGAACTTCGCGAAAAGTCTATACCACGGTGTTTCAAAAATATTAATTAAAAAAATACTTTGCGGGTTTTTTCCCTATACCACGGTTTTTCCCACCCGATGACATCATATGTCATCGCCAAACTTTTCTCTGCCTTTAATAAATATTTTTTTTAAATAAACTTTAATAAATAAACATGGTGGGTAATAATCTAAATGGTTGCTAAGCGAATGGAAAATTGCAATTTAGGGGTGTAAAGGGAAGGCTGGTGATACTGTTCATAGCCAAAAATAGTGTATTCCGCATCTCTACTTTGCGGAAATTCGACTTTCGCGGGCGGTCTCGGAACGCATCCCCCGCGAAAAGTGAGGGAACACTGTACTAGGCAACCCTCATATCTGGAGTGCAAAATCAAGGTGCTTGAGAGAAGGCAGACTAAAGAGTTTTCTGTTTCCTCTGACTTAATAGTCTCTCTTGAATGTTCTAGATAAGATGTATTACAGCATTTCCTAAATCTCTGAACAGAGTTTATTTTAATGGCATTTTTATTTCTGTTCTAAAACCACAAAGCATAAGTCACATAAGCCCTAAAGCCAAGGCACATTGTCTATGATAGACAATTTTCAGGCAAGGATGAAACTTTTTTTTTTCTAGACAGAATGAAATCTGCTATATTTTCTTAGATTAGGAAAGGGTGTTTTTAGAGAGAAATTCTTTATTTTTTAGGCAATGATTATTGCTACCAAGTCCCACAGACATTGCTGAACAATATAACTGATTGCACTCTTTTACTTTCTTCACTGCAGATAACTAAACTGGAACATTCTATCTGGATCACAGATTAGGTGCTCTGAATAAATATGCCCTGTGGACATCTTTCTTGTGCATTAAATTGGGATGTGTCCAGTGCCCTATTTGAAATCTCATGTGTTCTTATCAACTGAAATGTACTTTTTGGCTTTACTTTCCAGGATTTTAGATATATATATAAATATATCTGGCTTTAGCTCAGACCATAAGAAAAGCCCTGCAGGTTTTCATTTTAGAAAAGTTCAAATGCCAGCAAAGCCTTCTAACTTTAATGACACTTTGAGAGGAGAAACTGATTTAATACCACTGGAGCTTTGAGTGCACACAAGGGAACTCTCAGAAGTCTTTCATGTGGATTGATAGTGTGTTTTCAGAGGATTTAGAGACAGCATTACGTCCTCTAAGGATTCTAAGATGTGTAAGTCCTCTTTACTATTTATTAATATCCTCAAAGAGGCAAACCCTCTCATTTAGTACTTGTGCCTTAAGCCAAGAATAGATTGGAGATACATTTTGTTCAGTTGCCATATTTTTTTATCTTTGTTGTTGAATTTTCAGCTGAAAAGAAAATGCATGCAATGCATGCAAAAAAAAGGTGACCCTTAGGGGAAAAATATGAACAGCATCATTAGGAAAAAATATGTTTGCAAAATTTTGACCCTAGAGAAGCCTCCGCATTACAACTATTATTGTCCATTGGATATTAATGCTATTTTTTATTTCTTCAAGGCTTTCTCATGTAAATTAATGCATGTTTTCCCTCTTTTGGTATAGTTATTTTGTTTGCATGCTTGATCTTATTTTTAATGATAACAGAAGTTGTTGTATAAGTAACATATAACACGTATGTGTGTGTGTGAGAGAGAGAGGGAGAGAGAGGGAGAGAGAGATTTGTGTATTTTTATTGTCTGTTTTTGCAGATTGGATTGAATTTGATGATTCATATTAATGGTACATATGAACGTGAGTCCACACACAGGGAGTTTATTTTATTAAAGTAAATATTAAGAAGAACTTTTAAGGAAAAAAACCCCCACAAGAGACCTGTAAATGGACATAGCAGAATTGCTTTTTGAACAAAAATGGGTGAAATAAGCAGAGAGCTACGAGGGGAAAGCAATTTCATAAAATGGTCTTCTTTCTAGGTACAGCAGTGAAATGTGTGGGTTTTTTCTTTTCTTTCATTTAGCTGGGTGAAATTGACAAGAATTTTGTCACATTTTCCTACCTGCAAATGACAGGAAGAGCTGTAAAACTACCCTTCCCCTTCCTGTCCTGACAAATAAGCTCATAGAAGGAAATCAATTGGTGATTTTCTGGCATAGGCAGGAGGGGGAAAGAAGTAAGGAACCTACCAATCAAGGGTTATGTTGTCAGTCATTGTAGCTAAAGTGAAACAAGAAGCTAAAATGAAGAAAGTGATTTCTTAAGCACCTTCATTTCCAGCCAATATACACACAGAAAGCAAGCAAGCAACTTTATTTTACAAACTACAGTTAAAACTAAGTTCTTACAGCATTTCTAGATCCCTTCACAAATGGATAGCCATGTTCCTATCAAACAGGGAACAAGCAATCAAAATAGGGAAGGCCCTATCAAATCTGACACCAGTTAGCAACAGTGTCCCCCAAGGCAGCATTCTAGGAGTCACACTCTTTCTGCTTTGAATGAACGATTTATGCAATCATATTAAAAGCAGCTGCATTCTCTTTACTGATGATGTAAAATTATTTAACACCTCTGACAATGCTGCTACCCTACAAAGGAACCTTGACCATGTGTCAGAATGGTTGGCCATTTGGCAACTCCAAATCTCAACTAATAAATGCTCTGTCCTACACATTGACAATAAAAATCAGAACATTAAAATACAATTTGGGAGGAAATGACATCATAGATGACCCTTACTCTGTCAAGGACCTAGGAGTTCTCATCTCAAATAATCTAAGCCCCAGAGCTCACTCTACCAGCATTGCCAAAAAGGCATTAAGAATTATTAACATAATTTTCTGAACCTTCTTCTCTGGTAACTTTATATTACTAAGCAAGGGATACAAAACCTTTGCCAGACCAAATCTCAGATACAGCTCATTTGCCTGGAATCCACACTGTATATCAGACATTAATACAATTGAGCAGGTCCAGAGGTATTTCATGAGATGAGTACTCCACTCCTCTACTCATTACAGAATTACCTATGACACCTGGCTTGAAATTTTGGGTTTGAACAATCTGGAACTGTGCCACCTGCGGTCTGATCTAAGCATAGTACACATAATTGTCTGCTGCAACATCTTACCTGTAAATGACTTTTTCAGCTTCAACCTCAATAATATACGGGCTAACAATTGATACAAACTCAAGGTAAACTGCTCCAAACCTGATTGCAGAAAACATGACTTCAGCAACAGAATAGCCAATGCCTGAAATACTCTACCTGCCTCCGTTGTTACATCCTCAAACCCTCACAGCTTCAAGTTAAACTGACTACCCTGGACCTCACCCCATTCCTAAGTGGTCCGTAAAGGGGTGCGTGCATAAGAACACCAGCATAGCTATTCTTCCTATCCTACTGTCCCCATTTATTTTTATTCATTTTCTTCATTCATGTCCATGTTTATATTTATACCTGATATCTTGTACATCAGGCATCTTCAAACTATGACCCATGGGCCAAATATGACCTGCCAATGCAAAGTATCCTGGTGTGGTGGGATTCAGCCTTGCCCCTCACCATCGGCGTTATCTTCCAGTGAGCATCCACCCCAGCTGCACTTCTGGTTAGTTATTTTGCCAGTTGAACTGCACTTCTGAATACACTGCTGCTGCTGAAGGTAATGCCGAAGGGTCTAGGAGACGTACATCTGATTGGGGTTGATCTCACCAGTGCAGCCACATGATCTAAGGCCACTGGGTGAGCAGGAGAAGGATTGCTGCTGGCTTGAAAAGCACCCGTCAGCTTGTAAAGTAATGCTTTAAAAGTCTTTAAAAATGCTTTAAAAACAGCCTTTCAGGATGTTTTTCACAGCAAAATGATCCAGGGCTGGTGGGTGAATGAGGGAAGGACTGCTTTTAAAGTAGCACTTTAAACATGGGTGGGTGGGGGGACATGTCTCCATCTCCTAGTTTTCATGATTAGAAGTTATTTTGAAAGAAATCTGATTTGTTTTATTCTTTTTTAATGGCCTATTTTAAGGAGTCTTAAGCTGCTGTTGTAATGAAGTTAGACAAATGGCAAGAAAGTTTGGGCTCTTTTTCCCCTTTGGGGGTGGTATTAAAAAAATAGATTCCTTGGGTTGGGCAAGTACAGTAAGAACAAAGGCAAAATGGACTGCAAAATTGGCCAGACCCACCCAGTCACATGACCACCTAGCCATGTCGACCCAGTCACGTGACCACTAGCTATGCCTAGCCTGCCTGTCTGGCCCCTAAAAGTCTGAGGGACCATGAATCAGCCCCCTGTTCAAAAAGTTTGAGGACCCCAGTTGTACATGTTTGGCAAATAAACAAACAAACAAACAAACAAACAAACAGAATGATGTTGAGTGGAAAAATCCTCAGTTAAAGTTCCTAATAGGTATTTTATCTACTGCATGCTGAGTTCTGCTTCTTGCCTTTATGATGATCCTCTGAAGGCCTATAGCCATAGATAGGCCAAAAGATAAAGAGATCAAACAGGAAAAGTTAGATTGCCATCCTCTGCAGGATAGTAATTGATGTAGGGAGGAATCACACCATGTTTCTCTTACAATGTCATAGATACTAATTTGGCATTTGTTCAAGTCACAGACTGACTCTTTAGTTTTGCACTAATTTATTTAATCAATTATATGGTATATGACTCATTTCTGAGTGGCATATTATAATAGTACTTTCAGGATGCCTCATTGACCCTATGCCCAGATAAAAGAGTCTCTGTGTAAACATTGTGATGAATCCTAACAGTCACTTAGAGTCCTTGATGTTGTTTTATTACCTGACTAGATAACATTTTCAGTGTTTGAAGGGAGTGCAGTTTGCTCTCTGTTTATATACAGTTCCTTGCCTTCTCAACATTAGTGGCAGTGTTGTTTTCTCTTTGATAGTTCCCTGATTAGGCTGTCAATTAAAACTTGTTTATCTGAATTGGTAGTTCCTGGATCATGGGATTATTTATTGTTAAATTTTGTCTGATATTAATCCTCGCAAGGAGATGTTCTGAGGGTTTTTTTGTTTCCTTTTTAGCTATTTTATTCTCTCTCTTGCATAATGTGCTAATATTATTTCTATATTTCATTTCCAGAAATTCTCTAGTATTTTTGGTTCTAGCTTTATCTAGGATACTCAGTTTCATTTCATTTCATTTATTAGATTTGTATGCCGCCTCTCTCCGTAGACTCGGGGCAGCTCACAGTTTCCTGGTTAAAATTATGTTTATTTCTGTCTATGAGCTATGCAATTAAAGAGTTGTCATAATACCTTCTAACTACCAGCTGGTATTCATGGATACACACTTTTAATTTTCTGTCTATCTGTCCTATATAGAGACTCTTACAATCCTTAGACTGGTGTTATAGATGACTCCTTTTTTTTCTTCTTCTGGGGATATTGGATCTTTTTATTTATCTTAGATGTTCTATGGTTGGATGCCAATTGATGGCAAAGGCTTTGGGTGATTTCTGGAATGTTTTTGTTGCATTACAGTGTTATACTTTTCAAAACCTGTGCTGGTTGTGCTATACTGGGTTGAGAGTTTGGGACTTTTTGATATAGTTGCATTGATATCCATTTTACAGGAAGGTGTTCTCTAGTCAGTTATAACCAGAGGTGGGCTACTGCCTGGATGGGGGGGGGGGAATGCAGTGAAGTAGTGAAAATGGAGCTCCACCCCAAAGCACCCAATTTGCACTGAAAAATGTTGAAGGAAAATGCAGGGTGTTCTGCATAAGCCATGCCCACAGTGTGGTAGTAAAAATTTTGGTAGCCCTTCACGGTTATAACAATCACTACATGTTCATACACATACTTGTTTGCACATATACCGTGGACATCTTTTAACCAAATACATTGAAATACATCCCATCCCATTCATTAGGAGTTCACTTCAATATTTTTTTCATTCTAAAGCTTTCAAAAAGAAATTATTTTCCATTACATCTAATGACAATGTATAGTTTTTTTGTTTTAAAGGTGGCACCTAGTTTGGAATTTTGAATATTACAGAATATACGGAATGCATGTAAAGGTGTAGAGATGAGGAATTTTCTGAAAGATCTTCCAAAATTTCTCTATTTAAGGGAGACCGGGTATGAGACACATACATCAATCAAGTTGTCTCATATCTATCCTCTGGGTGATCAGAGAAGCAGTAAGCAGTCAGAGGTTGATTTTAAAATATGAATCAGAAGCAGATATTCATTGGAGGAGTGGAGGTAGAAACCAAATTGAAAGCCAGCTAAAAGATGCTTGAATATGCTTCTGGAGGAAAATGTTCATTGACAATTGTGCATGAGCAGCAACTGATGCAGTAAAAAAACCTATCATAATAACAAGGATGTCTTCTTATTTTTCCTTTCTCCATCTAATACATGTTCTTTTCTTTGCTTTGTATTTTTTTGGGGGGCTGGGGGTGGAAGGTTTGGGGATAAACAGTAGTATGTGACAAGCAAGATCCCTCAGTCACAATTTATGCCACCGGAAAACAAATGTTCTTTATATCTTTCCATTTAAAAAAAAACCTGGAGTAGCAAGATATTTTGCATTGCATTATCCTTGCCATTGTACTCCACTCACGCCTTTGTGTTTTAAGCACTGAGCCACTGGGTGTCTGCCAAGCAAACATTATGTCTGTGCTTGTAATAATGATTTTTAATCTTTGATTTGGTTTGTGCAGCTGTCATTGATCAGCACTGTCTTGTCACCTATTTGCTTTAGCATTTGAATCATGGTAACCATATTTGTTCAACTAGCTTAAGTGCTGCAGAAGCCCTAGAGGTTGTTTGCAATGTTTATCTGTTAAAAGGGCTCAGTATAGATTTATGCATCAGGTTTCAAAGAAATGTAATCTATTTTCCCACAAACCTGTTCTTCTATACTCTTTGTGTCTGCTGTTTATGTTATGATTAGAAAGGAAGTACTTAGATAAAAAATTGGCCTTCAGAGTATGATTACAGAAGGGACCCATCAGGGAAAAGACATCATTATTTCATCAGAAAATAAATGTCACCAGTTTAGAATAAAAAGGCAACATGTTAATTTTATAAAAAGACATTAGATTCATAGCACAAAATTTAAATTTGATTCCAGTAAACAAAAATGATACAATTAGTCTGTCAAAATATTTGCAGTTCATTTAATATCAAAACATTTATATATTTCTTAGTATATAGCAATAGAATTTAAACTCTAGAAATGATAGAAATAGTTGTAATAAGAAACGACCTAGATTCTAGAGATCTCTTAAATGGAGACCATTATATTATGCATCATCATCAATAGAGAAAACAATTGTAGGTTTGAGGTCTTGAAACTGATACTAATTAATTGATGTAAGATGTTTGTCAGTCTGAAGCCTCTTTAGTTGGGGTCTTTGGCCTGCCATACTTTGTATTCCTTTAATTTGCATTCTTCCTGTGGGAAACTGGGAGTGGGAGTTGCATGAGAGCTGTATGTATGTAGCCATAATAAATTCTTTCTAGATAGTCAAGGTCATCCTTTGTCTTCACACACCTGCACCTGCACAGAAGGAGATGTGTGGATCCTGCCAAGTTGGCCGCTGGAGATTTGTCAATGTGATTAACTTGGGGGAGTGGGGACAAAGGCTTGAATTTTCAGCTGGGTGGAAAAACCCTGGGGATTTCAGATTCAGATTTCCCTCAAATGTCCCAGCATAAATTGTAACTATGAGGAATACTTTGCCTCAGACTCTGTTTTAATTTTGGATGCTCTTTGAAACTCTGACTAAGTGACCATATTTTTGGAGTATAAAATGCACTTTTTTATTCCCTAAAAGAAGGTGGAAAATTGTGCGCGTCTTATATGCCAAATGTAGACCCACCCAGCTATTCCCACCCTTTGGTCTCTGCCTCCCAGCAATTTACTTCCTTGTAGAGAACAGAACAAAGTCTGATTAGTGCAAGGAATTGATTATCCGCCTCCCAATGCAAAGCTGATTCAACACAAGCAGGCCACCTGCTAAAACTGAAAGTGAAACTAGCTACAAGGAGGCAAATTGCTGGGAGGTACACTGTTGGCTATGTTGGATTGCTAAAACTGCAAGAAGGTAAGTCAATAACTATAAATGTCTATAGAATGTTCAAATTATTAGACTTATTTTTAAAAGACTGCTTTATTGTTGTTCTAGACAACTTAACAAAATGAAGTTTTTTAAAATATATGCTTGATCTGAAGAGGCCCAGTGCTATTGTATCTTCTTTTAAATAGCAGAGAATAACTATACTTCCAGAAAGCCACATCAAATTTAAAGTTCTGTAAAAGTATAATCTGAAATGTTACAGTGTCCTATTTTAGTATTAAGATAAGGCAGCTGAGTTAAACCTTGACTTAGTCATGTTTGGAGTAGATCTATTTAAATAATTGCGAGGAGTTAATGTGACTACATTCAAGAAAACTTTCTGGCATTAATATACTGACATAATGTAAATTTCTACAATTCTTTGCTATTTTTGTAGTTCAGATACACATGCACAAAAATACACAGCAAACAGTGTATATCATCTGTATTGTTTGCTGTTTGCTATTTACTGCTTGACAAATTGCTGAGAGGCAGAGGCCTTTTCCCCTTGTTTTCCTCCCCCCAAACTAAGGGGCATCTTATACTCCTATGCATTTTATATTCTGATAAATATGGTAGTATACGGGTCTGTAGTATTCTGAATATGGGTAGTCATTAAAAATATACTTACCTGATGGAAAACTCACCTCCTATATTTCTCATAATTCCAACCCACCCACCCACCTCCAGTCAGCAGCCAACACAATATCCATCTGTCAAGCCCCACCTAGCTGGGCAAGACTGAGGAAGCAAGAATTACATAGATTTTAGTAAGGTGTCTTTAATGCTAATGTGAGGTAAAGACAAATATCTTACAAATGCAAAAAGGAATTTTCCAACCTCATTTATAGTGAACTCACTGGCCTAGGGTCTCTTTGCATGACTTGATGCTTCTCAGGTTCTTATAATCTGGGCTAAGATTATGTTTTGTTGGTTATGCTCTCTCACCCTCCCATTCTCTAGGGATTCTGGGCTGTTTACAATATGAGAAAAATGTTTTTAAAAGTTAATAGAAAATAATTTTAGAATTCTATAATAATTCTATTATAGAAATAGAATAGAAAAGTTAATAGAAAATAGATTCTCCCAGCACAGCATGCTCCTATCAGGGGTCAGACCAGCCAACAGAGCCAGGTTTTCAGGCACTTCTAGAAGGTCAGGAATGTGGGGAAACACCACACCTCCAGCTTGAGAATATTCCATAGGGTGGAGCCCCACAAAAAGTGGCTGTTTTTCCAGACTCCACCAGCTGAAATTCTTTGGCAGATGAGATCCACACTAGGCCTTTTCTTCTGGAAAGAGTAGGATGGACTAGTCCCATTGGAATGAGAAGGCTGCTCAAGATATCCTCAACTCATGCCATAAAGGAATTTAAAGGCAATGACCAATACCTTGAAGTCGACTTGGAAATAACCCAGAAGTACAGCTAGTGCAACAGCAATGTTACATGTGCCATTTGAGGGGATAGAATAGGCTGCATCACTATGTTCTTGTTATGTTGGGAAGAGTCCTTTGTTAAAGTTTTAATAATATCCCTTTGATTTATTTTATCTTTTTGTTTTAATTATGCATGTGTGCCTTTCAATAAGCCTGTGTATAAAAAGGCACGACAATTCCAAATTGACATGGGTTAAAAATATAATCAAGAAATCAATAGGTTATGTATTCTTTGCCAGGCGCTGAATCCCTAAATACATACGCAACACACAAACACTCAATATGTTTTAGAAATTAATTTACAAACAGTTCAAAGAAGACCAAGACAAGGAAGTCTAGTTATTTGAGCCTCCAAGAGTTGGCAAAGTTTTTAGAAATTAGTCCTTGAAGAATCCAAGCCAAAACAAAGAATGCAAACTAGAGTCGCCGAGCAGGCTATGAACAGACAGGTTTTCTGACAGTTTATGAACAGACAGATTTTCTGAAGACTGGAACCACTGAAGTCAAGATTCAAGCCATGATGCAAACTGGAGACACAGAGGTTAATATTCATGAACTACGATACAGGGTTCAAGAGTCACCATGTAAACTGAAAACAGATGTCAAGATTGCAGTTGTTCCCTGCCACCTGGCTCAGCAGGGTTAGCACTTAAGTAGCCTCAGGTGTGGCCAATTAGCCTGAAGCTCTATTCTCAAGTAGATCTCCACCAGAGTAAACCTTCCTGCTCTTTCAGCAGTTACTGCTTCTCAGCAGCCCTGCGTGCTCTTGCATTCAAGAAAGAAGTAGCCCTTTCTTTCTCAGCACTGCTTCTCAGCAGCCAAGAGGCACTGCAGGCTTCCAAAGGCTCTGGATGCACAGGCTGCTAGGCAGGCCACAATATTATGTATACTCGTGTATACTATAACTGTGATTCTTTGGATCTAAGTGTAAAAACATGTTCGGTGCATGGTACAAAAATAAAATATATTTGCAATTTTTAAAAAACCTCTTCCTTGGTCCATGCATACTTTTAGGTTTTTTTTTAAAATCAAATCCATTATGCTGATTATCCTTCAGCATTCAATACCATCATTCCAGATATTCTTTTAACAAAACTAAATCAGCTAGCTGTACCTGACCACACTTGTAAATAGATCATAAGCTTCCTAACAGACAAGAAGCAGCAGGTAAAGCTAGGAAAAATCACATCAAATACTTGTATAATTAACACAGGAGCCATCCAAGGCTGCATGCACTTCTCTTCTCTCTTTATAACAATGCCTGCATCTCAAAAAATCCCTCTGTTAAAGTACTTAAGATGATACAATAAAGATTGATCTCATTCAAGACAACAATGAATCTACATACAGATGAGAGGTTTGTTAGTACTCTGTAAAAAACAGTTGGGTTTGCAATATATAAACAAGCTAACAATTAATGTCTGTATGTATTGAAATACTATAGCTTTAAGAGGTAGTGTTGCAAATTGCCATACGAGGGAGCCAGAAAGCATGATTCTCTCTCTGTTCTCTCTGTTCTTTCTGCTGATTCACTGTGGCTGATGTAGTAAGCTATCTGTGTTTGATGATAGTTTAATGTATTTGTAAGCTGTAAATGTGTGTCTGATATGTAAGACAAGGCAGGCTTGTAATAATATTATTGTATTGAGAGTTATTGACTGATTTGAATGTGAGTGACTAGAGTGTTTAAACTGACTGTGCTACTTCTAAAGTAAACAATATTTTATATACTTATATATTCTGTTTTTGTATGACTGAATAGTTACTCATATCTCCTTGATATCTGTTGGAATCCCATGTTCCCTCTGAGCATGTCCTTGATAACTCAAGGGTTCTTCATACCCCTTAACAAGGTTGAACAACTAGCATTGTGGTGCAATCAGAACAATCTTGAACTAAATACACTCAAACCCGTAGAAATGGTGGTAGATTTTTAGGAGAAACCCTCCTATACTACCACCTCTTAAAATGCTAGACAGTACAGACCTTCAAGATTCTAGGTTCTATCATACCTCAAGACTTAAAATGGACATCTAACATCAAAAAAGTCATCAAAAAAGCACAACAGAAATGTTCTTTCTGCACCAACTCAGAAAGCTCAAACTGCCCAAGAAGCTGTCGATTCAATTCTACAGCGGAATTATAGTGTGTGTCATTTGCACCTCTATAAATGTCTGGTTTGGCTCTGCAACCAAACAAGACAGACATAGACTTCAATGGATAATTAGAACTGCAGAAAAATCAATTGCTACCACCCCGCCTTCCATTGAAGTCCTGTATACTGCATGAGTCAAAAAGAGAGTTGTGAAAATATCTACAGACTACTCACATCCTCACATAAATTGTTTCAACTTCTACCCTCAAAACAATGCTATAGGGCACTGTACAACAGAACAACTAGACTCAAGGATGGCTTTTTCCAAAATCCCTCTGCTAAACAACTACACTGCTCAAAAAAAAATAGGGAACACTTAAACAACACAATATAACTCAAAGTAAATCAAACTTCTGTGAAATCAAACTGTCTACTTAGGAAGCAACACTGATTGACAATCAATTTCACATGCTGTTCAGTGCACATTCAACTTTGTACAGAACAAAGTACTCAATGAGAATATTTTATTCATTGAGCAGGATATGTTATTTGTGTGTTCCCTTTATTTTTTTTGAGCAGTATATTTCCCACAATATTGTCAAATTACTATTACTATTATTTTTCTCATCCTTCCTACTACCTATTTCTTCTCACTTATGACTATAACCATGTTGCTTATTTAATTTATATTGTTTTATTTGTTTCCTAATATGATTTGATTGCTTATTAATAACCTATGACTATCTTATGATTCTTGATGGATATATTTTATTTTTCTTTATGTACACTGAGAGCATATGCACAAAAGACAAATTCCTTGTGTGTCAAATCACACTTGGCCAATAAAAACTCCTATTCTATTCTATTCTATTCTGTTCTGTTCTGTTTGTTCTATTCTATTCTATTCTATTAGTTGAACAAACAAATCTTAGACAATTTGATTGCAGAAAATAAAACTTCAGCAACAGAATTTTCAATACCTGGAATGCACCTTCTGATCCTATGGTTTCTTCCCCAAACCCCGCAAAATTTAGACTGTCTACTGTTGGCCTTACCCCATTCCTAAGAGGTCTTTAAAGGAGGTGCATAAGTGCACCAGCATGCCTGCAGTCTCTTTCCTAATATTCTGTTTTATTCATAACCATTTCCTGAATTCATAATCATGTTTATACTTATATCTGTCATTTAATACATGTTTGATGAAGTAAAGAAAATAATAAACAAATAACTAAACAAACAAACAAACAAACAAATAAGAATGGGAAATCATGCTTTTGCTTGGTTTTAAGAATTAAAGTGACTGATAAATAAAATACTCATTGTATATGGTAGTCAGTATGAGAGGAAAAAGAAATCAGTTGCTTTATTTATGAGTGGCACATGGGAGTTCATTTCAATCACATTTGGTTTATTCACAAAGTTCCATTATGAAGGACTGAAATTCATTCTGATCCTTTTGTCAGTGTCTTAGAGAATTGAACTCTAGCATATTGCAATCCCCAAAGAAATTGCCTGGTGCTAAAGAGTTTCAAATAATTGTTAAATTCCCATGTTTCTTGGGGGAGAAAACATGTCCATGATTAGTAAAGCAAGTCTGAAAACGTAGTCATAATAAAAAGACATATTAATGTTGAATACAACATTCCATTTTCTTTACTTCAAAGAAAGGTAAGTTTGGTATGAAGAAAAATAATCCCAGAAAAAAATATTCATCTTCACTGCTCAACCACTTATATTATCCAAGTAAGAGTAGAGAAAATTAAATATAATGATGTACCAACCAATATTATGGATTATATTGGTTGGTACATCATTATATTTAATTTTCTCTACTCTTACCTGGATAATATAAGTGGTTGAGCAGTGAAGATGAATATTTTTTCTGGGATTATTTTTCCCATAAGGCTAAAACACCAGGCTGCACTTTTATATTGATGTACCAACCAATATAACCCATAACAAAAAATAAATAAATGATACAAAACTGTTTAGATTGATTTGATTCATCAAGTAGAACATTTCTTTTTTTCATTTAGAGATGTTTTGCTTATGCATTCCTTACATAAATATCCAAGGTATATCAAATAGGAGTGAGTAAAACTATTTTCTAATATATTTATAATTTTACACATATTCATTCATAAATACTTTTCAATCAATTTCTGTGTAAATTGCATTGTTTTAAAAATCAATTAATTTTTTGGGGTGAAATTTATAAAGTGTAACTTCTGTTCTAAGCTAAAAAAAATTGTTTGTTTCATTTTTGGACAAAAAGTATCACAATATTTGGAAAAATGTGAACCCCCCCCCCCCAAAAAAAAAGAATGATAGTAATCTAACAGTTATATTGAGAAGTCAATTCAAGCTATTCTGTTACTTAATAGACAAAGCACAAAACCTTGAATAAGTGTTTTCATAATTTAATGCTTTATTTGAAAGCTAGAAAATTTAACATATTTTATGCCATACTCTTTATAGATGCAAAGTGTACATGCATTGAATTCAGCTGCAGTTACATGGGTGAAATAAGATGAGCATTTCATTAAAATTCATAGAAATTGTGAATAGGATACATTATTTCAGATGAAAGGGGGGAAGGAAAAGAAGTTCTTTCTTCTTTGACTTGCATGCCCTCATTAAATAGATTATATGAACATAATTAGATAAAATATCCTTCCCTGGTCAGATGCTGCTCATGTACTGAACTTCAGGTTCACCACTCTTCAATCAGATTGCCTGTTCATTATATTGTTAGTTTTTGGAGCTGAAACCCAAAACACTAGGAAAAATAAAGCAATTGGTATCTATGTAAATTAATCAATGCTTTTATGACTACATCCGGGACCGCCTTCTACCGCATGAATCCCAGCGACTGATTAGGTCCCACAGAGTTGACCTTCTCCAGGTCCCGTTGACTAAACAATGTTGTTTGGCGGGTCCCAGGGGAAGAGCCTTCTCTGTGGCAGTCCCGACCCTCTGGAACCAGTTCCATCCTGAGATTAGAACTGCTCCCACCCTCCTTGCCTTTCGTAAACTCCTTAAAACCCACCTCTGCCGTCAGGCATGGGGGAACTGAGATAACTTCCCCAGGCCTATACTGTTTATGTATGGTATGTTGTGTGCATGTTTTTTAAATTATGGGTTTTTAGTTTTAATTATTAGATTTGTATTATATATTGTTTTCTATTACTGTTGTGAGCCACACCGAGTCTACGGAGAGGGGCGGCATACAAATTTAATAAATAGATAGATAGATAGATAGATAGATAGATAGATAGATAGATAGATAGATAGACAAACAAACAAACAAACAAACAAACAAATATGCTCATGCTAGTGCTAGATGCCTGTTATGTAGTTGGCTTGAATCGTAATCTTGCAAAACTACTTGATGCTGATAATCATTGCTCTGAGCTTTTCTACTTTTATTTATAGCAGGTGCTAATTAGCTCCTCTTTGAGAATTGCAAAAGCAAAAGCTAACATGTGTAAGAGATGCTTTGAATCAGCTGTGGGTTGCTCCCGGTTCGGCCTGGTTCTGTAAACCGGTAGAATCACAAAAACAGAAACTGAAACATATTTAGGCCTTTGTTCAATGCAGAAATGGAAATTAAGGCATCTCAAATAAATGGGTGTCTAGCTTCCATTTGACCATATTAATTAATTAATTAATTTCAATTAGGGATTTGAGAGTTATGATAAAGGACATTTGTGAAACGCTGATAATTTGAAATAATGACTTTAGCAAAATGAATATATTTGTGTGTATATGAAAACCCTTCTTATCAAATTAATAGCAAATGATTACTTACTATATTCATACTAAATAAGAAAGAAAAACACAACTCCATTTATCTTGCTGCCAGTCATCATTTTCTTATCTTTCTTTCACCATTTCCTGACCTCTCAAGAGAGATATGCCTTTTGATAAAGTGCCACTTTGGCTATCATCTCATGAAGCACTACATAGAACAGAGATGGTATTGGAGCGAAAATGGCTGACATATTGAGACTTAAACATATTTTTAAAAGATAAAGACAAAGACAGGAAAACAATTAGTAAGTGAAGGATTTGTTTGTGATTTGTAATTAACTATTATAGAATTTTTGTAAGATTTTTGTAAGATAAACTTGATTTTTAAAAAGTTTTGTTTTTATGGGAATTCAATTTGAATTCAATCAGCTTATATTCTGGAGATGGCCACTTGATTGCTAAAGTATGAATATGTCAAAGATTGAATGATAAAATGGGTGAAAAACGCTGGGTGTAATATAGTGCTAGATAAATGGGGGAATATATAGACTAATGGTCTAAAACTTACATTGAATTATAACTTGAAAGTAATTTTTTACAAAATGCTGTATCACTGATATTTAACTTCAGATAGGCTAGTGAAAATGTATACAGCAGCTGTGTCAAACTCAAGGCCCTCAAGTTGTTTATATCTGGCCTGTGGAGCAAGCCTGGAAAATGTCAAAGGACTAGACTTCAGTGCCTCTGCCAGTCGGCCACATGGAGGCCCTATAAGATCCCCTCATGACCTATTTTTGGCCTCCCTGGCCTGCTGCAGCACTCTGCTGACCAAAAATTACAGTGCTGATCTGGCCCTTGAAGAAATCCAGTTTGACCCCCCTGGAATAGAGGGACTCCTAATGAGGAAATAGCAATAGCATTTAGACATACACTGCTTCAAGTGCTTTACAGCCCTCTCTAAACGATTTATAGAGTCAGCATATTGCCCCCAACAATCTGGGTCCTCATTTTCCTGGCCTTGGAAGGATGGAAGGCTGAGTTAACCTTGAGCCAGTCAGGACTGAACTGCCAAACTCCTGGCAGTTGTCAGTCAGCAGAAGTAGCCTGCAGTACTGTGTTCTAACCACTGTGCTACTATGGCTACAACCATAATTCAGGTACATTCTATCATAAGTGGTAGAATGCAAATATGTTAAAACATATTGGATAAATATAATAATGATAGTGCGTAAAATATTTAAGACACAAATATTAATGAAACCTAAAACTTTTATTTTAGGCATAATGGCTAAATCAACCAAAAAAACTATTCCTTCACATGGTGACCACTAAAAGGATTTATTTATTTATTGGATTTGTATGCCGCCCCTCTCCGGAGACTCGGGGTGGCTAACAGCAATAATAAGACAGCGTACAATAATAATCCAATAATAAAAACGATTAAAAACCCATTGATATAAAAACCAAACATACATACAGACATACCATGCATAAAATTGTAAAGGCCTAGGGGGAAAGAGTATCTCAATTCCCCCATGCCTGGCGGCAGAGGTGGGTTTTAAGTAGCTTACGAAAGGCAAGGAGGGTGGGGGCAATTCTAATTTCTGGGGGGAGTTGGTTCCAGAGGGCTGGGGCCGCCACAGAGAAGGCTCTTCCCCTGGGTCCCGCCAAGCAGCATTGTTTAGTTGACGGGACCCGGAGAAGACCCACTCTGTGGAACCTAACTGGTCGCTAGGATTCGTGCAGCAGAATTGTAATTGCTAAGCACTGGAAAGGAAAAAAAATGCTGACTGTTGAATAATGAATTTTAAAATTGCTTGAATTAACAGAAATAGAAAACTAACTGCTTTGATTAGAGAAAATGGACTTGACAGCTTTATAAGAGACTGGAAACCATTTGTGGACTTTATTCTTGTTAAGTACAGTAACAGATGGTTAACGGAGGGTGTTGAAAGTCAGTGTAAAGTTGAGGTAACCTACTGACTTTTTCTTAATTTTTCATATATATATTCTAACTAGATGCTTGGTTGATTTGATTATCAGATAGAGATCCTCTCTCCTGGAATATGTGTTTATTTTATATAGTATTCTTGTTAAATAAAGATAGAAAAGCAGATAATTATTTGTAGACCTGTTATATAAGGGGAGGAGGATTTATAGTTTCCTTTTCCTTTCTATTTTTTTCAGCATTCAGCTGGGATCTATTCGTGTTTACTTCAGTTATTATTTAGGTACTTTTTTTCCTTTTTGTACACTTTTTTTCCTTTTTTGTTCTTAGCATTGAATGTATGTTTTTTGTGTTTTGTTTTTCATTTTCTACTTATTGATAAAACTCTCCCTCCCTCCCCCTCTGTGTATGTGTGACAGAGAAAGGGAGGGAGGGAGAGAGAAAGACTTTGTAAAATGCATCCAAAATAACATAATCTGAACATGATAATTTGTTCTCTGGATTCACTTGTTTTATGATCCACTTTTCTGGACCAACCATGATAGTTTCAGGATTCTTCTGCAATGTTAAATTTCAAAAGTCTCATTTTATATTTCATTTACATAGATACAGGGAAAAAAACTATTATCCCTACGTTCTTTGTAGGTATAAATATATCAAAGAACTCATTTAGGGTAGAATTCTGAATACAGTATTTGTAATAATTTATTAGAAAAAAGGACAAACTTGTTGAATGAGTTAAAAGTAATATTACATCTTATTTTAGAGAATAAATAAATATAACTCTGTTATATTTTTTGTTTGTAGCCAAACAGGTTGTAGCAAGATCTTGTAAGACATAAAAAACAAAATGTAAATATTCTAATATAATGAAATTATCTTGGAGCTGGATTGTGAAGAGTCATTATTCAAATATTTTCTATTTTCTTTAGTGTATTTTAAACAAAACAAAATAAAATGAAACGATGGATTTTATTTAAACGAAGTAAATAAAATAATTTAATGCATCTTCTGGCATTGTTTGTAAAAACAAGTGGATCAATTGCTTATTGATCAACAAATTTATTTTTGTTTAAGAAATTTCCCAAACTTCATATTAGATTGTCTGTTACCTGAACCTTCCTTTCCGTGAAGTTTGGGAGAGCATGAGGTCTCCTCCAATTATCTAAAATTTTCCTTTTTTTTTTTTAGACTTCAAAAGGAGAATATATAAATTCCATCCAGACTAGCAGCTAATTCTATCACTGCACTAGGCTGAAATTCATTCTTTCTGAAGATTCAAGTTTATTAAAAGCATATGAAAATCCCCATTGAGGATGCTGGGCTTGCCGGCTGCAAAGCTGGCAGCCCAGGTTTGAGACTCGAGAACTACATGATGGAGTGAGCTCCTATCTTCATCCTAGCTCCTGTAGTTTAAAAACATGAAAATACAGGTGTTGTGATTCCGTCTGAGGCTCCTCAGGGAACGGCTGAACCTCTGCCGGCTCCATGCTCAGAGGGGGAGGATGAGGAACAGGAGGAGGAGGAGGAGGCCCAGGCAGACAGGGAGGAGGAATATCAGGCCAAGGGAGAGGGAGAACAGCCTGAGTCCCCCGGGGTGGAGCTCTCCCCAGCAAGCAGCCTGGAGTCCTTGGATGAAAATGCACAAGCCATCATCGATCTCAGGCAGAGAAGAGCAGCACAACGAAGGGGACAATTAGCCAGGTATTTCCAGCCCTAAATAGGCAACAGCTGGGTTTGGGTGTGGTTCTCCCCAGAAAGGCTGAAAATGCAGACCCACCCTTCCTGTATTGTGGAGTATTATCTTTGGGAGTCCTGGGACCTGGCTGTGATCTTTGGCGTTTCTGACTCTGGCTTGTGGCCCTGAAGGCTGAAACCTTGGGGGGAAAGACGTGGGTCTTATTCTCTACAGTGGTGTGTGTGCCAGCAAGAAGTCTGCTGTATTGTCTGGCCATCATGACTCTGCTGTGAAGCCTCATAGCCTGTCTGTTGGGAAGAACAGGTTTTTCTCTGTGTTTGTTTTTCAAACTATAAAGTGCCTTTGCTTTTACCAGCGTGTCTGGCTGCTTTTTTCAGTTGGTGTTGAAATCTGGGGGCACCCAGACAGAACAACAGGTAGATAAATAGATACCACTTTGGTGAGAAGGTAATAAAGCTCCATGATGTCATGCTGGCCACATGATCATGGAAATGTCTTCAATCAATGGGCTGAGTGGCATTGAAATGGAGATGACCATTGCTCCATGTGACTAGCAGAGTAAAATCCATAGGGACTCCTTATTTATTTATTTGTTTGTTTGTTTGTTTGTTTATTTATTTATTTATTTATTTATTTATTTATTTTTACTAGGACTGGTAAGAAATGCAAATAAAATAAATTATTTATAAAATAATTATTTGAAAATTTAATTTTAATGAATATGGAATAAAATAATTTTGAAATCACAAGAATTGTTTTATAAGAAAAAGAAAAGAGATTTCTTTTGAAAGCCAGATTGGTCTCTTGCTAAGGCACTAGACTAGAAACCAGAAGACTGTAAGTTCTTGTCTTGCCTTAGGCATGAAAGCTGGCTGGAAGTCATTTGGCCAGTCACTCTCTCAGTCCAATGCACCTCACAGATTGCTGTGGTTGGAAAAATAGGAGAAAAGAGTATTAGATCTAGCTCACTGACTTTAATTATTTATCAGAATAATAAAAATGTCATTAAAAACAAATAAATTGGAAGACCAATTTCAGATGGAAATTTTAACAAACTTTGCTTAAAGGACATTAAAAATGTAATGAGCTTTATGTGAAATCAGAGCAATGGTGTTTCTGCTAGCTAGGACAATGTAAAGAGAAAGAAAGAAAATTAGGCAGGAAGCATAATGGAACATAGTTCTACTTTGAAAAGTTAACTACAAATTGCTTTATCCATTGCTTAACCTTTGCTTTGTAAAGTTCCAGTAACATTTCCATTATAATCCCAACAAACCCCTTCCTACGTAGGGTTACTAACAATAAAGAATGTCTTTACACCTGTCAATCACTCTTTTCATACACAGAGAACAGTGCAGGAAAGGTTATGATCTTGAAAATGGCTTTTTGCTGCCATTTAAGCTTTTACAGGTATATTGGCTTTAGTACAGCTTAGAGTCTTCAATTAAAATAGCCTTGTAGCATTCTGACATTCCACTTCTAGCACTTTTTGATGCTTAATGTTATATTTAATAGATCTTAAAGAGCTAGAAAAGTTTTTAAAATTGCAATCTCATGGGGAAAAATAAAACTCATTTTGAAAATAACAGTCATCAAAGCTTTGCCCATTACAAAAGAAATGCCAAAAAACTGTTCAATGTTTAACATTGCAAATGCCACAATCCATGTACTTTCTATTCAGACAGATTTGAATGGAATCCACCTAATAGATTTCATAAACAAAGGCTGCAAACCTAAATAAACTTGTTAGGCAGTCAATACTGTGGGGCACCCTGAAACATGCCATGTAAGTTGTTTGTTCATTTTATGCCATATTAACAAATGTTTTAGGCCTTGTAGCATAAAAACAAAGGTAGACATTGGTGGAGCAAAGCAATGGTGGACTTTTCTTTCATCTTTTTAATCTGTTGATGTATCAATGAAAATAGTAAAAAAAAAGTTTAATAAATAATATTCCAGATTCCACTAGTGAAAAAATAAAACTGAAGAGTGAAAATGATAAGATATCCATCAGTTTCACTTTTTCCTGTATAACTACCTGAAGAGTAATACTGCTTGCAGTTTTCTTTAAAACTGTTAAACTAGCTTTAAATATCTGGATATTTAAATATCACTCAGATCCGGGTGGACCTCGACTCCAATTGGAAAACAGAGTCGGCTGACAACGAGTCAGTTGAGGTGACTGGGGCACGTACTTGTCCACCTGTCTGGGAAGAGTTTGATCTGGTGACACCTGATGAAGTGGACAAGGCCATTGGAGCTGTGAGTTCCGCCACCTGTCTACTGGATCCGTGTCCCTCCTGGCTGGTTTCGGCCAGCAGAGAGGTGACACGGAGCTGGGTCCAGGAGATTATCAATGCTTCCTTGGGGAGGGGATCCTTTCCATCATCCTATAAAGAGGCGCTCGTGCGCCCCCTCCTCAAGAAGCCTTCCCTTAATACTTAATAACTACCGGCCAGTCTCCAACCTTCCCTTTATGGGGAAGGTTGTCGAGAAGGTGGTGGCACTCCAGCTCCAGCGATCCTTGGAAGAAGCCGATTATCTAGGTCCCCAGCAGTCGGGTTTCAGGCCCGGTTACAGCACGGAAACTGCTTTGGTCGTGTTGATGGATGATCTCTGGTGGGCCCGGGACAGGGGTTTATCCTCTGTCCTGGTGCTTCTTGACCTCTCAGCGGCTTTCAATACCATCGACCATGGTATCCTTCTGCACCGGCTGGAGGGGTTGGGGGTGGGAGGCACTGTTCTTCAGTGGTTCTCCTCCTACCTCTCCGGTCGGTCGCAGTCGGTGTTAGTGGGGGGTCAGAGGTCGACTCCGAGGTCTCTCCCTTGAGGGGTGCCTCAGGGGTCGGTCCTCTCCCCCCTGCTATTCAATATCTACATGAAACCGCTGGGTGAGATCATCCAAGGGCATGGGGTGAGGTATCATCAGTACGCTGATGATACCCAGCTTTACATCTCCACCCCTTGTCCAGTCAACGAAGCAGTGGAAGTGATGTGCCGGTGTCTGGAGGCTGTTGGGGCCTGGATGGGTGTCAACAGACTCAAACTCAACCCGGATAAGACGGAGTGGCTGTGGGTTTTGCCTCCCAAGGACAATTCCATCTGTCCTTCCATTACCCTGGGGAGGGGGGAATTATTGACCCCCTCGGAGAGGGTCCGCAACTTGGGCGTCCTCCTCGATCCACAGCTCACATTAGAGAACCATCTTTCAGCTCTGGCGAGGGGGGCGTTTGCCCAGGTTCGCCTGGTGCACCAGTTGCGACCCTATCTGGACCAGGACTCACTGCTCACAGTCACTCATGCCCTCATCACCATGAGGTTTGACTACTCTAATGCTCTCTACATGGGGCTACCTTTGAAAAGTGTTCGGAAACTTCAGATTATGCAGAATGCAGCTGCGAGAGCAGTCATGGGCCTACCTAGGTATGCCCATGTTTCACCAACACTCCGCAGTCTGCATTGGTTGCCGATCAACTTCCGGTCATAATTCAAAGTGTTGGTTATGACCTTTAAAGCCCTTCATGGCACTGGACCAGAATATCTCCGAGACCGCCTGCTGCCGCACGAATCCCAGCGACCGATTAGGTCCCACAGAGTGGGCCTTCTCCGGGTCCCGTCAACTAAACAATGTCGGTTGGCGGGCCCCAGGGGAAGAGCCTTCTCTGTGGCGGCCCCAACCCTCTGGAACCAACTCCCCCCGGAGATTAGAACTGCCCCTACTCTCCTTGCCTTTCGTAAGCTCCTTAAGACCCACCTGTGTCATCAGGCATGGGGGAACTGAGACATCTCCCCCAGGCATATACAATTTATGAATGGTATGTGTGTATGTATGTGTGTTTAGAAAATGGGGTTTTTTAAATGTTTTTAGTAGAAATTTAGATTTGTTATAAATTGTTTTTCACTTGTTGTGAGCCGCCCCGAGTCTGCGGAGAGGGGCGGCATACAAATCTAAATAAATAAATAAATAAATAAATAAATAAATAAATAAATAAATAAATAAATAAATAAATAAATAAATAAATAAATAAATAAATAAATAAATAAATAAATAAATAAATAAATAAATAAATAAATAAATAAATAAATAAATAAATAAATAAATAAAATGTTCTAGTACTGGGCCAGAAAATTAAACAAGCTCTGTTGTTGGATTTATTTATCTGCTCACTAATATTAAAAAAAATAAATTATAACCAGGCATGTTATTTTTTTATCATTATCGTTATTAGAGTTATATTTGTTATATTACACCTTACAGGTTTTAATTTGCTGTTTGCCATCCAAAATGACTGTTTTTAGATTGGTGTCTATATAAATTGTTTCATTTAAACCTCTGAGGAGACTGGGGGGAGTTGTGGAAAAATATAATAACTGCATGTCTTCAAAAACCCATAGGCATGCTATATAAACAGAAAAAAATATGGTTGATGTTTGTTTTCCCAGCATAAAGCACAAGAGAATCTACCATTTGCCCTGTGATGGCCATTTCTAGCAAGAACACCTGAATAGCATTGTCAAAAAAAGGGGAACAGATTGAAATCCTGATGGCAATTTCTTCAGAAGCCTTAATTACCAGCTAGTTTCACAATTTACTTGATGTTCACGTGAACCTTTTATTCTAAAGCTGAAAAATAACAACCTGTTAAATAAAAACCTATTGATAACACATTTTTGTCCAATTCACCTGTATGAATCCTCTTCATATATTTAGCAGTGATCATTGGTGAAGGGGAGATAGGGACGTATCTTTTTTACTCTTCATCTTCATAGTATAAAAGAGAAAACTGAGTCCTGAATGCAAAGGATCCCATCATTTGTTGCAAAGTAACAGCATTCAGGAAAACATAGCAATGTATTTTGATATCATTAGCATTTCACAGCACTACAGGATCTGTCATGAGCAAAGTCTCAAGTAAGTTTTGACAAATGGCAAAATTATGTATGCATATAGTCCATGTGTGTGTGTGTGTACACACACACACACACACACACACACACACACACACACACATTTAAATCAAACCAAACTCACCAATAATTATCTATATCAGATGTGTCAAGCTCAAGGCTTGTGGGCCAGATCTGGCCCAAGGAGTGCTTAGATCTGGCTCTCAAGCCTTAGGGCCACCGTGGAAACAGTGATGGACCGGTCTGCAGTATTTCTGCCAATGAAAACAGAGTTCAGGAGGGCTGCGTATGGCTCTCCTGAACTCCCTTTTCGCCTGCAATGGCTTCCTGCAACCTTCTGCCAGCAAAAACTGAGCTCAGGAGGGCTTGGCTCTGTTTTTGCTGGTAGACCACTTGGGCCACCACAGACGCCCCTGAGATGAATGCTGTCAAACTGGCCATGGTCCCCTAAAGTCAAGCACAATCTTGATGCAGTCCTCAATGAAATAGAGTTTGAACCCCTGATCTATATGTACCTTTCTATAAATAGACTTTTTGGATTCATTTTCAAGTAAATATGTTTTAAGGTTATATCCAGGGGTGGGCTACTGCCTGGATGGGGAGGGGGAGAATGCAGTGGGGTAGTGAAAATGGAGCTCCATCCTACAGAACCCAATTTGCATTGAAAGATGTTGAAAGAAAATGCAGGACATCCTGCATAAGCCACTCCCACAGTGTGGTAGTAAAAATTTTGGTAGTCCTTCACTGGTTATATCAGTAGTTGTTTAAAAGATCCAAGGTCTAACATAGAACAGAAATGTTTACAGGCAAGCACCTTATTTTATTGTTTAATTGCAATTAAGGAGAAAAACCCAGAAAAGTACATTAGTCCAGTACATCTTGCTTGTGAATTTGCATGGATGCCTGCTGATATTCAGCATTTGTACAGTAATATGTCCTATAATGGCAGTGAAGACTGCATTTGGATTTTAAAAACATTAGAATATTTAGAATCTGCCCCAATCAATCATGACTTCTTGCTCAGTACAACAAAGCAATACTGTATATGAAAAGGAAAAAAGTGCAACAGATATTTATTAAACTCCATGATAAATGATAAAAATCCTGATAGGCACTAAACGTATCCCGGGGACTGTATTTCACTGGAAAAGTATGGATTTGTCTACTCTATGAATTACCTATAGAATGGAACAGTCTATATCCCCAGGAAGGGGAAGTAAATATTCCATAGAATAGGGACCACCTTATCCCAGATCCCCATGGTGGATAAGCCACAGGGGTGGGCTGCTGCCCGGATAGAGTGGGGGGACACACACACACACAGTGGAGTAGCAAAAATGGAGCTCCACCCCAGAGCACCCAATTTGCACTGAAAGATGTTGAAAGAAAATGCCCATAGTGTGGTCGTCAATTTTTTCGTAACCCTTCACTGAGAAGCCCCCATAGATAATCTCTTCTTGACAAAGGTGGCTGGACAGATTCAATTTTTGTTGCCTGATATATCCCAGTGTTGTATTATAAAAGGTTTTTAAAATAATATCAAACATTTTAGATTAACAGCAGCTGCAGTTACTCACATAATTTTTTAAAAAAGAATGTAATGGGTAATAAAAAAAATTTATCAGTACTGCAATTTTAATGACTGCAGAAACAGGGGTGTATAAAATTATGGGCATTTCTACTGTATTAAATATGCCTTCTCCAGAGTACATATGATATGCTACAATTGACCTCAATGTACAAAATTATATTAAGCTAACAGCCTGTGATTGTGTAAAAAATAATATAAAAAGGCTTTTTCTTAACCATTTTATGGATAGATGCAGGGATGGGCAGCACCCAGTGCACCCATTGTGTGGCTCCAGTAGATCGGCTGCACCCAGGTACACAGCTCTGGTAGATTGCCGACTGCACATGTGTGAAAGCAAAGAAATAGCCAAAAATTGGCCAAACCTTGCACATGTGGTCGCAAAGGCGCAATTCGGTCTAGAGCCCCCATTGCCGACATGTTCCAGGCAGCAGCAAGGGACTCTGACGAACTGCATACAAACGAATCCGGTAAAACCCCAAGCACATTCTGAAAGCTCTCTGGGTCCATCAGGTACCTGGGGCAGAACTACCTAGTCGATTCCGCCTTCCTGCAGGGGAGGATTGGAGCCTTAAAATCAAGCGGCAGTAAAAAAAATGTATCCTATGCTTCCTTGCAAGAATAAATGCAAATCTACCCTTCTCTCATTTATCTACATAACAACCACGCTAAGCATGTTAACCTAGGAGATTATTGGCCCATGGTGATCTTTATACTTAAAGAGCTAGATATTTGAGCTCAGTTCATTTTGGTAATAATATGATCTCCAGGAACTATGCTTTATTGCCTTAGTCCATTAATATCTAATTGATTATTCTGACAATGTGAAGGGAATGGCTGAACAACAATGCCCCAAACTCTTGCTGTAATCAAATATTATAATAGAATTTGGACAATTGGGCAATAAAATTCGCTCTCAATTTTCCACCTCCATGGTTAATTATTGGATATTTTTATCATAAACATTCCTTTGTCCAGGTAATTAAAAATAAAGTTTAAAACAAACCACCACTCAGGAGATTGTTGACATTAGTAAAAGTTACAATGTCAACAAATGATAACATTAAGAACCTTTTTCTTCTGTGTTAGAATTTCCCACAGAATAAGGTAATTCGATCATAAGCTTCACACTACCACAATAGCTTCAAAAGAAGACTATATTTCCATTTTGCAAAATGCCATTATGAGCCATGAAAGATAACTGTTGGATTTCTGATGGACAGATCTGCCCTCCCCCCAATCAACAGCTTAACATATCAGAACTAGATGAGCAACTCTATCTAGATTTGCTCTATTCTGGAGAATTTAAAATTTATCCCAATTTCTCTGTTATACCTCATATTCCAGGCTTTAGCTAAATCTGAAATCTCAAATATATAAGAAGTTGTTTTTTATAATAAATATAATACAAATTTTTAGAAAAAAAATTCTGCCCTTGAAAAAAAATAAAACTGCTTATTAAAGTATATATCAAAACAAGATCAAACTGAGTATACAGAAACAAGCCAGGGGTATGCTACTCCAGAAACTGTGTCTCATCTCAGATACTTTTCTGCTGGAATAAAACTCTAAAAGACATAATTTTGAAATATGTATGCCCAAACATTTTCAGTTATACAATTTATTTTATTTTATTTTATTGTTTTGTTTTGTTTTGTTTTATTATTTTATTTTATTTTATTTTATTTTTTAATTTAGTTCTATGCCGTCCAATCCCGTGGGATTTGGGACAGCTTACAACAATAAATAGTACAATACATTGATTAAAAAGTCAAATATTAAATAATAAAAAACATTTTAAAAAACCATTATAAAATCCAAGCAAACTATCTAATCATACATACATACATACAAGTCAATAACAGTTTGGCCTTGATTAGGTGTTAATATTCATGGCCCCCAGGCCTGCTGGCAGAGCTAGGTCTTCACAGTCTTTCAGAAAGTGAGTAGGATAGGAGCAGTGTAGACATTGGGGGATAGTTGGTTCCAAAGGCCCAGAGCAACCCTCCCCCACAGGCCCAACAACCTGCATTGCTTAATCAATGGGACCAGGAGGAGGCCAACTCTGTGTGATCTAGTTGGTCTCTGGGAGGTATGCAACAGGAGGCAATCCTGTAGATAGTCTGGTCCTAAGCCATGTAGGACTTTATAGGCAATAACCAATACCTTGAATTGTGACCAGAGACTAATTGGCAGCCAGTGCAGTGTGCAGAGCATTGGTGTTATATGGGTGTACCTAGGTACACACATGACAGCTCTCATGGCTGCATTCTAGACTATCTGCAGTCTCTGAGTCCTCAAGAGTAGCCCCAAATCAAGCTCATTGCAGTAATCAAGATGGTAGGTGATGAGAGTCTGAGTGACCATGTGCAGAGCCTTCTGGTCCAAATAGGGCCACAACTGGTATACCAATCCAGCTGAGGGTCAGAGAAGCAGGGAGCCGCCCTCCTCGGCTTGGGGGTGTCAAGGAGGAGTGACTCTGGACCCCCAGCTGGACATCCCCCCAAGGGCTTTGTTGGTGGTGGCTTCTCTCTCTCTCAGCCCCCGTCCCCACCCAGTTGGCTTGTCTTTCATTCTGAACTTGTCTTTTTTTCTGAGAGCTGGGGTTTGTGAGGGGGGGGGTCAGAGAAGCAGGGAGCCGCCCTCCTTGGCTTGTTGGAGCTGAGGAGCAGTGACTCTGGACCCCCAGCTGGACATCCCCCCAGGGGCTTCGGCAGCAGTGGCTTCCCTCTCTCTCAGCCACCCTCCCCACCCGGCTGGCTTGTCTTCTTATGCACATCCAGAGACAGGAAATCCCAGCGGGGATGAGAAGCAAATGGGAAATCATGGCAGTGACAATCACAGGGCAGGGGAATCCCTGTGGCAGTAAGTGAGCGCAGGTGCAGTAAGAGAGCCCAGGCACCTGGGCTTGGATTCATAAGACAAAAATGGTTCTTAAGACAAGGCAAACAAATCTTAAACCCCGGGTTTGTATCACGAAAAGTTCATATGAAGAGGTGTTTGTAAGATGAGGTATCACTGTATAAGCCTTAATAACGTCACTTGCTGTTCTGCAGTATTAGATGGTAAAAACCGTAGTTTTTTACCACTCTAAAAAAATTAATAAAACCACTCTAAAATCACTCTAAAAATTTAATAAATAAAAATAGAACATAAGCTTATGAATAAAATCAACTCACAAAGCCAGTTAACAGAAGAATTTAAGTGGGTTCTTTTTGCTGGACTTAGAGATACTGAATTGTATATTTTGACCATCATTTGGAGCAAGCATGATGGGAAAAAGCGTATCTACTTATGAACAAATAAAATGCATTATACTCAACCACTATTTTAAAATAAGCTTTTTAACAACTTAAAATTACAATATTTGACAAACACTTTATCCTGTGGGAAAGAACTTTTATATAACTGCTTTTATTGTTTGCAGAATGTCTTAATGTTGGCTTTCATACCCGATTATCATTTCCATATAAACAGAACATGGAGAGTACATATAAAAGTCATTGTAATAATTGAAAGCTTTTGATAAATCCACATCTAATTTTTGGTTTGCACCTGACAATATGTTCTAGCAGCTGTCTGACATTTCTATTTAAAACAGTTCCATTAAATTCATTAGAATAGAGAAGTCTTTATAAATTTTCACCCCACTTCAATAAACACTTTCCTTGGAGAGCAATTTGTTTGGAAGTATTTTTTTAGATAATACTTTTCATTCTTAATAAATTTATGTTTGTTCTTGTTTCATTGTTACTGATTTGTTCTGTCTGGGTGCCCCCAGACTTCAACACCAACTGGAAAAAACAGCCAGACACGCTGGTAAAAACAAAGGCACTTTATAGTTTGAAAAATAAACACAGAGAAAAACCTGTTCTTCCCAATAGGCAGGCTATGAGACTTCACAGCAGAGTCCTGACGGCCAGACAATACAGCAGACTTCTTGCTGGCACACCCACCACTGTAAAGAATAAGACCCACACCTTTTCCCCCCAAGGTTTCAGTATTCAAAGTCACAAACCAGAATTCCAAGATGCCAAAGATCACAGCCAGGTCCCAGGACTCCCAAAGATAATACTCCACAAGCCAGGAAGGGTGGGTCTGCCTTTTCAGCCTTTCCAGAGAGCACCACACCCAAACCCAGCTGTTGCCTCTTTAGTGCTGAAAGTACCTGGCTAATTGTCCCCTTCGTTGTGTTGCTCTTCTCTGCCGGAGATCGATGATTGCTTGTGCATTTTCATCTAAGGAATCCAGGCTGCTTGCTGGGGAGAGCTCCCCCTCGGGGGACTCTGGCTGTCCTCCCTCTCCCTCAGCCTGAGATTCCTCCTCCCCGTCTGCCTGAACCTCCTGTTCCTCATCCTCCCCCTCTGAGCAGGAAGCCGGCAGAGGATCAGCCGTTCCCTGAGGGGCCTCAGACGGAATCACAACACTGATTATTTAAATAGGGTGGGGGGAAAAAAGAAGCATATAATAAGTTCAGTGGTGGAATAGATATGTTTATTTTGTTAAGATTAATACTAAGACTGTGCAGAAACTACCTAATGCATTTTGAAAGCCAAATAAAATTCCAGAAATGCTTGAACTAGGAACAGCCTTTTGAAACTTGTTTCTATTTATAAGAGATTCTGTCCTTACATAATTACAGGAAAAAAACCCACACACTCTTTTGAGATTGTTTTTTATGTACTTTAGTTTAAAAAGTGGTTGGATCCCAGCTGCTTTGACTCAATTCAATTTTATATCATCCAACCTGAGCAACCAATTACTAGTACCCAAAATTCCTTAGAGAAAATCTACACAAATTCAAGCTAGAGGCAAAATAAGCCCAAGTATCCCAAGTTTCTCACAAGATGTAGATTGGTTATTTATATAAATAGGACAACAAAGAGTAAGATCCTTTCTTCCAACTCTCATCTTGATTCTCTCCAGATTACTAATTTTGGCAACAGTGTTTCAAGTGTTCTTTCTAAACTAATTGTAGATTTTACCTTAAGTCAACCAACCTCCCTCAAAAATACAGTATCTCATATTTTTTGTATATATAACAAGTATTTGCTAAAACTACTTCACAATAAACCTACCCATTTTTCTAAGCTGTGCTTCATGAGAAGCCCTGTTTTCATTATCTCTTTAACTAGTCAAGTTGTTGTAACTGACTTACAACATTGATCCTTTCCCCCCCAGACCTGTTTTAATATCAGTTCTTTATACAATTTCATTAAAAATGTCAGATAGTTTCTCAACGTTAGCACAACAGTTTTATTTGTTCCTCTGGTAGGTTTCTAGTTTCCTCTAGTTTAATAAAAGCTAGAATTTTAAAAACTGAGACAATTTTTAAGATAACATAATACAGACCCAATGTTTAAACATAATTTAGATATGAATGTATACGCATTAAATGCTAAAAATTAATATAAAATATAATATACAACTTTAATTCATTCTCAAATATGGCATGGCATTTAAATGATTTGTGTGAAATCTCCTTGAAAGAATTATGCTAATTATACAACTCATTAAATTGCTATACGTCTTGGGTCAATTCCTAGGCTAAGAATCATAGTGGTACTAAATTGACACTAAGAAGTCTCTGCCAAATATGCATGCCAGGTGCAATTTTCAATGATCAATGTGAATGTTAAGCAACAAACTTTTGGAGCAGAAAGCATAGACCTTAGTCAGCAGAACAGGCTTAAAACATTTAGTCTATTATTTTAGCAATTATTGAAAAAGTAATGTTTGTTGATTAATTTTTAAGTAGATTTCCCAAGGACCGTGTTTTATGACTTTTAGCTGCATAGGAGTTAACTCAGAATACTTAGGGTCAGCAAATTATAAATTTAAGGTCAACGTTTTGGTTAACTTGCAAGCTGAAATTGTTATATTAAACAGTGTTATATTAAAGCAATGAGCTTTAATATAAATAGACCATAAACCTAGAACTTAACTTTTAGTCATACACTATCCTTTATGTCTCCACCAAAACAAATTAATAGATTCACAGGCTTGCAGGAAGAAATCAACCTAACATTAATGTCATTCATCTCTAATTTTTTTAAAAAATTGGCTTTATCACCATATTAAAAAAATCGACTCTAGGATGGAGTCATGGTGAGCGGGGGAAGGAAAGCAGCGTTCTGCTCACCAAGCCTGAATTCCCAGTGATGGGAGGCCCAATACTGGGCACCTCAACCCCAGAAGTGTAGATGAATAAGTGAGGTATCCATCAAACATTGAGACAAAAGGCAATAGCCTGATGCGGAGAAGGAAAACCTAGCAACTCTGAGGCGGGAAGAGCAGCCACCATTATGTTGGCAGTTTTAGTGTTGTGACAGCCCAAGCAACAGAGGAAGACAATCTTTTCTGAGTTATTAGCAAAGTAGAAAACATGGTAAATGCTATTAACTTATTTTGATTTGACATTATAAGAAGCTTTAAGGTATACGAAAAGGAGTGAAGAGGATTAAATCCCATAAAGTCAACAGCTACCCAGCAGTGTGAGAAATAGGAGACAAGAGGATACCGTGAAAGGGAGCACAAAAAGATACTGGGAGAGAGAGGCGATCAAAAGGATCTATGGGTATGCGAAGCAACAAAAGACTAATAACGTAATAGCAGAAAGGGGACTGTGATATATTGTGGTAGAAAACGGAGATGCAGTGAGACAAACAATTGGATATAAACTTTCCAGGGTTCTTTTTATTGGATCTTATTGGATATAGAGACTGAAAGAGTCCAGAATGAAAGAGGGAGAGACACCTATGTATTATAACAGTGAGCTGGAAAGTTTGCATCAGAAAAGAAAGCAGAAGCCTATGTGAATCTGGAAATAATTAAGGTTGGGAAAGCTGTTAGAAAACTTTCAATACAAATAAAGTACATTCAAATGCTACTGCCTGCTTAAGACTGTTCAAGACTATAACTCTGACTAAGATAACTATAATTAAAAACCAAAAGAAAATTTACCTTCTAAACCTAAAGGAGAAAACTGAGGCTTAATGAACTGAGTATTTTGGATAAATAAGTTCATAGACACTATTCTGAACTTGAGAGCTTGCTTAAACAATAATTGTGCCAAGAAGATATAATCAAATTACTAAGAACTATGAATTACTAAGGTGGTGTAACTGGAAAATATATATAGCTATTACTATTTTATTATTTACTATGTTATTATACACATCTTAACAGCCGCTAGACTATCCTTCATACAGACATTGAAGGACAAAAATTACACAGAAATGTAAAATATAAATATATTTATGTGTTTTACCTTTGTTTTTGTATTTCTCTTTATTATTTTAAAAATTGAATAAATTTTTTTGAATGAAATAAAATAGAAGTTTAATTTTTTAAAAAATAATAAATTGCATCAACTTGGGTAGGATTATACCTAGTTTCATTTGTATTCATTCATATTCATTGTCTCCTTGAAACATTTATTTCTATTCCCCTTAGTCCTGAGCCCTCCCCAAAGTTTTTAGTTGCATATTTTTAAATTAGTCTCACACAGATTAATGAAAAAGAGAATATTGCAATATATTATAATTGAATAGGGGGGATCTGCAGTAGCATTAAAATAGTTTCATATAAGGGTCAATCATTTTATGTATATGTACATGTACATGTATGTATATGCGTACATGTATATGCATTGTATATTAGAAATATATAAAAAGTGCAATAAAAATATAGGTCATACAGTCACTGATATACAAATTTAGTTTAAATGAGCTGTCAGAATGTGTGTGTTTGTGTGTGTGTGTGTGTGTGTATGTACAATACACTATAGAAGATAATACAGTGATCTCTCAATTATTGCGAGGGTTCCGTTCCAAGACCCCTCGCGATAATCGGTTTTTCACGATGTAGGGTTGCGGAAGTAAAAACACCATCTGCGCATGCGTGCCCTTTTTTTCATGACCGCGCATGCGCAGATGGTGGAGTTTGCGTGGGCGACGGGGAAGACCCAGGGAAGGTTCCTTCGGCCGCCCAGCAGCTGATCTGCTCGGCAGCACAGCAGCAGCGAGCAGACGAAAATCGGGGTTTCCCCGCCGCCCACGCAAAGGGGAAACCCTGATTCGGCTCCTCGCTGCTGCTGCGCTGCCGAGCAGATCAGCTGCTGGGCGGCCAAAGGAACCTTCCCTGGGTCTTCCTCGCTGATGCCCCCGCTCGCCCGCCCGCCTGCCGCCCGCCAGCAAGAGGGGGAGAGATAGAGAAAGAGAGAGAAGGAAAGAAAGAGATGAGAGAGGGAGGAAGAGAGTGTGAGAGAGGAAGAAGCAAGATAGAGAAAGAGAGAGAGAAAAAAAGATGAGAAAGGAAGGAAGAGAGTGACATCATCGGGTGGGAAAAATCACGATATAGAGTTTCGCGAAGAACGAGATCGCGAAAATCGAGGGATCACTGTATATTAAATTAAGATAAAACCATAAAAAAATCACCATACTATGGAGCCATTTGGATATGAAGTATAGATTATCTCCACAATGGTATCTTCCGGGTAATTGAATATTGCATCCCTCGAGATCAAAAACTGCAGAGGCTGCAATTAGACAACAATACAGTTAAAGAAAAAAAAAGAAAACCTACTTAAAAAGATACTTTGCCCTGTTTTCCAACAATTAAAAGAAACTCATTATTCCCTTTTCCTCTTTGAATATTACAATAATCCCTGCAAGCTCTTTGTGTAGTCTATTGTTTAATCATCAAGTCCAGAAATCATCATTTCAACTTTTCCTCTTATTCAGCAAAAAGCCCACGTACAGTTTCCAGTCTTTTATAAAAAAAAACCCCTTATTGATTTGTGCCTGACCAAAAAAGTCAGTTTTGCCATCTCTGCTAGTTCTGCCATCTTCATAATCCTTTCCTTTATTGTGTGTATTTCAGTATCTCTCCATCTTTATTATAAACTTTCTAATTACCACATACAAAATCAGTCCTCTATAACTTTCTAACTCATTATCTATATAAGTCCCGATAAAAAAATTATGGTTTCATCTCAATAAGAATCATCAAAATTATTTGTATCATAATGTGTATTTGTTTCCTCTGTACAGCGAAATGTTCCTTCATGTCTTTTTCACATTCCTAACATTGAGTGGAATACATTGATTGGAATACATTTATACTGTACGTACATTTATATCTTTAGCTTCTTCAACTTCTGTTTTAAATTGCAACAGATGTTCATACATTTTTGCAATCACCTGTTCATCTTTTTCAAATTCCATTTTATGTTGTTTAATCACCATTATCTTTTTCCTAATTGTGCATATGAAGACAATTGAAAATTAAATCTCTCTGCAATTAATACTTTTTTGACTTCATCCTAAACTCTCCATCTTCCTGTATTAAAAAATCTTGATATGTTAACCATTTGTCTTTGCCTGCTTTTTCTTTACTATAAAATGTTTCTTGTGCTGAAACTAATAAGATATTTTTTGGTACAATCCAAGTTTATATTTATTCCAGATCCTAAATATGGCATTTGTCACATAATGATTGAAGAGTCTGCCATCTTTTTATGTAGATGGGCCTATATGTTACATTAAAAAGGATCATGACTTTGACCACATGGTTATGCCCACTATAATAAACTATAAACAATTAATAGTAATTTTGTTCTTGAATAACATTTGAAGAATAGAGAAACACATGCATGGATGAATTGCTGAACTGGGATGTACTGTATAAATAAAAAAAATTCTTAGTAGAATTATGAAAGGAATGAAATTTGTATGAGAAAAAAAGATTGGGGCAAGTAACAAGAAAGATATTATCTAGTGTACAATTGGGAAAAAAAGTTAGCTGCAAGGACCCTGAGTCATCTCCTTCATTTCTGTCAGCATAGGGCTTTGTAATAAGCCAGCTGAAGAGCGAAAGCCTCATTACATCATGTACTGATGATTTCATCATATTAACTAGACAAGCAATGTAAAAATAAGTATATAAATAGAAAAGGGCAAGCCATTTTCAATTTGTTGTGAAAAAACCCCCAAGTAACTTCAAGTAAATCAAACCTCTGTGTAATCAAACTGTCCACCTAGGAAGCAACACTGATTGATGGTCAATTTCACATGCTGTTGTGCAAATGGAATAGTTGTGCAAATGAAATATTCAATGAGAATATTTCATCCATTCAGATCTAGGATGTGTTATTTGAGTGTTCCCTTTATTTTTTTTAGCAGTATATATATTAAAATATATATTAATATATATGCAAGAATGGATTAAGTCACTTTTTTACATTACATATTTCTATTTAAAGCTATAATTATCCATAGGAATAGGAAATACACCTCATCCACCCCGCTCAAAAAAGTATATGTCAGAATTTTGCAGTGCCATTCATAACTTTCCTGTTGTGGTTATGAAAGAAAATATATACCAAAAAGATGCATTCCTTAGAGGAAATGTGCACATTAAAATATCACATAAAGGATATTTAATTAGCATTAAGAATAATTAAATATATGATATTCTTTATTTCTCATGTATTCAATATTTTTATTCTGTCACATTAAAAATTACTGTTGTGCACTGTAACTGAGCTTTGGGCACCAGATTCAGTTTTCAGCATGCAAATCTTGTTTCAATAGTTCAATAGAAGCCACTGTTTAATTATTTCTCAGGGGAACTGAGTGAGATTTAATTAAGTTCAGGAAGCTTAAACATTCTAAACTGTTGTTAGCTTCTGATCTGGGAGAATCTTTTCTTTGCTTAGAATTCTAGTATTTGCTACTATTTATTTCCACAGAGCTGGTTAGTTTTGCACAATTAAAAAAAAAACTTAGCCATGCAAAAAAAGAAGTTAATATTTAAAATTATTTTTTATTTTTATTTTTTCACCAACTTTACATAGATATACATACCTACACCATAAATCATATCAAAACATACATAATTATATATTTCTATCCAATATACAATAAATAAATATATGTCCTAATTTTGTACCTTATATACTTTTATTTCCTGTCTGTTTTCCCTTTATATTTCATACTACAGTGGTACCTCTACTTACGAACTTAATTTGTTGCATGACCAGGTTCTTAAGTAGAAAAGTTTGTAAGAAGAAGCAATTTTTCCCATAGGAATCAATGTAAAAGCAAATAATGCATGCAATTGGGGAAATCACAGGGAGGGTGGAGGCCCTGTTTCCTCCCAGGAGATTCCTAGAGAGGCCCCACGGAGGCTTCTCCCTACCTTTCCCGGTCCTGTTTCTTCTCAGGAGATTCCTAGAGAGACCCCCATGGAGGCTTCTCCCTGCCTTTTCCGGTTACAGTTTCCTACTTCCCTCCTGCCTCTCTCCTCTTCCTCACACTTGTCCTTTCCTGGGCACATCTAATCATAGTACATTTTTATAGTTAACACATGAGAAACTCAAATCCATAACTTCATTCCAGCTTCGGTGCTACTCTTAAACTTTCCAAATTAATTGCTACAACTTATCTCCCATATATATTTATGGTCTCTTGTACCTCTTTTCTTATTTATTCTTCAAGTCCATCCTGTTTATATTTTAAATTTTAGGACATACTCCTCCCTTTCCTCAATTTATATCTTTACTCATTTATTTTTATTCTATCATTTCTAAATGCTCTAAATTTCTAACCTCAAATTCCCCTTATTTTAGTTCATCTTCAATATTTACAACATATTCTAATCTTGCCACTGTATCATCCACTGGATGGTAACATTATGAACTTCCCAATATACTATAACCCACTAATTACCAAAAATCTCTTCAACATTTATGGATTATATAATCTTATACAAAAACATTTGCAAATAATAATTATACAAATGTTATAACTTTCCAACAATACGTTCCTCCTCAGAATTTAGTTTTCAATTTCTATAATATGTATCATCCTTTATCAGTCTTATATAAAAACCTTATATCCTAATTAGTTATATGTAAGTAATAATGTTGATACAATTATATGTAAAATAATAATTTTAATTTTTTATAACATTCCATCACCAATACTATATTAAAACTTTATACCCATCATAATTATAATTATACACAATTATCTACTATAATGTAATTTATTTCCTTCATTCTTTCTTAGTGCATTATGAAGATTTTTTTTACCATTCCATCAGTTACACCTGCTATTATATCATTTACAGTATTTCCCTTCTTTTCTAATATCATATTACAATCTTATAAAAAAACCTTACACCGTAATTAATTATACCCAATTTATAACCCAAATTTCAATAAATCTATTGCCACATCTTATCATCTATCTTCCTTTGTGTTGATTTTCCCCTCTTCATCCATTCTTTTTTGGTCTCTCAAAGATTCCAATTCTTGTGAGCTTTTCCCTTCCAATCCCTTCTCTTAACCTTTTCCTTTTCTTTCGTTTATCTTTTATTTTATTGGTTATATCAATAACTTATTTTTCCTTGAATTCCTTTTCTTCCTTTTGAGTGTATTATTTGCTTAAAATCTGCTTTCAATTTCTCCTGGTCTCTTCTTTCTATTACCTCCCTCTCTGTTTTTAATTGCTTCTTCAAAAACCAATACTCTTCTCTTACTCTTTTCTTATCAATATAAATCCCAGTGTAATCATCAGGTTTTTTTAATTTTTAGTCTCTTTTTCATCAGTATAATCTCCTTGTTCATCATTTTCAACTTCCACCATTATAAATAATGAATGTTCGTTATGTTCCAACTTCATTTCTATTTTCTTATCACCTCTTATTTCCAAAAGGTAAGTTTCTATATCGTGATGAATGTATTTTAACATCTCAGTCAATTCTTCATAGATACACACCTCCATATTGTCAAATTCACAATTGTTAGAGGTTTTGTGTTTTTTGCTTGAAGCTTAAGTCCATATAATCTCTTTGTATTTCAGTCCAATCCAGTTCAAAGTCCTATTATCTTCTATCACCAAAACAGTACACTATCAAACACAATAGTACAACACACACTCCTTTCATATCCTTTCAAGCTCCTAGTTTAGCTCCTTCTGAATTTCTTCTTTTTATCATTAAATCTGCCAAACACTCACCCAGCTTCAACACTTCTTCACATCTCTCCAGCACAAATGCTTAGATCTTGTCACCCAAACAATCCATGATTTCTCTATTCCAATCTTTCTGATATTGGCTATCCCAGCTAATGGTGACAGAGTCATTTTCCACATCTGCTGGTCAAAAGGTTGGTGCCGACTTCCTAGGGGTGATCGTTGCAAGCCTCCCAGACCAACGATCAGTGCCTGTCTTCTTTACCACTCTTCCAGGGTAGATTTGTCCTGATTCCAGTCCAGCTCCCGGTCCCCAAACAGCTGGGATTCAGGGCTTCCCATGAAGTGCAGGAGACACCCATAGCCCTAGGATGTTGGTCATACCCCTTCCTCCTATTTTGAATTATGTAAGTTAGTAAATGTATCACTGATATCTGCTTCTATTATGTTAAGTACCAACAAAATAGTTGAATTAGTATCTGTTTTTGAGAAAATTCAGTTATAAAAACCTAATCCAGATCTTTAATTTTTTATTTATCTATGACTAATATCCATACCTCTTCCCCAAGAGCCTCCAATCTTGTTTACCCTAGAAGCTTCCTGATTTTCCCCAGGAGCTTCTGGCTACTCAATCTCTCTTTCAAGAAGAGTTTTGATCTATAGTCATGTAATTGTAACACTGTCAAACTATTTCCTAAATCTGCACTTCTATTAATCTTCTCATCATTTCCATCATCCATTTCCTCCCACAAATGACTGTATGACTGTAACTTTGTGGCTTGTAGCCTTACAATTTATATTTATTGGTTTCTAAAATGATTTGATTTTTTACATGTACCAGACTATCATTAAGTGTACATTATGATTTTTGATGAATTTATCTTTTCTTTTATGTACAATCAGAGCATGTGCACCAAGACAAATTCCCTGTGTGTCCAATCACACTTGGCCAGTAAAATTCTATTCTATTCTATTCTATTTTTATCATCAGCATGCCGTTGCAGCAGGAAATCACACTGAACTTTCTACTAAATTTTTCCCACATACTTGATCATCAAAGAAGTTTTCGCATGATGACATAAATCAATATTGTAGCCTTTCAACTCTCTTTTCAGCATATTCCCAGTCCATTGCTTTTGTTTTGTTTTGTTTTCTCATTTCATTTGGACTAATCCTTCTAACATTTTGTGCATGTGCATCTCAATGCAAAAAAATGTGATTTAAATATTTCATTTATTGCAAAGGCTACTCAAAGTCTGGGAATGGAGGGAGAAGACAGAATGGAGAGGTTAGCATTAGATGTAAACTAAGAACCAATTTTCTAAAAAAGCACAAATGTCAGTAATTTGACAACCAACAGTTGTCCTGTTTCAAAACTAAAAAGAACTAGGATGAAAAAAAATTGAACAATGGAAGATATGGGAGAAACCGTTATTCAACTACAGCACTGTTATACTACAGCACTGTAGTATAAAAAGGAATTGCACCCTTATGTTTATAAAGGGCAAATCAGATTTTATAATTGATTCTTCTCTATCTGTATTGTATTGTGAATCTGACAGCCTTAAGCCAAGCATGGCCTTGGATCCACTCATATCTGTTGAATATCTAAGAAATTCCGAACCTCGCAAAGCCTCCTTAGGCATAGTGCATTGTAGCCTGTATTTTATACGTCCTTGCACAAATACTTCAGTTTAAATAGGTTATGACAAGAGACAAAATATATTAGCTGAAACTATCATACATCAAGATTCTTTCATGAACTAATAATCTTTTTTATTGACTCAAGGAATATTATGAGTCCTAAAATAATTCAAGTTTGAAGAAGAAATTTGAATTTAAATGATGTTAATACCAGTTTGAAAAAATTCTTGCAACTTCATACAGTTAGAAGTCTAAATGTTTAAGTTTGCAACCCTAGCTCTCATTTAAATTTAATTACAACACTGGCACACTTAAGTTCGCTCACTGATTTCTTAAGAGTTCCACTGAAAAATGACCATTTAGAGAATTGCAAGTGAGTTAATATTACGTTACGCTTTCAAAAAGCTAATTATTCAACTAGTTAGTCATGAATTTATTGGAGTTGAAAAACACTAATTATTCTGGAATCCTGAAAACTTACTTTATTCATTAAAAAAAGAAATTGTCAACATATATAAATGTTTTTAAAATATTATTATCATTTAAAAAACAAATTAATTCATTACCTATTCATTAATAACAAGCAACTTTTCTAAACTAATTAATCAAAATCATCTAATGTATCCCATATTTGTAGATATAATAATTATCAACAATTTTATTAATTATTATGCAGTGAGCAATCCTACTGTGCATTTCCACATAATGTCATAATGTTACCTTTTATATTGAAAATTGGAATTATATCTTTAAAAACCATACAAAAAATTATTTTAATTGGCCAAGAAAAACATTTTTAAGGACCCAAACATTAAGAAAAAGAAAAGTTTATTTCATAATTCCAAAAATTCCAGAAATTATAAATGAAAGATATTAATAAATAAATTCATTTCCAAGCAATAAATGATTATTTTAATTATAACATGGAAACATATTTAGGAAACTAAATGAGGCCACAAATTTCTATTGTCACTGATTACAGCTTATTCAGAATGTTTTCTTTTTCTTGAACAAAAACGTTAAGACACCCTTCCACTATCTGGGCAGGTTGTAGCTGTAATTTCTGGGGGAAAAATAATGGTACAATAATGGATTTTTATGTGTCTTTGAGTATATGTTATTTGTTTGTTTGTTTGTTTCTTTGTCAAATATGTATATGATAATAGTAGTTTGTATAAACATAACATAAGTAAAAAGCATCGCTAAAAGAGGACAATAGGACAGTAGGACAGGGATGATAGGCATAGTGGTGCACTTATGCATGCCATGTAATTGTATATAATGTAATGCATGGAATATTATATACAGTTCAGCCCAGTGGGTTCATTTTAACCCTGCTGTTTTGTTTGAGTCTGTGCAACACGAATCGAAGTTTGAGATCCTGTAAAAAAAATTTCCTGCATTTCTGAAACTTGAAATTTCACGACTTTTCATCATTTCAGGGGTTCTCTCTATGAAATTTTTTTTGGGGGGTAGGGGGCTTAGTTTTTGCTGGACAAAAAAAGTCACACTTGTACTGTTTACGAGTCTCTATGACTTCTTTATTTTAAGTGCTTATATTTGGTCAATTTGAAAACTTCTTTCCCTTGGAAACTAGGTTGAACATTTCTGCACACAATGAAATAAAAATTGAAATAAAAAAATAATGCTTATTTGTTTATTTTGTTCATAAAAGCCCACCCGCCCCCTTTTTTGTGATTTTTTTTTCAATTTATAGATAGTTTAGCGTGCAAAATGTGTACAATTTTACTAAGTTTGGTGTGAGATTACTAGCGTGAACATTCCTGATCATAATAAAAATATAAATGAACTGAAAAAATTATGCTTATTGGGTAATTTTAATCAGAAATAAGGCCTCCCCCCCCCCCACAGCTGCTTGCAACCATTTTCACTTTACATTTTTTTTAGGCTCCAAATCCGAAATATTTTTAATATCTTAGGCATTCATTTACTCAATTTAACATTGCTGATCATCATAAAAATATTTTGTGGGGGTGGGGATAACTTTTTTCTGGGCAAAAAATACTCACGTTGAGTCTGTTTCTGGTCATATATGACCCGGACTAAAAATATTTTTTTAGGTACTTAAATTTGGTGTTTTTGAAAATGTTTTTCAGTGGGAAACTAGTTGAACATTTCTGAACATAATTATATGAAAATTGAACTGAAAATAACTGATGCTTATATTTTTATTTTGATCAAAAGTCCCCCCCCTCATTTTTTGAGCATTTCGTGTCAGTTTATATTTTTTTAGGCTACAAATCTCTAAGGAATTTCCCCAAAAAAGTTTTGATATACTAAATTGAACATTCCTGATCATAGGAAAAATAGAAATGAACTGAAAAAAATTATGCTTATTTGTTTATTTTGGTCACAAAAGGGCCACCCCCCTCGGCCTTGCCAGACAACTAATTTTATGAAAGAAATCCATTTTACTAAAAACAAGTATGTAATTTTGAAATTAACAGCATAATTTTTATATAAATTGAAATAATTGAACACAGCGGGGGGGGACTTTTATGTGCAAAATAAATAAATAAGCATCAATGTTTTCCGTTCAATTTTCATTTTATTTTGTTCATAAATGTCCAAACTGGTAATTCAATGCCAGTTATTGAAAATATTTGGAATTAGGGGCCTAGAAAAATTTATAAAGTGACATGCTTGAAAAAATGGGGGGGGGCACGGCCCTTTTATGAGCAAAATAAACAAATAAGCATCATTTTTTCAGTTCAATTTTCATATCATTATGTTCAGAAATGTTCAAACTAGTAATTCTATACCAAATTTAGTAAAATTGTATGTTGTTTGCAGGCTAAACTATCTATAAATTGAAAAAAAATCACAAAAAAGGCTTTTAGGAGCAAAATAAACCAATAAGCATTATTTTTTATTTCAATTTTTATTTCATTGTGTGCATATATGTTCAACCTAGTTTTCAAGGGAAAGAAGTTTTCAAATTGACCAAATATAAGCACTTAAAATAAAGAATTTTCAGTGCAAGTCACAGAGACTCGTAAACAGTACAAGTGTATAGTGGTTTTGAACAGAGCAACAGGGTTAAGGAACTATTGTTTAAATGTTTTCAATGAAACAATGTGTGGATGTATATTATGTCTCAAACAAACAAAAGAAAAGAAAAAAAGAGTAGCAAAATAAAAAATAAATATAAGGGATCAAATAGTTCAGAAAGTAATAATAATAATAATTTTAATAATAATCATAATTTATTAGATTTGTATGTTGCCCCTCTCCGCAGACTCTGAAATGGCTTAGTAAGATAGAATTGAATGAATCTCACAATTTGTATTTCTAATTCTCAGAGAGATGACAATAATATCCTAGCTCATTAGTATACTGAACTTATAGGGTATTGACTGGTGAACTCTGAAATACTAGAAAGAACCCAACTGGATCTAGCATAATACCAACCAAACTGGGATTTGAACCTGGGGGGTCTGCCTGTAAGGCAGTCACTTCAACCTGTAGACCACAAGTTCTCCTCCTCTCAGCTTGTACCAGGGACGAGTTATATGTTTTTTTCTGTCAAATCACCTTGGTATACCCATATATGAGAGGAAGCATATTAATTCCTTTTTGCCTTTCAGCCCCTCCAGGAACCATATCCATATTCAAATCCCGGTAAGGATATGGCTAGCTGAGGAGAGCAAAATAGCTTGAAATAGATCTATACTAGTCTCCCTTCTTTTTCATTATCAGCAAAAAAATATGTTTACACATATAGAATATAGTTTGTCAGCTATAAAAATTTAACTGCCCTGGATATGTCCCCTGTAAGAGACAAAAAGGAAGCAGTATGCTCCCTCCCATATTTGGGTATACGCAGGGTGATTTGACAGAAAAAAATCATATAGTTCTTCCCTCCTAAACTGAGAGGAGGAGAACCTGTGGTCTAGAGCTTAAAGCTACTGCTTTACAGGCAGACTTCCCAGGTTCAAATCCCGGTAAGGGTATGGCTAGCTGATGAAAGCAGAATAGCTTGAAATAGATCTATACTTTTTCATTATCAGCAAAAATATGTTTTACACATACATACACACACACACACACACACACACACACCATATTTTTGCTGATAATGAAGGGAAACTAGTATATCTATCTTGAGCTCTTTTGCTCTCTTCAGCTAGCCATACCCTTACCATACCCTTACCCTTGAACCTGTGGGGTCTGCCTTACAAGGCAGTAGCTTTAACCTCTAGACCACAGGATTTCCCTTACTCAGCTTTGTACCAGGGAAGAGCCGCAGATCATTTTTCCCTGTCCCTGGTATACCCAAATATGGAAGGGAGCACACAGCTTTCTTTTTGCCCTCCAGGGGCTACATACATACATACACACAAACACACACACACACACACACACACATATATATATATATACACATATACATATACATATACATATACATACACACACAGTAGTACCTTTACCTAAGAATGCCTCTACTTATGAACTTTTCTAGATAAGAACTGCGTGTTCAAGTTTTTTTGCCTCTTCTCAAGAATCATTTTCCACTTACAAACCCGAGCCTCTAAAACTGTAACCCGAAAAGGCAGGGAGAAGCCTCTGTGGGGCCTCTCTAGGAATATCCTCCAACCTCCCTGTGGTTTTCCCAATAGCATACATTATTTGCTTTTACATTTATTCCTATTGGAAAAATTGCTTCTTCTTACAAACTTTTCTACTTAAGAACCTGGTCATGGAATGAATTAAATTCGTAAGTAGAGGTACCTATGTACGCATGCATGCATGCATGCATGCATGCATGTATATATACATTTTTGTTAGTTGCTATATTTTAAACTAAAATTCCTGTCTTTTGAAGGATGGAAGGCTGTTTGAGCCAGTAAGAGTTGAATAGAATTTATACATGGTATGTTTGTTGGTATGATTGGTCTCTTAAATTGGGGGTTTTTAGATTACTTTTTAATATTAGATTTGTTACATTGCTTTTTATTGTTGTTAGCCACCCCGAGTCTTCGGAGAGGGGCGGCATACAAATCTAAATAAACTAAACTAAACTCCTGGCAGTCAGCAGAATTAGCCTGTAATGCTGCATTCTAACCACTGCACCACCATGGCTCTTAGCCACTTTACTGATCAATCATAGCTATCCAATGTTGTGTATACTCCTGTTCAGCCTGCAGATTTTTCGGATTCTGAAGGTGAAATCAATTATGAATTGGTAGGGCCTGATTTACAGACAGGAAGGGAGGAGGCAGGTGATGTGCATATGGAGTCCAGTTCTAGCGAAGAAGATGTCAGGTAGGTTAACCCTTACTTCAGACACTTGCAGAGGAGAAGAGAACAAGTATTAGATAAAAAAGTATTAGAAGGGGAGGAACTGGTTAATTAATTTCCTCACGTCTGGTTGTGAGCAGAAGAGAAAGCTGAGTCATCAATCTTGCCATTTCAAAATGGGGGCTTCTCTAACCAGCTCCCAGCTAAGCCATACATTGTGTGAATTTATTGCCTGCTTTTATGACTCTGGATTAACACTGATTAGCCCATACATTTTAGAATGACTTGTGGAATGTTTTTATATGACTTTCAAGTTACTTTATTTTAATGCTAAAACTAGAGATGAGAAAAGAAGGCGCATGCAAAAGATGATTGAGGGGAAGAAGAGGAAAAAGAATAAAGTTGTTGCTGTGTTTTACAAATATATGCATTTAGCAATCCTTTATTTATTATTTTATTTATTTATTATTTAGATTTGTATGCCGCCCCTCTCTCTTTATTTCAACTATTAGTTCCCTTAGCCTGAAACCAGAACATCCAGAAAAGCAGGCTTTCTGAAATTTATTAATATTTATATTATTTATTTTACATGGGTATCTCACTACTGATGTGACTCTAGGTGGCTTACAAAATGATTGAAGGATAATACAAAATGATTAAAAGTAAGAAGATTAAATAGAAGTAACAAACCAAGATTAAATAGAAGTAACAAACCAAGAGGACTTGGCCCATAGAGGAGGGGATATTCTCTCTACCCTGTCAGCCATCCATCTAGCAATAAGCATCTCTATTGGAGTCCTGTTGCATTATTATATTTAACAATCTTTTCATGATAGGGAAGATTTTAAATTATCATCTTCCTCCATTCTACGTATCACATTGCTTGTCTTCCATATTGGACAGCACTCTCTTTCAGTGTGTGATTATTAATTCATACATAACACAAATGCCTAGAAAAATTGTTAAAATTGTTTATACGGTTCAGCCATAGCATGTATAAAATAAATGTATGTTTTTCTGACAATATTTGTCAATGTAAAGGAAATGTCCTACTACTAAAACCCATACATAAAAGAGGTCATTTAAATTTATCCCCAGACCTACAAATATGGCTTTAAAAATGCTCAGCTAATATTCTGTTTTGTAACCAATTATGATTTGTGAACAGGTTTGTCAGTGTGTTAATTTAAAGAGTATGTGACCATAAGGACTGCATGGCATTTGGATAATTCAGCTAGTTAATGAGTCTAATACTTTTTATGGAAAACTGCATCTTAATTCCCGAACTGGAAAGGTTGATGAGTCTATGATTCATATTGTTGCTACACACTGCCTTCATTAAAGAAATGGATATTAATTATATATAATCTTAAAAAGGAAAAAAGAAGAAAGCTATGAGGAGCAGAAGTTTATAGACAACTCGATATTAATAAAGATTTTGAATAGCAGTTTCTTCTGTGTAAAAACTACAGCCATTTACTATTAATTAACTTAATTGATAACAATTACAACGATATCTGGCATTTTAATCATGCAAATATGTCTTCTGCTGTCAGAGCATAAAATTAAAAACAGCTAGGAGTCCTTCATTTGCAGTGCAAGCTGGAGAGGAAATTAAAGTAGGCTAAATAATAAATGAATGATGTATTCAATTAAAAAAAACACAGATACAGATCAGAAAGCTAAGAATAAGATACCAGGATACTTTGGAGCAAATCTAAAAGGTAACTATTTCTCCTATACAAATAGCACTAGGAATGGACTTGGAAAGAATAAACAGATTCTTCTATTAGTTTAATATTTAGGATAAATATTACATCTAAATATTAAATAATAATACAACATACGTTGAGGGATTTAAAGAATATCAGTGACAGCACTAATTTGCGTCCACTAATTACATTATTTGTGGATGCAAATTATTAAAATATGGTACAGCTTCTCTTTCTCTCAATATCTGTTTTGATTTTGACATTCATATAGTCTCTATCTGCCCAAGGGATGAGCATCAGTGATGATGGGAGGAAAACCCACTTCCATTTAGAGAATTTATTTGGCCCAAATTTAATCTAACGCCAGTCCAACAATTTAGAGCAGTTTTAATGAGTTAGATCAGGTGGGAGAAGAGAAAGGTGAATTGCTTTTGATAAAAGGAGGCAGAATCCCAAAATTGGTTAGTAATGAATACAAGTCTAAGAAACTCTGACTATTGTAGTTATAGACATAAACAAATGCATTATGTGAAGTGTTAATACCACTTTATAATGCCTTAGTAAGGCCACACTGGGAATACTGCATCCTATTTTGGTCGCCACAATGTAAAAAAGACGTTGAGACTATTGGAAGAGTGCAGAGAAGAGCAACAAATATGATTAGGGAACTCAAGGATAAAACATAAAGAACAATTGCTGGAACTTGATATGTCTAGTCTTATGAAAAGTAGGATTAGGGGTGACATGATAGCAGTGTTCTGATTTCTCAGGGGTTGCCACAAAGAAGAAGGAGTCAAACTATTCTCTGGAGCACCTGAGGGTAGAACAAGAAGCATTGATTGGAAACTTATCAAAGAAAGAAGCAACTTAGAACTAAGGAGAAATATCCTAACAATTGGAACAATTAATCAGTGGAAGAATTTGCCTCCAGAACTTGTAAAGGCTCCAGTACTGGAAGTTTTTAGGAACAGATTAGATAATCATTTGTCTGAAGTGGTTTAGGGTTTCCTGCCTAAGTAGAGGGTTGGACTAGAAGACCTCTAAGGTCCCTTCCAACTCTGTTATTCTATTCTATTAAAACATGAGAGATATCAATGATAAATTTATGGGAGAAATTAATAAGAAGGAGAATACTGACCATGTTAATAAAAAGTTAAAAACTGCAAAGCTCAAATGAAACAATTTAGCAGATGAAAATCATCTTGAAATAATACAAGCAGATATTTGTGTGAGATTGCAGAAGCAGTAGGCAGCTAGGATAGAATGAATGATAAGATTCTTAAAGTTATATATGTAATCAAAGAAATACCAACGTCCTCAGATAATATAGTACCAAACATTCCTCAAACATTCCCCAATGTCCTCAGATAATATAGTACCAAACATTCTCCCAAACATTGAGAGAATTCTCAAAGCATCACTTATTTTGACTAACTAAATATATAAAGTGGAACATTATCAACATACCGATATTGATGATGCTAAGTCAGTGATGGAAAACCTATGGCATTGGTGCCACAAGTGACACATGGAGCCATATCTGCCAGCACACGAGCCTTTGCTCTAGCTCAGCTCCAGTATGCCTGTGCATGCTAGCCAGCTGATTTTTGGCTCACATGGAAGCTCGGGGAGGGTATTTTCGGCTTCTGGAGGACTTCCAAGGGGCTGGGGGAAAACATTTTTGCCTTCATCAGGCTTCAGGGATGCCTCTGGAACTTGAGGAGAGTAAAAAAACAGGCCTACCAGGCCCACCAGAAGTTGGGAAAATGACTGTTTCTGGCTTACAGAAGGTCTCGGGGGGGGGGCAATTTTCACTCTCCCCAGGCATTGAATTATGGCTGTGGGCATGCACAGGTGCAATAGTGTGTGCACACAAGCTTTCGGCACCCAAAGGTAAAAAAGGTTCACCATTACTGTGCTAGGTGGTGGGTTTTAGTTGAGGTACCTATGATGTGGAATCTCCACACTAAGATGAAGCTGGCACCAAAACTCTTGACTTTTGGACGGTGTCTCAAGATCTGATTGCACCATCAGTCCTGGTAAACCTAGCGAACTAGTGAACATATGAGGCGATTCTATTATTAATATTACTTCACTCATTATTTCTATTTTAGCTGTGATTTTTTAGGTTTTAGCACTTTTAGTGCAGCAATAGTTATTTTTTAGCTTTGTTATACACTGCTCAGAATCACTTAATTTGCAATATGGTAGCTATATAAAATCATTAAGATTGGGGAGTGGTTTGAGTTCTGAACTACTGCATAGAGCAGGGACCCTAGGCCAGCATCATCTGAAACCAACCCTGGAAGAAGAAATTAGTACATATTGTGTCTCTCCCCCCCCCTCTTAATCACCAAAACTGATCTACAATGATACATCTTTGTATTGAAAACCACTGAAAGATGAAGAAGATCTGGCATCAACATCTTACCCCATCCCACTCCACCCAGAAAGAATCCATAAATTGAGTATACCAATGGCTTACTCAAACAATACATCAAATAGAATCTGTGTGCCAGTGTAAAATTATTGAGCTTACTTGTGTGCAAGTAATTTACATAGTAAATTTACACACACATATTGTCAGGAAGAAGCCATGTGGAGTTAGAGATTTCGGCCTGCCGCAGCATAAGGGGGGATGGGAGGGGTAGCAAGTAGTCAGTGGGAAAATTACTAGACACAACCAAAGATTCCTTTCTCCGAGTCAAGGTCACTGTTTGTTCTGCCTCAACTGAAGAGAATAGGAAGTTGATAAACCCCTGCACATGGACTGGCTTTCACAATGAACTTGTGGGTGTGGAGGGTATAAGAGGAACCTTAACCTAGGTGGGATTCTGGGAAGTATTCAGAATCGAAATGGCTATGGCATAACCAACATGGTTCTGTTAATAAATCGAGCTCTGATTGAGAGAATTGGACTGGGACTTGATTTATTTCTCAGGTGCTATTTGGAACGCTGACACACATATTATTATATTTATTATATTATATATATTATATGATATTATATGATATGTTATGATATGATATGATATGATATGATGATATGATATGATATGATATGATATGATATGACATGACACGACATGACATTACATTACATGCAAACTGAGATGAAGGAGATCCTGTGAGTTAGAGGTTAAAACACTGCCTTGCAATATAGAGTCTGCAGGTTAAAATCTGGGTAAGGGTATGGCTACTGGTGAGAGCATAATAAGCTCAAAATAGATCTATACTAGTCTCCCTTACTTTTCACTTATTAGCAAAATTCACAGCAAAATATTGTTGCATATAAATTTACCTAGACTTTTGTAAAGCCTTTGATTCAGTAGTACATGGCAAACTACTTCAAAAGCTAAAATCGTATGGCATCTCTGGTCTCCTTTATGATTGGATAATTGTGTTCTTGTCAAACAGACAACAAATCGTTAAAATACGGAGTGCCCTATCAAATTCTGCACCTGTCAACAGTGGTGTCGCTCAAGGCAGTGTTCTAGGACCAACACTATTCATTCTTAACATAAACAACATTAGGGATCATATTATAAGTAACTGTTCTATTTGCTGATGATGTTAAACTATTCAACATCACTGACAATACTTCTACCCTTCAAAAAGACCTAGACCATGTATCACAATGGTCTGATAACTGGCAACTTCAAATCTCAACCAATAAATCCTCTGTCTGACACATTGGCAAAAAGAATTAGAATACAAAATACAAACGTGGAGGATACAACCTTGTAGATGACCCTTGCAGCACTCATAAATGTAATGACCTAAGTGCCAGAGCCCATTGTACCAACATTGGCAAAAAGGCACTAAGAGTTGTTAAACTAATCTTCGTAGTTTCTTCTCTGGCAATATTAAACTGCTAACCAGAGCATACAAAACATTTTCCAGACCAATCCTCAAATACAGTTCACCTGTCTGGAACCTGCATTGCATATCAGATATTAATACAATTGAGAAAGTCCAGAAATATTTCACAAGAAGAGTCCTCCACCCTTCTGTTCGCAACATAATACCTTAATCAACCAGACTTGAAATTTTGGCTTAGAAAACCTAGAGCTATGTCGCATTCGATTGATCTAAATGTAGTTCATAAAATCATCTACCACAATGTTCTACTGGTCAATGAATACTTCAACTTCAACCACAACACATGCACACACAATAGATTCAAACTCAATGTAAACCACTTGAAACTTGACTGCAGAAAATATGACTTCAGCAAGAGTGATCAATGCATGGAATACACTACCTGACTCTGTGATTTCTTCCTTAAACCCCAAAAACTTTAACCTTATACTGTCTATAGTAGACCTCACCCCATTCCTAAGAAGTCTCTAAGGGGCATGCATAAGCACACAATCATGCCTACCGTCCTTGTCCTACTGTCATATTGTCCAAATTTACCTATACCTACTTGCTTTTGTTTATGTTTATACTATACCTATTATCTTGTACACATTTTGACAAATAAACAACAAACAAACAAACAAACTTTGAGTCCAAACTATATATTCATTACATTCTGGTTGTTTTGAAAGTTTTCTACTCCATGCAACATTTGCATTACAGTGATGAATTTCTACCAAATGAAATCCAATCTCTACATCTTCAAGAAAACATTTTAGGAAAAGCTCATCTGTTTTTAATTAGCCCTGGAAAACAAGCATTCCTTATACCTATTTTATTAGAATATGAAGCAAGAATAACTGCCAGGAATACATTGGTAAACAGAGAAGTTGAATAATGTATTTCTCGCACATCCACTGATCCTTTAAACAGAAAATGATTGTTTTATTATAACATAAACATATTCACTTGTGGTTGATACAGTTAGGCTGACTAATTAAAATGAGCTGCTGCAATTAATTGATTTCCATGAATCTTCATAGCTTCAGATGTTCATTTCTTTTTCTTTTCCTTCTTTTATATCACACTGTCATTTGATATATTTTTTTTGCTTCTAAATAAAAAGTCAGTGAAACTATATTTCCTCCATATGAAGATATGAAAAAAACACATCCCAGTGCCTCATTCAAGAGGAGTGCACAGCTAATAACTTACACAATCACAACAGAGAATGATGTCATTGATAGCATGTTGTATGTGAGATACTACTTTACTTGGTATGTTTCAATAGTGGGAAGGTTATCAGGTTTTTGAAGATTTATGTGGCTTTGAAAACCAAAATGAAGCCATGACTCCAGGTTCATAAAACATAACACAAAGTGCTACACCTATGGATATCAATCAAAATAGCCGATTAGTATTGGGAGATCTTTAATGAGTAGGTGAATTTTAATTTGCACTTCAGATCACAGAGAAGGAGAGGAAGGTAGTGCTTTTTTACTTTTTGCATTTTGCATTTTTGTATTCAAGGAGAAGGGGCAGATATAACTGGCTGTAAGAGACAAAGGGAAGGATTAAAAGCAGGAAAAAGCCATTTTAATTTGCACTTCAGATCACAGAGAAGGAGAGGAAGGTAGTGCTTTTTTACTTTTTGCATTTTGCATTTTTGTATTCAAGGAGAAGGGGCAGATATAACTGGCTGTAAGAGACAAAGGGAAGGATTAAAAGCAGGAAAAAGCCATTTTAATTTGCACTTCAGATCACAGAGAAGGAGAGGAAGGTAGTGGCCCACGCACCTAATGGCGCGCGAATCATATAACTATAAACCAAAATCAGCAAAGTTTGGTAGCAATAGGAGTTGTTGATTTTCTTGCTAAGTACTTGTATTTCAATACATTGTTAAGATGACTGGCTTGGTGCAGTGTAATACTTGTTTGGCTGTTGTCTTCTGTAGTACCTTGTAGAATTTGGGGTACTGCCCTCTTTGCATTAGGACATCTAGGTTAGATGGCGAGATCTCTAGATTGCAGTCCTTAGTTTGTAGCTTGCAGTCAGAAGTGGAAAGATTGTCCCAGCCACGTGCTGTAATGCAGCCATGTGTCCAGCCTCCACTTCCACAGCGACCCCCGAGGAGGAGGGCTGTGTGGACAACTGTCGGTTCAGGAAGATTGCGTGCAGTTGAGCAAAAACATAGCAATTTTGGTCTCTCTGTATCAAATCCCTATAATGATTGCAATTTATTTTTCATATTTACATCACAGATTCTACTTAACATATAATCTTTTACCTTGTTCCATCGCACCATCAGCTTCTCCAATTTATTCTTATCAAAATTATTTAATCTTATTTCCATAATTTCAAAATGTATGTGATCCACCATATACCAGTACCAATTTTGTAGTGTCCATTTTGTAGAATCTTTCCAACCTAATACCATCACCGCTTGAGCACTTTCCAATGCTGCGGTTTTAATTTCCTTAAATTCTCCTAGTTCTCTATATTTGATTAAAATTGCTATTTCTTTTGTAATAATCCAATTAATGTTTAACATTTTATTAATTTCATTCTGGACTACATTCCAGAATTTCTGAATTTCTGCACACTCCCAAATCATATGCATAAAAATCCCTTTTTTCTGGCATCCGTGCCAACATATGCCCTTCTCTTTCCCCTGGAAGTGTGCAATTTGTACAGGTGTATAGTACCATTTATGTAAGATTTTTCTTCTCATCTCTCTAACTCTCGTATTTTTAATCTTGTATATATTTTCTATTATTTCTTTCATTTCTCTTTCATCTATTTGTAAATCATCCTGCCAACATCTTGTTAAACTTTTTGTTACTTCTTCTTCCATTTGCAATAGCATTCTATATATACTACCGGCTTCTGCTTTACTTTCATTTGTCTTTTCACTTATTATTTTTTCTACACTATTTTCTTCCCATAAGAAGGCTTCTTTATTCTCACTTTTGTTTAAGTATGTACATATTGCATTGATCTGCAACCATTTCTGTTTGCCAATCCACCATTCCAATCTAGTTCTACTAACTCTTCCATCTTTCTCATATAATTGCTCAATTCTCGTTATTCCTTTACTATTTAATATTTTAATAATTCCACTTAGATTAACGTCATCCCCTATATTCAATACATGTAACGTTGATAGCCTGGATACCTTTATTCCACTTGTCCTCTGCCATTTAAGCCATATTTCTAAACATGCTTTAAAAGGATCACTTAAGGTACTGGTTTCAATTCTACTCCAATTTTTAAATAATAGTTCTTTATTATTTATATTATTAATTTCTTTTTCTATTCGTACCCATTTCTTTCCCCCCCATAACTGTAGCTCCATTAACCTTTCCATTTGAAATGCATTTCTATATAATACTAGACATGGGCTGCCCCACCCCCCCTCTTTCTCTTGTGCATTCTGCCAATGTTTCCTTATTCTGGGTTTTTTATCTCCTTCAATCCAAAAATTTAGTCTGTTATCCCATTCTCTTAATTTTGCCTCAGGAAAACTACCAGGTAGAACCTGAAACAAATACATTATTTTTGGTATTATCATCATCTTAAGAGCCCTAATCTTAGCCATTCTTCCTAACTTTTTACCCTTCCAATTTTTAATCTGCTTCTGGATTTTTTTCCATATTAGGTTATAATTGGCCGTTGCTATTTTTATTGGATTCTTGAATAACCAAATTCCCAAGTATTTCATTTTTTTACAACCTAGTTTCAGTCCTGAAGTTTTTTGAATCTCGATTTGCTCTTTAGGGCCTGTATTTAAACATATTATCTCTGATTTATCTATATTAACCTTCAGTCCAGATTGATCTTTAAATTCCTGAAGTAGTATCATTATTCTTTTCATCATTTCAATTGGGGTTTCAGACATCACTATAGCATCATCTGCAAATAAATTTAATTTCAATTCCAATTCCCCTATTTGATAGCCTCTCCATTCCTTATCATTTCTAATTTTGTTTGCTAGGGTCTCAATTGCTAATGCAAATAACATTGGGGATAGTGGGCAACCCTGCTTAGTTCCATTTTGAATTTTAACTATTTCTGTTCTATTGCCATTTACTCTAATTTGAGCCACATTATCCTTATATATTGTTTCTATAACTCTACAAAATATGTTTCCCATATTTAAATCTTTACATAGTTGAAATAGGTAGTCATGGTTAACTTTATCAAAAGCCTTATAGACATCTAATTTTAAAATGCATAATTTTCTTTTGGTACTGGTAGCATGGTGTAAAACATTGACCACGTTTCTTATTGGTTCATAAATTTTCCTTCCGGGTGTTCTTACGGATTTAAATAGTAAGGATGTTGGAGATATTAGCAAGGCCCCTCAGGCAGAGAATGAGGGGATGTTCAAAGGGGAAGTTGTCGTAAATGTCACCGAACCATCAAGTGCAGTTAGTAGAAATAAAAAGAGGACACATTTTCTTGTGGGTGATTCGACTGTTAGAGGTGTTGATTTGGGGCAGAGTAAGGACGTGATGAAAGTGCTGAGGTGTCTCCCAGGGGCCACTGCCAGCAGGGACAGGAGGCGGATTACAAACATTGTCAAGGCTGTGAGTAAAGGTAATAACATTGATGTGGTGGTGCATCTTGGCACAAATTATTTGTCCCAGAGAAATGTCAATGTAGTAAAAAGAGATTTTCAATGTCTAAGTGTGGAGCTGGATAAAATAACAGATTCAGTGACTTTCTCAGAGGTGTTACCGGTTTGTGGTCAAGAGGATAAAACAACGTGTATCAGAGAGTTTAATATGTGGTTAAGGCAGTGGTGTAAAGCTGAAGGTTTTGGCTATGTAAGTCATGATGTCAGTAGGTGGTCTAATAGGGAGTTGTTTAAGAGGGATGGTTTGCATCCATCATACAGAGGTACCCAGGTACTCGGTGAGGAATTCAGAACTTTTTGGGACAGGCATTTAAACTAGGTAAAGGGGACAGAGATGTAACTGATGTGGGTGATTTCTGTCCTCGACCAATGAGGATAAAGCAGTTTTTGGAAGCTTATGAAAAGGGAGCTGCAAATAAAATAGATGTAGTTGTTGATGATAAGGGGCAAACTAATAATGAAAATAATGTTCTTCGGGTAATGTGCACGAATGCTCGAAGCTTGAGCAACAAGCTCTGTGAATTAATGGCCACAATATCTAGAGATAATTTGAACCTGGTTGCCATAACTGAGACATGGTTTAAGGATTCTAATGAATGGGAAATATCCATACCAGGATATACACTGTATAGGAAGGATAGAATAGAGAGAAGGGGAGGTGGAGTAGCCATTTATATTAAAGAAAGTCTAAAAACAACACTAATTCAAAATACATGTCAAGATCTAGAGACTCTCTGGATTTGCATGCAAAATAAAGAAGGTTCTGTCATTAGAATTGGGGTGATCTATAGGCCTCCAGGGCAATCCGAGGAATATGACAACAAGATGGTGGATGAAATTACCCAAATGGCAGTAAAGGGAGATATTGTGGTTATGGGTGATTTCAACATGCCTGATGTTGACTGGAATATCCCCAGTGCCATTACATGCAAAAGTAAGAATATAGTAGAGGCCTTTACAGGAGCAGCTCTGGCACAGCTGGTTAAGACACCAACTAGAGGGGAGAATATTCTAGATTTAGTTTTTATGAATGGGAATTGGGTTTCAGATGTCAAGGTGGGAGAAAATTTAGGTTGCAGCGACCATCTATGTTTGTGGTTTGATGTAAAAACGCATTGTGAGCAATCCTATAATGCAACCAAAGTATTGGATTTCAGGAAAACAAATTTTAATGCAATGGGGGAATATTTAGATAATGAATTAAAGGGGAGGGATAAAATGGCAGGAGCGAGCACCCAGTGGACTGTATTAAAAAAGGCCATCTTAAAAGCCACTGGACTGTATGTAAGACAAATAACTAAAGGTAAAAGGAAGAAGAAACCGCTATGGTTTAGCAATGATGTAAGGGCTATAGTCAATGAAAAAAAGGCTGCCTATAGGAGGTATAAAGAGTCTGGAAGTATAGCTGATAGGGAGGTGTATAAAATGAGACAGAAGGAGGCGAAACAGATAATATATGCTGCTAAAGCCTCAAAAGAGGAAGAAATTGCCAAATCTCTAAAGAAGGGGGATAAAACCTTCTTCAGATATATTAGTGATAAGAAGAAGAAAAACTGCGGCATCACAAAGCTTAGTGCCGGGAATAATACATGCATTAATGGGAATAAGGAGATCGCTGACCATTTCAATAGCTACTTCTGTTCAGTTTTCTCAAAAGACACCTTACAAGATAAAACTATAGAGGGATATAGCATTGCTTCCAGCTGTACGGATTCAGCTCCAGTGATCTTAGAAGCCGATGTCTTAGAAGAACTTGAACGATTAAAGATAAATAAGGCAATGGGTCCAGATGGCATCCACCCCAGAGTTCTTAAAGAACTCAGATCTGTCATTGCTACCCCCCTGACTGATTTGTTTAACCAATCCTTGTTAACAGGAGATGTTCCTGAGGATTGGAGAATGGCCAGTGTTGTGCCTATCCACAAGAAGGGCAATAGAGAAGAAGCTGGTAACTACAGGCCAGTTAGCTTGACATCAGTTGTAGTTAAAATGATGGAGACTCTACTCAAAAAGAGGATAAATCAGCACCTAAAAAACAATAACTTATTGGACCCAAATCAGCATGGCTTTACTGAAGGCAAATCATGTCAGACTAATCTCATTGATTTCTTTGACTATGTCACAAAGGTGTTGGATGAAGGTGGTGCCGTGGATATTGCCTACCTGGACTTCAGCAAAGCCTTTGATACGGTTCCACATAAAGAGCTGATAGATAAATTAGTGAAGATTGGACTTAATCCCTGGATAGTTCAATGGATTTGCAGCTGGCTGAAGTGTAGACATCAGAGAGTTATTGTTAATGGCGAGTATTCTGAGCAGAGTCAGGTTACAAGCGGTGTGCCACAAGGGTCTGTTCTGGGTCCTATTCTTTTTAATATGTTTGTGAGTGACATAGGGGAAGGTTTGGTAGGGAATGTTTGCCTATTTGCCGATGACTCTAAAGTGTGCAATAGGGTTGATATTCCTGGAGGCGTCTGTAATATGGTAAATGATTTAGCTTTACTAGATAAATGGTCAAAGCAATGGAAACTGCAGTTTAATGTTTCCAAATGTAAAATAATGCACTTGGGGAAAAGGAATCCTCAATCTGAGTACAGTGGAACCCCGACATAAGAGCTGCTCTACTTAAGAGCAACTCGAGATAAGAGCTGGGAGGGGAGAGATATTTTTGTTCTACTTACAAGCCCAAATTCGAGATACAAGTGCCAAGGAGCTGTCTCCTGAAGCCAAACGCTAACTTCCGCGTTCGGCTTCAGGAGACAGCTGCGAAGCGGCGCGCGTGTTTTAAAAGGTTGCAGCCGGCCTGGGGGGCTCGGGGGGGTGTTTGCAGCTTTCTTTCTTGCTCTTTTTCTTTCTCTCTTTTACCTTCCCTTCCTCTATTTCTTCTTTTCTTTCTCCTTCCCACCTTCTTCCCTCCCTCCCTCCCTTCACTCATTCCTCTCTTACTCTCCCCTTTCATAAGTTTCCTTGCTTCCTTCCTCTGTTCCTGTCCCTTCCCCCTTTCTTTCTTTCTTTCTTTCTTTCTTTCTTTCTTGCTCTTTTTCTTTCTCTCTTTTACCTTCCCTTCCTCTATTTCTTCTTTTCTTTCTCCTTCCCACCTTCTTCCCTCCCTCCCTCCCTTCACTCATTCCTCTCTTACTCTCCCCTTTCATAAGTTTCCTTGCTTCCTTCCTCTGTTCCTGTCCCTTCCCTCTTTCCTTCCTTCCTTCCCACCCTCCGTCCATTCATTCACCCATTCCTCTCTTGATCGCTTAAAGCCGGTCCCTGGTGCAAAAAGGGTTGGGGACCTCTGTCCTACAGGATTAGGTGGCAGAGAAGTTGAACATATGTAAATTTAAAAGTTTAAGAAAGTTTACAAGTTAAGTGAAAGAAACTTCATTATTCATTTATATGTACATGTACATTTCTTCATTAAAAACATGTCTTTCTGCATAATTTAGACTAACTTTGTGAGTTTTTTGAGGGCTGGAACCAATTAAAATTATTTACATTAATTCCTATGGGGAAAAGTCGTTCGAGATAAGAGCTGCTCGACTTAAGAGCCCAGGTCCGGAACGAATTAAACTCGTATCTCGAGGTACCACTGTATTGTATTGGCAGTTCTGTGTTAGCAAATACTTCAAAAGAAAAGGATTTAGGGGTAGTTATTTCTGACAGTCTCAAAATGGGTGAACAGTGCAGTCAGGCAGTAGGGAAAGCAAGTAGGATGCTTGGCTGCATAGCTAGAGGTATAACAAGCAGGAAGAGGGAGATTATGATCCCGCTATATAGAATGCTGGTGAGACCACATTTGGAATACTGTGTTCAGTTCTGGAGACCTCACCTACAAAAAGATATTGACAAAATGGAACGGGTCCAAAGACGGGCTACAAGAATGGTGGAAGGTCTTAAGCATAAAACGTATCAGGAAAGACTTAATGAACTCAATCTGTATAGTCTGGAGGACAGAAGGAAAAGGGGGGACATGATCGAAACATTTAAATATATTAAAGGGTTAAATAAGGTCCAGGAGGGAAGTGTTTTTAATAGGAAAGTGAACACAAGAACAAGGGGACACAATCTGAAGTTAGTTGGGGGTAAGATCAAAAGCAACATGAGAAAATATTATTTTACTGAAAGAGTAGTAGATCCTTGGAACAAACTTCCAGCAGACGTGGTAGATAAATCCACAGTAACTGAATTTAAACATGCCTGGGATAAACATATATCCATCCTAAGATAAAATACAGAAAATAGTATAAGGGCAGACTAGATGGACCATGAGGTCTTTTTCTGCCGTCAGACTTCTATGTTTCTATGTTTCTATGTGAATGTTGGAGATAGCTAAAATTGTATGGATATACTAAGATATTGTTACAGTTATAATGTTGTATGCCATCCCGAGTCGTCTCGAGAATGGCGAAATAGAAATCTAATAAATAAACAAATTAATTAATTAATTAATAAAATAAAGATATAGAAGAAATGCATTCTTCTGCTGTATGTTGGGGAAGATATAAAAGTCAGTATAATAAATTGCTCACTTATATGCCAATAAACCAAAAATGGGGAATTCTTTTCATACTCTGTACAATTTGGCATTTCTATTTTCACATAAACACTTATTTAAATTATTTATGTTGGTATTACTGACTATAATAAAGTATGGTAAAGAAAAATAGGGCATTTTATGAATAAAATTGGGGGAAAGAAACCAGATTCTATTAAACTAATCAAAATATTTCTTAATAAATTGTCTATGAGACTTAAATACAGTACATGGCATCTCAGGATGACTGCACAATTGGATATCAGCGTTCCTGTCAAACAGACAACAGGTGGTCAAAATAGGTAATGCCATATCTAATCCTGCTCCAGTTAACAGTGGCGTTCCCCACGGCAGTGTCCTAGGACCTAGTCTCTTTATACTCTACATAAACGATCTCTGTGACAATATTACAAGCAATTGTGTTCTCTTTGCTGATGATGTTAAGCTATTTAATACCTCCAAAAATACTTCTACCCTTCAAAAGGACCTTTACCTTGTAGGTGAATGGCTAACAACTGGCAACTGCAAATCTCATCCAACAAATGCTCTGACCTACCCCTGGTAAAAAGAATCCGAATACTAAATACACACTTGGACAAACTGAACTCACAGAAAACCCTCACTCAGTCAAAGACCTTGGAGTACTCATTTCCAATGACCTAAGTGCCAGAGCCCACTGCAACAGCATTGCCAAAAAAGCACTAAGAGTCACAAACTTAATTTTATGCAGCTTCTTTTCTAGAAGCACCGAGCTACTAACCAGAGCATACAAAACATTTGTCAGACCAATTCTTGAATACAGCTCACCTGTATGGAATCCTCACTGCATAACAGACATTAATACAATTGAAGGAGTCCAGAAATACTTCACAAGAAGAGTCCCCCACTCCTCCTCACGCAACAAATTACCTTACTCCTCCAGACTTCAATTACTATGTTTAGAAAATTTACAGCTACGCCGCCTCCAAACTGATTTAACTGTTGTTCATAAAATCATACATCACAATGTACTCCCTGTTGGTGACTACTTCACCTTTAACAACAACACAAGAGCATGCAATAGATACAAACTAAATGTAAATCGCTCCAAACTAGACTGCAGAAAATACAATTTCAGCAATAGAGTGGTCAACGCCTGGAATTCATTACCAGACTGTGTTGTTTCTTCCCTCAATCCCAAAATCTTCAACCTTACATTATCTACAATAGACCTCTCCCCTTTTCTAAGAGGTCTGTAAGGGGCGTGCACAAGTGCACCTTTGTGCCTACCGTTCCTGTCCAAATGTCTTTTTTTATCTTTTCTATCTCTACTTTATCCTTATATTATGTTAAACATACTACAATACTATATTTGTATGACAAATAAAAAATAAATAAATAAACATCTGCTTGCTCTGCCAATAATGCTTTACATGAAACTTGACTAGAAACAGTTCAGATTGCTCATTTATAGATGAACACTGACAAATTGAGCATACATATTTCCTGGAGGTATATTTAGCACCCTGCTGTTCTGTTCGAAAAAAGTTCCTAATGTTATGTTCCCGGGTCACCCTGACCCGGACCGAAAACTCTTCATTTGCAGTGCTTATGTTTGGTCTTTTTGAAAGCTTTTTTCACCTGGAAACATGTTTGAACATTTCTGCACACAATGGAATGAAAATTGAACTGAAAAAATTAATCCTTATTGGTTTATTTTGCACATAAATGTGCCTCCCCCCCCCCGTTTTTGTGAAAGTTTTTTCAATTTATGGATAGTTTTGCTTGCAAAATCCATTCTATTTTACTAAAGTTGGTGTGGGATTGGTAGCTTGAACATTTCTGCACACAATGATATGAAAATTGAACTGAGAAAATTAATCCTTATTGGTTTATTTTGCTCATAAATGGGCCCCCATGCTTATACTCAAATAGGCTTATACTCGAGTAGGCTTATACTCGAGTATAAAATGATATGGTCTTATATTCAAAAATAAACCAATAAGAATCATTTTTTTTTCAGTTCATTTCTATTTTTCTTATGTTTAGGATTGTTCAATTTAGTATATCAAAACTTTTGAGTTTATTGATAATTTTGCCTGCAAAATGCATTCTATTTTACTATTCTATTTTGGTGTGGGATTGGTAGCTTGAACCTTTCTGAACATAATGATATGAAAATTAAACTGAAAAAATGATCCTTATTGGTTTATTTTGCTCATAAATGGGCCCCCATGCTTATACTCAAATAGGCTTATACTCGAGTAGGCTTATACTCGAGTATAAAACAATAAACCAATAAGAGTCATTTTTTTCAGTTCATTTATATTTTTCTTATGTTCAGGATTGTTCAATTTAGTATATCAAACCTTTTGGGGGAAAATTCCTTAGGGATTTGTAGCCTTAAAAAATATAAATTGACACGAAATTCAAAAAGGATGGGGGGAGGGGCTTTTTGATCAAAATAAAAATATAAGTCTCAATTTTTCCAGTTCAATTTTCATATCATTATGTTCATAAATGTTCAAACTAGTTTTCCAGTGGAAAAAGTTTTCAAAAAGACCAAATTCAATTACCTAAAAAAAATCATTTTGATCCGGGTCTATATGACCCGAACAGAGTAAATGTGACTTTTTTTTTGCCAAGAAAAAAAATTTTCCCCCACCCCCACAAATATTTTTTTGATGATCAGCATTGTTAAATTGAGTAAATGAATGCGTAAGATTTTAAAGAATATTTCGGATTTGGAGCATAAAAAAATAAAAAGTGAAAATTGTTGCAAGCAGCCAGGGGGGGGGGAGGCCTTATTTCTGATGTTAAAAAAACAGTAAGAATCATTTTTTTCAGTTCCTTTATATTTTTCTTATATTCAGAAATGTTCAAGGTACCATTCCCACACCAACTCCAGTAAAATAGACTGCATTTTGCAAGCAAAACTATCCATAAATTGAAAAAACTTTCACAAAAACGGGGGGGGAGGCACATTTATGGGCAAAATAAACCAATAAGGATTAATTTTTTCAGTTCAATTTTCATTCCATTGTGTGAAGAAATGTTCAGACTACTTTCCAAGTGAAAAAAGCTTTCAAAAAGACCAAACATAAGCACTGCAAATGAAGAGTTTTCGGTCCGGGTCAGGGTGACCCGGGAACATAACATTAGGGAGTTTTTTTTTTTCAGCAAGAAAGAAACCTCCCACCCCCCAAAAAAAATTCTCATAGAGAGAACCCCTGAAATGATGAAAAGTCATGAAATTTCAAGTTTCAGATATGCAGGGAAAATTTTTTACAGGGTCTCAAACCTTGATTTCGGGTCTCACAGACCCGAACAGAACAGCAGGGTTAAAGAATCTTTATCTCTGTGTGTTTCCTGGTTTATTCTGTGTTGTAGTTACAATTTTGCAAGGGATTTCCTTGGAGTTATAAAAGCAGTGCATTATGCATCTACTTGTTGTCCAAAACATTTTGATCAGCTTGATAAAGTATATATTATATGCAGCCTGACTTATAATCAGTAGAGTGGTGCAAAAATTAGAAAGAGTATTCCAATTTTATGAACGTCAGTCAAATCACCCAATTGATGTATATTTGCCAACTGATGCAGCAATCTGGCTTGAAGCAAGAAATTAAATAGGTGACTTTGAGATACTTTATAATCTTTTCAGCTAGTTTGTATATATTTTTATTGTGGCTAGGGTTTTTCCAGAAAATGTGCTGTGTTCCAATCTCATTTCTAGCTAAAATGGTATTGAGTGATGGGATGATCTCTCTTACATTGTTATATGTCACCAACCAAATGGTTTAATATATCATTGGGTTCTATGTCTATTAAACTCCTTTGGGGTGGAAATACTAATGTTATTTTGGGCTTCATTCACTGTTTCATATTGAAATGGGGCCAGTCACAAGCTTTGACTTTGCTTTCTCTTGTGCTTACAGATTGTTACATTTCTATGCTGATCTTGCAACACAACCTAGAGCTCAGCTCTCAGCATTCTAATGATGGACTCACAGCTTCCTTTACTTTCACATTTTGTACAATTTGGGCCAAGATGAAAACTCTTGACAATTACAGAATGAATGCCAGGATAACATAGAAACAGGACTGGAGTGTAATGCTACAAATGCTATTTTCTAGGTGCCAGATTTTTTCTCTCTTGGCTTCCCTATCTCACTCTGCCATCCGCTTCTGCTGCCTCTTTGAGCTAATTAACATAGAGTATTGGCAGCAAGAGTGATTCCAGATGCAATTGAGTCCTGCCAGTGATAAGTGGGCCCTTTCCAGGAAGGGCCAAGCTTGCCAATCAATTATGCTAACCCTCCTAGCATCCCAGTGATTCAAAATTATAATACCTCACAAGCTCAAGTCAGTAGTCATTCTTCCAAGTCCTCCTAGAGCAAGGTTTACCCTGCCTAGCATGCTACCTTGCTAGAGTCAGTACCAAGGAGATCCTTACCAGATTGCTTCAAACTTGTCAACTATCAACAGTGTAATTGGAGAGAGAGAAGAGAAAGGAAAGGAAAGATAAAGTTTATTTTTAAAACCATTTATATATATATTTGCATGGGAGTAGCACAATTTCAACATTAAGTCACACGCACATATATTCTTTTGCTGAGTAATATAGAGATTAATTTTGGGATATGAGTTAAAAATCAAGGTATCTTTTTCAAAAAAGTGACAATTTTAATTTTGCTTTCTAATTGTTTCTAATTCTGCTAAAAAATAGGTTTTGGTTGGACATTAGGAAGTTGCTTATACTAAATGTCTATGGAGCTTCTCCGTCATCCAGGTCATAGTTGTCTCAAAGCTTCTTCTTTTTTTTCAAAAGGCAACTGAATTATATTTTTGAGGAAGAAGAAAATGACATTTAGATTCTCATCCAAGAAGCAAAATGATGTGAGGCAAAATGTCTTCTTCCTCAAACACACATACACATACACACACCAGTCCAGTTGTCTTTTAAGTTAATTAGTTAGAATAGTTAGTTAGAATTCTTTATTGGTCAAGTGTGATTGGACAGAAGGAATTTGTCTTTGGTCCATATGCTCTCAGTATACATAAAATAAAAGATACATTTATCAAGAATCATGAGATACAACACTTAATGATTCTCATAGGGTACAAATAAGCAACCAATATTAATATAAATCGCAAGAGTACAAGCAACAAGTTATAGTCATATAGTTATAAGAGGGAGGAGATGGGTAATAGGAACAATGAGAATAGTAATAGTAATACAGCCTTAATGAATAGTTTGTCAGTGGTGAGGGAATTATTTGTTTAGCAGAGTGATGGCATTCAGGAAAAAAAACTGTTCTTGTGTCTAGTTAACTTGATGGGCAGTGCTCTGTAGCGATATTTTGAGGGTAGTTGAAACAATTTCTTGGCCCTCTTTTTGGCTTGTGCAGTATACAGGTCCTCACTAGAAGGCAGGTTGGCAGTAATTGTTTTTTCTGCAGTTCTAATTATCCTATGAAGTCTGTATCTGTCTTGTTGGGTGCAGAACCAAACTAGACAGTTAAAGAGGTGCAGATGACAGACTGAAGAATTCCTCTGTAGAACTGTATCAGCAGCTCCATGGGGAGTTTTAAAAAGCACCTTTGAGGTTCCTTACGCTGAGACTTTCAATAATGGAATACATTGCTGTGGAAATAGATAATTCTTTGCTGTAAGTATTTATAGAGATGAGAAGATAGTGAGAAATGTTTAGTGATGGATTCTTGCTCACGGCAATGTCTTTTCTAAGCCTTCTGTATGAATTTACATTTTTCACCATATATATTTAAGCTTTATATATTTTTATTCATTTGTTTCTTTATATTTCATGTTTCCAAATCTCCCATCTCCCTTAAGGATGGTCTCTAGGTGATATATATGGTGGTATATTTAAAGAGTAAGCTGATCTGTCAATGTAAAACCACCATTTTTTCTATTGCAATCTGATGGAAACTAGAATAGAGTGGTACCTCTACTTAAGAACTTAATTCGTTCTGTGACCAGGTTCTTAAGTAGAAAAGTTTGTAAGTAGAAGCAATTTTCCCCATAGGAATCAATGTAAAAGCAAATAATGTGTGCAAACCCATTAGAAAAGAAATAAAAGCTCAGAATTTGGGTGGGAAGAGGAGAAGGAAGAAGAGGAGGAGGACAGTCACTGCCCAGAGTGAAGGGAACATTTCTTTTCTCTGGGCGCTGACAGAAATTTATTCCCTCTCAAAGCACCCAGAGAAAGGAAAATGCTTTGTTCGCTCTGGACTGCCAAAGCCTCCTTAAGTACCTCCTTAAGCAGCCCAGAAAAGCCCTAGATGGCCGGGATTAAGGGCAGAATGGCAGGAAACTGGCCGGGCCTTCGTGCCACTCAGAAATTTCCTGGGAAATTTTTCCTGGCTCAGGTTCTTAAGTAGAAAATGGTTCTTAAGAAGAGGCAAAAAAATCTTGAACACCCGGTTCTTATCTAGAAAAGTTCTTAAGTGGAGGCATTCTTAAGTAGAAGAACCGCTGTATAACTAATCTGGAATGCTTTGAAGGAAAATGTCTCAAATTTGCTAGAAAACTTTCAGCAAAGTCTCTATTTTTTCTGTAACAATATGTGGAAAATGTTTAAAAGATGTATATAATGACATCTTTATAAATACCCTTCTTGCTATTTTAATGGGGGGGGGGGGAAATGTTTGTGAAAAAGCTTACAATTCTCCCTTAACATTTTATATTATAGGTTCTCTTTTTAATTCCTATTTTAATCAGCCTGACCTTCTCTGATTATAGCAATTGACTTCAAAGGACTATAGGAAAAATCTCTTGATCTGGTTTTACTAAATCTTTCCTGTACTTCAGAACTTGATTAATAAGCAACTCTGAGTCAAGTGGATATGTTTTATCTATTTTTAATATTTATTTTTTGTTTTGTCACACACATATTGTATGTGACAAAATCTACAATATTATATACAAGATATAATATTTATATACATGATACTAGTAAAAGAGAAACATTAGGACAGGGGACGGGAGGCACACTGGTGTACTTATGCACGCCCCTTACTGACCTCTTATGAATCGAGAGAGGTCAACAGTGGATAATCTAAGGGTAAAGTTTTGGGGGTTAGGTGATGATACTACAGAGTCTGGTAGTGAGTTCCATGCATCAACTACTCAATTACTAAAGTTGTATTTCCTGCAATCGAGTTTAGAGGGGTTTACGTTAAGCTTGTATCTGTTGTGTGCTTGTGTGTTGTTGTGGTTGAAGCTGAAGTAGTCATTGACAGGAAGGTTGTAGTAGCAGATGATTGTATGGGTTATGCTTAGGTCTTTAATGAAGTGAGAGTTGTCTGTAAGGTCTTGTATATTCAGCTTGTATTTGGTGTTCTGATTCTTTTTGCCAATGTGTAGGACAGAGCATTTTTTGGTTGAGTTTTGGGGTTGTCAGATATTTGACCATTCAGACCCAAAGTCAAGATCTTTTGGGAGAATAGCTGTGTTATAGATGGTGTTGAAAAGTTTGACATCGTTGGCGAAGAGAACACAGTTGCTTGTAATGTGATCACAAAGGTCACTTATACAGAGTATAAAGAGTGTTGGTCCAAGTACACTGTCTTAGGGGACGCTGCTTTTAACTGGAACAAGATTAGATATGACGCTCCTTATTTTGACAATTTGTTGTCTGTTTGATAGGAACACAGTAATCCAATTATTGAGGGATCTATCTAACACTACTCTTCTTAACTTTGTTTACACATGAAGAATGAATTTTAAAACCAAAAAAATCAAAATTATTGCAGAAAGTCTAATTAGTAATTAGAGCTATCAGATGCATTATGCTTTCTCCACAGATCAATGGATATATAGATAGGAACCATTAGACACTGCTGACTAAAACAAAAATCCACCAAATCCTATACTTCTAAACCTGTCACCTTCTGGCAAGATATAACAAATTACTGGCAAACTCTTATCAAACAAAATGTCCAAAAAACAAAAGCTGGTGCCTAACTCTTGAGTAATTCAAATTTTTGAACTGAAAAATGTATTTCAGCAAGGATGACTTTGAACATAACAAAGGTCTCCAAGGTGACTTTGTAGGCACTCATGTTCACTTAGACTTTTGTCAATGCCTGAAAGATTCCACACTGAGCTCCTCCTTTAAAACTATATATGTTGATATAAAATACATGAATGGAAAGTTGGCATGCTGCAAAACAAAATCACATGCAATCCCAAAAATATTGGAGGTATTTTCAGGGAGGGGGGAAAAAGACAAAGGAGTGCTGGGTTTGAAACTTTCACCACTTGTCTTGAAATATTTTTCTCTTTTTTATTTCCTGGGACAAATCAGTTTACTCCTTAAAGATGAGTTGCATAATCATAAGTAAAGAATGCACACACACACACACACACACACACACACACACACACAAACGCATTCCTTCCTGACACTGGCCAGAGTGGGAGGACTGGTTTGTAGGCTTTTTCACAAACAATTTTTTTCCCTTTTCTTAAAATGGTGAGAAGTGTATTAAAAGACAATTTCAAGTTTAGCACTTTTCTAAACTTTCAAAAATCTTTTTTGTAACTCCAATATAAAAGAATTATCCTGGTCACTCTTTTGGTTTATTATTTGCAATTGTCTTTTGATTTTTAAAGCACCGAACAATTTTTTCTGTTATAAGACACATTTTCCCCATGTCATTCTTGTAGTCTGTCGTTTGTAGATCCATTTTCGATACTATCCATGTCTTGTTGCATAAAACATTCCTCTTCCATCATTTTTTTTCAAAGTTTATTTTGACAAAGTCTATTCAGAAGAGCAAACATCATTACTAACATTGTCGATATTAACTTCTGATTCCATTTTTCAAAAGTATTCTGTATTTCCAAGGTTATAAAGCTTTGCATAATTCGATACGTTGGTACAGATTTGTGTACTCTTTAATTAAAACATTTAGTTCCCTGAAGTATCCAGTTTTTAAAAGTGCTTATCTGTATTATGGCTTAGAAAAAATTCAAAGCAAATCTACTTTCCCACTGGAAGGATTATTATTATTATTATTATTATTATTATTATTATTATTATTATTTTGAAAATGTACTTATTAAGTTTTTTCCATTTTAAAAACAATACATAATCATATTTTCAGGTGAGTCAGCATCATATATACATTTTTATCAACATTATCTTTTAATCGTTTTAGGTTTCTTGTTGTTTTATTTCAATGTTTAGTTTCAGTTTCTTTTTTTTTTGTCCATTGGTTCCATTTTGTACAGATTTCATAGTAGTCCAAATCTTTTAAATTATTTAATTCCATTGTCAATCTGTCCATCTCCGCGTAGTCGTATATTTTCTTGATGATCTCGTTGTCTTCCGGTATTTGCATGTTTTTCCAGTTCTGTGCAAATACAATCCTTGCCGCTGTTGTTATATGCAAGCTTAAATATTTTACATTTTTAGAGTAAGACCCTCTCATAATGCCCAGTAGAAACAACTCTGGTATATGTTCTATTTTTGTGTTTGTTATTTGACACAACCAATTATTTACAGGAACTTAGATACAATTCCAAGTTTTAAGATTATTTTAAATCAAATATAATTTCTAGAATTGCTGCTATAGGAAAGACAGTTGACAATTATATGTTTATTCTTAAATCATAGTATTGTGAAAGATTTCAAGCAATTCTTCGTATTAATTTTGTAGGGATGGTTTAGCCTAATGTCTATAGTTATTTTAGACAAATAAACATGACAACCATTCTAAACTTTCATGAAATATTAAAATTATATTTAAAAAAATGTATCTATCAAAAGTATTCATCTTAATGACCTACTATTATAATATAAAAATGGTTGCTTTAAAATAATAAATAAATAGTCAATTATTTGAATTAAGCATGATAACAGTTTACTGATGCTTTTTGCCTACTAATGATAATAGGGTTAATGACCTTTAATGGATGGTTCAATAATTAAACAAAAAACCTGAATGCACAATACTTTATACCACACAAGTCCAGGCAAACAAAATTTTGGCAAGATCTAATGTAATTAAGAACAAGAAAAGATTCCAGCAACTTTGTAATATTATGAATGCTAAATAATTCTAAGAGTATACACAGCGGTGTGACAATGTATGGTAAATATAAATATACAAATATTCTCTTCTCGCCTTTATGGGTGCATATGTCTTGGGGTCTTAGGGTTGTGCACAGTATTTTAGCTGCTCATTTTGTTCAGGGAGCTCTAATATTCTTATGAATATGAACATACATGCTTAATCATTATTGAAATGATTAAAAATCTTCAATACGCCCACAGATACCCTAGAGGTATCTTAGCATCTGTTCTGTTAGATTTAGCCACCTGGGGATCAATAGATGGCAATGCAGAACAAATGGATTCACATCAGTGTTCTGACTTTAATTGGAACAATTTGAAGCAAAAATCTTGTATATGACATGCAGGTGTCTTATGCTTAATATTGCTGTTCCAAATCCATTAAATATCTGTTGGTAAACCTTCAGAATCACACTGAAATATTATGTTTACCCTTACACTGGGCAAACAGCATGGTATTGGTATTTGTATGAATACAAATTTATCAAGTTATTCTTATACACTTTCCCTAGGCAGTTATATTCATGCTACAATTTCTCAACTTGCACTTGAACAGAAATATCCATATGTACATATATTCTGAACAGATTGAAAACCAAGGTTATTTAATATAGATCTAAAATCTAGGTCCAAGGTCAAGGGTATTTTATGAATATATCAGCATTAAGCAATGTGTTTTGACCAATGGGGAATAACTCAAGTAATTCAGTTCAAAATATAAAGATTTCTTTTTTATATATATGAATTCATGCACACACAAGATAAAGCAATTGTCAAAGAGAAAGTAAATGTAGCAAATCTAACCCTCACTGCATGGATGGATACATTATTTCTTAATATTCTAACTACAGAAATGGCAAGGGATAGCCAATAGGACCACAGGTTATAATTATAACCTGTACAGATGACTATTTGGAAAATTAAAATAGCCAGTCTCATTTACATCAAAGTATAAAATTTCCTTTAAATAGCAACAAATAGATTTTTCCAGAGAAACTTACCCCCCAAAAAAGCTGAAAAAAGGAGCATTAAAATGATATTACCATATTTTTCAGAGTATAAGATGCACCGGAATATAAGATGCATCTTAGTTTTGGGGGAGGAAAATAAGGAAAATAATCTGGTATTCATCTGGCTAGTGCCCTTAGTCTGGTCAGCTTCAGCATATTATTTTATCCCCTGGTTAAGGGCTTTTTTTTTTTTTTAATTCTGAGAGAGTAACAATGAAAAAGCTTGCAGGCCAGTAAGAGCTGGGAACATCACTAGCACCTGGAAACAGTCTGAGCAAGTAGAGCATTGGAAAAAAAACCTGCAAAGACTTAGGGCTTGGAAAACATTCTTCGCAGAGAGTAATAATGAAAGAGCTTGGGTACATTAATAGCACCTGGTTAGGGGTGGAAAGAAATATCTGGAAGAAGTAAAGCAATGAAAAAAAAAACCCTACAAAGAAATGGTTTGGAATACATTCTTGGCAGAGAGTAACAATGAAAGAGCTCGCAAGCCAGTAAAAGCTGGGGACATTGTTAGCACCTGGTTAGGGTTGGAAAGAAACATTTAGAGCAAATAGAGAATGAAAAAAAAATCAAAGACAGGGTTTGTAAAACATTCTTTGTAGAGAGTAACAAAGAGCTTGTAAGCCGGTAAGAGCTGGGAATAGTGTTAGTACCTGGTTAGGGCTGGAAAGAAACTTACTCAGAGCAAGTTAGAGGTAATGAAAAAAAACCCAGCAAAGGCTTAGAGCTTGGAAAACATTCTTCACAGGGAATAACCATGAAAGAGCTTGGGGACATTAATAGCACCTGTTTAGGGCTGGAAAGAAATGTCTTATACACCAAAAATACGGTAATTCTGAAACAGGAGATTAATATCACAGTACAGTGTTCCCTCGATTTTCGCAGGTTCAAATTTCGTGAAAAGTCTATACCACGGTTTTATATTTCAAAAATATTAATTAAAAAATACTTCATAGGTTTTTTTCCCTATATCACAGTTTTTCCCACCCGATGATGTCATATGTCATTGCCAAACTTTTGTTTGCCTTTAATAAATATTTTTTTAATAAACTTTAATAAATAAACAGGGTGAGTATTAATCTAAATGGTTCCTAAGGGAATGGGAAATTGCAATTTAGGAGTTTAAAGTGCTAAGGGAAGGCTTGTGATACTGTTCATAGCCAAAAATAGTGTATTTACTTCCGTATCTCTATTTCGCAGAAATTCGACTTTCGCGGGCAGTCTCGGAACGCATCCCCCGTGAAAATCGAGGGAACGCTGTATACTGTACTACCAACCAAGCAAGAAAAGAAACAAAATTGAGGTCAGTCTTGAAACCGTACTAAACAGAATAAGAAACTTTTGATAAATAAAGAGAAATCATATCTGGGCTCAGATTAATCTAAAGGATCTCTATTTAACTAGTTTATACATTTTTCATCAAAAATCATTCTAAAAATCAGAAAATAATCCTATTATTTAGAATTATAAGGTAAGAGAAGTTCAAGTGATAGTTTGATAAGCTATCTAACTTGAATGTGGAAATGCTATGCTATTTTATTACCAGTTTTCCGGACTATATAATTATGAGTTTCTTTCTGGATTTATTGACATAAGGATCTTTGTCATCTAGACATGTATTTCATTTTCCAGGGATCTCTTGAAACAATTGCATTTAATCTAATTCCCTCAGAGGTTTTGGTGAATAACATTGCAGATTCTTTTTGGAAGAAATTTCTCAAAAGTTATAATAAGAAGATTAACATCTTATAAATGTATATACTAAAGGACTGGAATTATTTTAATATGGTTTAAAAAATAAGAAAGTGACTGAGGACTCTGCTTTGAATAGGTAGAATTCTTACTCATGGACAGTATTGGGTTGCTACTGGTATGGTTGATGTCAGCACACCACTAGCGCATGCAGCTTCTGTTCTCTGACATGCGCATGCAAAATTGCCAATATCTCATGCATATGCATGAGTCTGCGGAGAGGGGCGGCATACAAATCTAAATAATAAATAAATAAATAAATAAATAAATAAATAAATGTCCCCTCACTAGATTTTGCTTCCTTCACATTCACAGAAGCAAAGTCATGCTAGGATTTGTGCACGCACACACAGGAAAACAGAAGCTGCATGCGCAGTACACTGGTAGCAGCGGTAATGGGATTCCGCCCCTGTTCATGGAAATGTTAACATCCATTCTTCCAGTCCAAAAAGAAAACTTCTATAGTAAATTGAGTTTTCATTCTGCGCATGTGCGGAAGCAAAAATACCAGCAGAAATAGCCGAAATCTTGTTTGTGCTCATGAGATTTCATCGGGGTTTTTTTTTGCTATTTTTTGCTTCTGCGCATGCACGGAAGCAAAAATATCAGTGAAAATAGCCAAAATCTTGCAAGATTTGGCTTGCTGCACATGCACAGAAGTCAAATCTTCTACGGGGCACATGCACGCACATGGCAGGAGTGTGTGTACTTGCGCCGGCTGCTGAGGACTGTCTGGATAGCGAGGTAAGTGGCTGCCCTACCATGGGTGCAAGGCTAGGCTATCATGTACTTTAGGGTAGGCTGAGGCTCCGAGGCAGTGGGCCTGGGAGCCTGTGCTAGGGCTCGGATACCTGCCTCAATAGCCCTCTTTATGGTTTCATTAATTCTATCCTATGCTTCTTGGTCATCCTCCTGGAGACTACCATGTGTCCTGGCCTGCAACATGCTCCCTTCCTGATGAGGGATCTCCCACAGTTCCGAATCCCCCATTCCTAAATCAAGATTGTCCAGAGAAAAGACATCTGATGTTCTGGTGGAAATAGTACTAGAGGAGCCAGTGATTTCCTGTCCCTTAGTCTTCGGAGAGGGGCAGCATACAAATCTAATAAACTATAACTATAACTATAGTTGTTGTGGACTGCCAGTGACTGGGCTGAGGCTCTGACACTGTGCTTCACAACAGGGACCTATCCCTCCTCAGTTGTGGTTGTGCCATGCTAGAGGGGCCTGGGGATTCTAGTCTTTCCCTTGGGACTGGCCTATTGCTCTTGGCCATGGCCTTGCCTTCCTGGTGCCCCTGTATGCCATACCTGAGCTTTGTGATCTTTCAAAAGCTTTCTCTTTTTCCTTATTTTACTAAATCCCCCATGGGTCTCCTAAAATGGCATCGTAGCCTCCATGGAGCGAGGGAGGGCACCGGCCTTTTGCTCTGCTATCTCCGTCCACATGTTCATCTTTCCAATGGCTAGCAGGAGGAATGGAAATGATCTGGGGAGATATTCCATGTGGCTGCTTGTAAAGCCTTGATGGAGAAAGAAGCACCTGAGTTCTGTGGCCATGCGGCTGGTTTTAAAATATCGGTGCTGGAGCCACACCCATGCTGCTGCCTCTAAAAGTCTGATTTGAGATGGCTGCCTGTGAGCCTCACCCACATGGTCCATTTTAGATTGCCAGTGTGATAGGCAGAAGCCAGATGGCCGCAGCCATGCAGTCACTGATTGGACTCTCAGCAGGAAAAAAGCCAGGGCCAAATGGCAGTGTGGGTGGCTTGTGCCTGGCTGGGAGAGTGCCTCCCTTTGTGGTCCTTTCCAGGGCTTGCTGGAACCTGGGGCAGTGAGGGGGGAGATTGATGGGGGAGCCACTCCAACCATTTGGTGGGAGGAAGGAATAGAGGGCAAAGCTCTGACCATTTAGCCACTCTCTGCCTTGCCATTGCTCCACTCTCCACCAATGTTGATACACTGCCTCCTGCCGCAATCAACTGGACTGTGGGTGGCCACCCCAACACCCAAAACTCTGATGGGCCAGTCAGTTGTTGGGCTCCTCATCATAGTAATAGTCCTGGTTAGAACATATCCTTGGCTGGGCAATCATCTTCCCCACGCTACCAACTCTTCCATTTCTCCTGGATCATTTTTTTTTGTGGGGGGTGGGGAGATCAGAGAGGCTTTATCTACTCTGAGCTGCAAAAATGGATTAAAGTAACACAAATTAAAAGTTCATCTAATCCTTTTCAGTTTTGATTAAAAGAAAGGAAAGCAGACTTCCTTCTAGGTCACAGACTAAATCTAAAGAGGGGGGTTACAGGAAGTGATATGACTTTAAAAAATTCAGATTCAATCCTCATTGGTCATAGGGCAGCATTAACCCATACTTGGAGGCTAGCTCCACCCAGAGGTTGGAGAAAAAATGACACTGAAAGAAAGTTTCAATATCCAGAAGGAAATTGGGGATGCCCTAAGCTGTCCAAAGTTAACTCCGGAAAGCTAGATATATTGTTAATTAGACATTGTAGATGAGTCATACAGCAAGACTTTTGTCAGAAGAAAAGGCTAAAACATACTTTAAGAATGGAACAGATAAAGATGAATTTAGGCTCCCTTCAACAGTGAACTAAAAATGCAATGAAAGCAATATCATGATGATATATTATTCTTTAAAAATCTTCAGCCCATGATTATCTAGAGAGCAAGTCCTTAGATAACTTTTAAAGTAGGGGGAAAATTCTGACTGAAAGTCACTTATAACCTATTTCCAGTGAATCTTACCAGGGTCAGGTCTGACTCAGCCTTCCATCCTTCCGAGATTGGTAAGAACAGGGGTGGTGCAGTGGTTAGAGTGCAGCACTGCAGACTACTTCAGCTAACTGCTAGCTGTAGTTCAGCAGCTCAGATTTCACCACCAGCTCAAAATTAACTCAGACTTCCATCCTTCCAAGGTAGATAAAATGGGGACTCAGATTAATGGGGCCAATGTGTTGGCTCTGTAAACCACTTCGAAAAGTCTGTGAAGCAATACATGTCTAAATTCTATTGCTGTTTAAACCTTTCAGCTCTGTACTGTAGTCTTCTTTTTTAGAAAAAAAGAAAAGAAAAAAGAAAACTAAACATAGCATGCATTGCAACTTCTATTTTCTGCAGCAGTAAATGCTGAATTTCGAATGAAGTGTCCTGACCATCCCAATTTGAATCAAGTTACTTCTGCTACTCCTTTGACTAAAAGAGATGTGGTACTTCTCATGTTTTAAAGGTGAGGGAAATGAAATGAGGGCAAGAAAGAGGGAGTAGAAACAAATTATAGTAGACAAAAATCAAAGCACGAGTAGAAAGTGGAAAATTCTATCCAGAGATAGTGACCCCATATAAGTTGAATGTGACAAGTTCAAAAGAATGAAAACCAAGCTGTTGATGTCCTTGAATAGGACATTTAAGGCTACTCATGATTTTGGACAAAACATTGATAATCAGTAAAATAATATGTTCACAGCTGATTTCATACCTGTTTCCATACCTGAAGAGATGTCTTGGGAATAATAATCTTGAACCTTGACAAATACTTGGTAAAGGAAATATCTCAAAAGCTGCACATATATCTTTACTAGTAGCTAAAGTAAACCTCTATTCTCATTTCCTATCAGGTGTGGTTTAGAATTAAAATTATATTTTAAATGACTGGAATGTGTGTGAGTCCATATTGTATATGTATCTATTTGAAAATAGCTTTCAAAAATAGAGCTTTCATTTACATTAGTTCTATTTGACATTATTTCCCATGGTTTTATTTGATTGGCCATTATGTAGATATGGAATGTAGAAAGTCTACAAAGATTACTGTGTCTGAAAGCTCAGCATGGCTCTCAGATTGTATTATTTCATGTATCTGTGGCTCAACAAAGTAATTTCTGCAGAGATTGCTTGAAATAACAATATAACACAATTTTCTATGACTTTACCTGAAAGATTTTTTTTCCTGCTTATGCAGACCCCATAAAAATGAAGTAAAATTACTATATTCCTTTTCATACTTTTTTCATTTTGCATAGAAGTATTCCAAGTATACAGAGGCTCACCCTTTGTTCTTGAAACTTTTGATCAAATATATTTCTCAATAAATAGAATACAGAACAGGAAAGGAAAGAGAAGGGAGGAGAAAGGAAGAAAGGGTGTGCAATTGTGTCTCTTACAATCAGCGGAGGAAACAATAAGGTTTTTTGAATTTACATAAAAATAAATCTGAAAATAAGTTTTCATTAAACTCTTCAGTTAAATTCATTCAACTAATTATGTACTCAGATTTGTGATTTTGTATTGTGAAAAAAGAATATGCATATTATCAGCATGATGCAATTTAAATGATCCACAGAGCACAATTAATGTAATATACTTTTCATATAATATATACAAATCTTTATTGCCTTAAAAGAAATAATTATTTTGATAATTGCTCACCTAAATATTGAGGAGAGTGCAATAAAATTAAGAAAATAATTTTAATCTTTATGTACAATAGTATTACTGTCCAGGTTTAACTCTTCTTTTTAAAGTTGGAAATGTTAAGAGTTGTGACTATAGGTTAAAAAACTGCATTTTGGAACTGAGGATGTTTTTATTTAGTTTAGTTATTTACAGTTATATAAATAAAATACAGAGGGAGACCGACAATATTATCATTATGACAGATAATATATGTGTCAGAATGAATTTCAATTTTATTTCATCCAGTGTTCTATATACTTTTGTCTCTTCATATTTCTTCTGCACCTAGATAGAACACATCAATCATCTGCTCTGAGTTATAATTTAAACTGGAGCATCTTCATAAAGATATGTAAATAGCATAAACAAAGAAAATTACAGAGAGTTTGAAATGATTGTACACAGAACAAGCAAATATTTCTTCTATTGCTATCAATTAAAGTTAGCTAAATAATTAGACACAACATTTATTTGAAATTAATTCATGTATACTTGATTTTCAGGCTAAACTGGATTGGGATAATAGAATGGAGGAATATGTAGAATCAAACAGCCCATGTATGCTGTTATTTTGTACTTCACTTTACTTCAGGTTTTAATACAATTAAAAAATCAATATATTTCTCTAGATCTCTTCTTCCAATACCTTTGGATGGTATACAATCGTCAATTATTACTTGACTTTTCATACCTTCATATAATTTTAGCTCCTCAAGCAATTTAGAACATTATTATTAGTGCTCATTTAATATTAGAGCTATTATTGGGATTTTAAAATATGAATCTTGCAGTGTATAATTTTGACATGTTGAACACTGCAAACAGTTTGATTTGATGTCTGGCCATATGCATATCTACTATATGTGGGTAGATGAAACCTAAATAGTTTGTTGCAGCTATGTTCTTAGAGAATTGCTCTCAGATATATTTACATTGCCTTGGTGTTAATTTCTAAATAAGGATAACACATTAAAATTATTTCCTTTTAAAAATATATTCATTTAAAATGGAATTTACATTTAATTTTTTTCACTGTTTTGTTGATTTGGGTATATTAATGTTAAATGTTGTCTATCTTGTATTTAAAACATGCTAATAATTTACTGGTATTTTATTCATTGACTTTGTTTTATTCTTGATATTGATAACTTGGTATACCTTTCAGTTTTAATTAAAGGAAATGTATTCCTTTCTTTCAGATTAGAAACATGAAAGTATTTTGAACACTTTAAAATAGTTGGCTGTAATTGTCTCCTTATTACTTACTTATAAAGCAAGGATTTTGTTATATTAACATGGATAGAATTGAAAAAATTCAGTGAGATTTCAAACACAATTTCTAAGTTGTCCTTTAGGAAGGTGTCCTTCAAAGCCTGTAGTCAACAATTGTAATTATCAGCCACCTCACAGAAAGCAAATTTGGGTTGTGTGCAACAACCCAAAAGTGAATAAATAAAATAATTACTTAAAACAAATACATAATAATTATTAAAAGAACAGTAAAACTGCGAAAGCAGAACTCAAACAGGGAAAGAGAATAATAAATCAATGGATGTTAATTCTCTCATTATTATTATTATTATTATTATTATTATTATTATTATTATTATTTATTAGATTTGTATGCCGCCCCTCTCCATAGACTTGGGGCGGCTCACAACAATAATAAAAGAATATATAACAAATCTAATAATTAAAAGTCACTAAAAAACCCTTATTGAAAAAGAAAACATACACACAAACATACCATGCATAAACTGCATAGGCCCGGGCAAGATGTCTCAGTTCCCCCATGCCTAGCAGCAGAGGTGGGTTTTAAGGAGTTTACGAAAGACAAGGAGGGTGGGGGCAATTCTAATCTCCGGGGGGAGCTGGTTCCAGAGGGTCGGGGCCGCCACAGAGAAGGCTCTTTCCCTGGGTCCCACCAAACGACATTGTTTAGTTGATGGGACCCGGAGAAGGCCAACTCTGTGGGACCTAACCAGTCGCTGGGATTCGTGCGGTCTCTGAGATATTCTGAGAGAAGGCGGTCTCTGAGATATTCTGGGCCAATGCCATGAAGGGCTTTATAGGTCATAACCAACACTTTGAATTGTGACCGGAAACTGATCGGCATCCAATGCAGACTGCGGAGTGTTGGTGTGACATGGGCATACCTAGGAAAGCCCATTATTGCTCTTGCAGCTGCATTTTGCATGATCTGAAGTTTCCAAACACTCTTCAAAGGTAGCCCCACGTAGAGAGCGTTACAGTAGTCAAATCTCGAGGTGATGAGGGCATGAGTGACTGTGAGCAGTGACTGTGAGCAGTGACTCCCGGTCCAAATAGGGCTGCAACTAGTGCACCAGGCAAACCTGGGCAAATGCCCCCCTCGCCACAGCTGAAAGATGGTTTTCTAATGTTAGCTGTGGATCAAGGAGGATGCCCAAGTTGCAAACCCTCTCTGAGGGGGTCAATAATTCCCCCCCAGGGTGATGGACGGGCAGATGGAATTGTCCTTGGGAGGCAAAACCCACAGCCACTCTGTCTTATCAGGGTTGAGTTTGAATCTGTTGACACACATCCAGACCCCAACACCCTCCAGGCACCGGCACATCACTCCCACTGCTTCGCTGACTGGATGTGGGGTGGAGATGTACAGTTGGGTATCATCAGCGTACTGATGATACCTCACCCCATGCCCTTGGATGATCTCACTCAGCAGTTTCATGTAGATATTAAATAGCAGGGGTGTTGTGGTTGGCTCTGGCCCAGCTCCTGCCCCAAGGAATGTGGAGGTGGATGCAGGGGAAACATCAACATGTCATAGGCCTGTTTTATTGCTGACAGAGGCAGATAGTGCAGTTTCCTCGGACAAAGAAGAAGGTGGGGGTGACTTGGAAGAGGGGGCTTGGAACACAGCCCAGGAAGCCAATCTCCATTATCTTCGGTCGATTCGGATGCGGAAGTCTTGGACCCACGCAGGCGCAGAGTTATACGTAGAAGAGACCAATTGAGGACATATTACAGGAGATAAGAGAGGCCAATTGTGTTTGTGTGGGGCTCTAGTAATTAGAACTGCTGATACAAATAGCAGCGTGTTGGTTTGGCCATTGTGGAAGATTATCTGATTGCAGTTCTTTAGGACCATGTTTTGCTGTTTTCCAGACTTTGTTGATTTTTCACGCCTTTGAAACCAAAGCAGAGCAAAGTGTGTGTGTCTCACTTCATTGGAAGGAGGGCTGTGACGCTTCTTCACAGCTGCTAGTTAATACTTAAGGACTGATTAAGGGAATTGTACAGCCTACAAGGTTGTTTTGGGATGAGTGCTCTTTGCAATACAAAAAGGGTGCTTTGTTTCTTTTGAATTTTGTGATAAAGAACATAGTTTTGAATTTTCAAACATGTGTGTGTCTGAAATTTGTACCCTTGAATTTTCAGGAGGCTCATACCAGAGAGCCCGGCAGAACAAGAGGTTGCTTGTGGTTGTCTGACAGCACTAGGAGATTGTTGGCCTCCATAAAGTAGAGGTCATGTAGGACCCTCAAATTGGGTCATGTAGAACCCTCAGTTCTCCTTCGCAGGGTCAAAGGGTCAAAGGGAGTAGGTGGGTGTAACACTGACATTTCAGACCAATGTGGTTCAAATTTGCTGTGCAAGATGACTACTCTCTGTTTACCACCTGGCTGGATCTTCGCTGTCTTCTTTTAGCTCTTTTTGCTCAGCCTGTCCTTGATCCCATCTTCATCACCAGTTATGTTTGGTAAAGAAAGACGTTTGAGACAGCTCTAAGCCAACATCTTTTAGACCTATGTGTAACTATGTACACAGATCCAGCAGAGAGCCAGACTGACAGCTCAGCTAATCAATAATCTCCATTTTCCCACTTGAATAGTTGACCCTGTGGTAAACAGGCAGTCTCAATATTCAACAAGATTTGTGTTTCCTTTTTTCCCCTATTTTATTCTTAAAATGTTTTTGAGCTGCTTTCACACTTTTTCTGCTGAAGTACACTGAGATTATTATTCTGTGATTTATAAGACTGTCTCACACACATACGTCAATCCCTACATAGATGCCAGAACTCAAAACTGCATCCATGACAAATTTGCTAATGCTAGTTACTTTTTACATCAATTAAAGATTTTAAAAAAAATGTTAAATTAGACTAGGTTTAACTATACTGATTTATAAACTATATCAACTGTATTTATCCTTGATCTACCCTTGGGCTCATTCCTTTTAAAGAGTTTTAGTATCAATATTTCCAAATAACTGAAATAATCAACTTCAAAGTCTGGCAGGAGGGTGTCTAGTATTGGTTTTCTCCCTAATGAACAGAGATCTATCTAAATCCAAAGGGGGAAAAGTCTTGGTATTTTATTGCAAGAGATGGTGATTTAATAGCCACAAGACTGCAGACACAATGAACTAGATAGGACTTGTTGATTTCTTTTTTCCCATCTATGAAATGAAATTTAAAACTGTCCATTTGAAAGATTTTTCTTCCTTATCTATTGCATTTTATTATTATATTCCAAAGAAGCATTATGACAAATAATCAGAACTTTTACATTTAAAAGCTGGAAAGCTGTCTTTTGCTTGGATTTCATTATTTATACAGGTTTACATGCAATATATCACACACCAAGGAAGAAATTACATTTTCTTACGCTATAATTTAAGTGAAGTCACAATCACTCTTCAGTTTATGTTAATACTTAATCTTCATTACAACAACATTCATATAAAAATGTAAATTTGATACAATTTAATGCAGACAAATGATTACAAGGTAAAAAGTAGCAGCTCATTATTTAAATGTTGTTAATCCATGCCACTTAACTTCTGAACTTCTTTTTCACTTAAGTAGAAGCCGAAAGGTCAGGTTTGGGGGGGGGGAAAGAGGTCAAGTTTTAGTGAATACTTTATTTCAAGTATTTGGAAAAAAACACCAATGTTGGTGTTCAAAGTCATGAATCTTACGTATTTAATATACAAATCAAGAATCCTTTAAAATACTAATGTGTATAGTTCTTATTATGGTGGGGCAGGATAGGAATATTCCAATAGCAATTATAATATTCTGGTAATCGCCCTGAACAGAAAAATCCACAATTTTTGATATAGTATTTCATAGGCTTAAAGCATTGAAGATAAAGCCAAGAAGAACATAGTTTATATATCTTTAATATAATATGATAAAGAATCATTTCACCAACATTTATATCAGCCCAAATTGTAGTAACAATAGAATCAGAGTAAATTATATTCATGTGTTATAGTTCCAGGAGCAGGGAGATTGTAGCCATTGTTTACAGAACATTATCTGAAGTATCCCATTTACCCCAAACAAAGTTTTTAAGATCATTTCAAGATCAAAGGAATTCACTCTACATTTTTAAAATGCAAATTTCAATTATTTATTAGGATAGGATATTCCAGATCTTTATTACAGATAAATTTATATGCATAGTCCTTGACTTATGACCATTGATTTAACAATCACTCAAAGTTATGAGAGTAGTGAAAAAAGTCACCTACAATCAGTGCTCACAATTATGACCATCACAGCATTCTCCACAGTCACAGGAAAAGCTAAACATGTTCAATGACTGCATAATTCTCTTAATGTCCATGATGAATCATTTATCTATAGCAAAAAGTTCATAAAACTTGCCTAATGACTGTATAATTTAGTGACAGAAGTTCCACTCCCAATGGAGATCACCGGTCAACTATCTATAATTAATATGGATATCACCGACTTTCTTAAATTTCCTATAAAGAGGAGACACTGTCTAAGATGCTGCAGATAATTCTTTCAAAAGCTTTAAAGTACAGTGATACCTCTACTTACAAACTTAATTCGTTCCATGACCAGGTTCTTAAGTAGAAAAGTTTGTAAGAAGAAGCAATTTTTCCCATAGGAATCAATGTAAATGGAAATAATGCATGTGACTGGGGAAACAATATGGAGGGTGGAGGCCCTGTTTCCCCCCAGGAGATTCCTAGAGAGGCCCCACGGAGGCTTCTCCCTGCCTTTTCCGGTTACAGTGTCTGAGGTTTGGGTTTGTAAATGGAAAATGGTTTTTGAGAAGAGGCAAAAAAATATTGAACACCCGGTTCTTATCTAGAAAAGTTCGTAAGTAGAGCCGTTAGTAGGTAGAGGTACCACAGTATCCTTAATCTTAAGAACATCATTAAGTGTTTGTGACTAACCACAATGATGCCAAAATGATGAAATTACGTCATGACATCACAACCCAAATTCCACTCTTTTGTATTGGCATAGTGATGCTACACACAGGTAAAAAATGGTTTGGATTAGGGTTATATTACAACCTTACAATATAAGTACCAAACATTTGTGGGATGAGTGGGTTTCCCTTAGTTTAATTATGATTCTAACATTGTTTGAACAATGAGTAACACTATGCCCACATTCTTAAAAAATAACATAAGAACAATTTTGTTATGAACTTCTGTTTTGAGTTTTAAAAAGGAGAAATATCAAGCAAAAATATATACCATTTTTCTTTCTTTGTCATATGTTCTATTGTCACATTATATAGGTTAAATGTGCAATCCTATGGCCCTTTATCTAATGGGCAAGCTTTATGAATAAGTTGAATTTACATACACATACTTATATATAATACTGCACTGGTTTTTTTTAGTGAAGAATAGAGTTATTGCTTATACTACTGTCTAATACCAGTACAATAGCATAGCACTGTGTGTTGCATTATGACTAACATTTGATGATTTAGTGCTAAATAGTAATGATTAAATGAGAAAGAAATGTGGTTTAACCAATGAATATCTGTTTAGAACAAATGATACATATAGTTTGAAGTCACATAAACCTATCAATGCATGGAATTAGTTATGCTAATGTATTATATATGCTAAACCTTAAGAAGGCTTCAAAATCATCAACAACTTTATTTATTAATCTTTTTTAAATAAAAGAGCCCAGAAGGTGATACAAAAGAAAAAAAAATAGAAAATACATTGGCAAAATTCATCTAGGAAGAATTTGATTAGAAATCAAATTTCTTAGATTGTGCTTGAAACAAACAGTTGGAAAACTGGAGCAGAATGAAGATATGTCCACCTGAGGTTTTTTTCCCATCCTTTTTTTACACCAGCTATTTTCTAGCTATTGTATGCCAGAAGCCAATAAATCTTTATTTTCTTAATTATGTTTCATGTTTTAAATATAGAATATTGAGTGGAATAGAATATTCTATGTTGATAAAGTGTGATTAAACACACAAGGAATTTGTCGCCAGTGCATAAGCTCTCAGTATATATGCAAGCAACAAAGTGATAACATAAATCATAATTATGAGATATATTCATAAATCATAAGATTCAACCAACGAAGTGATAGTCATACCAATAGGAGTAGGTATAGGAAAAATGAAAAGGATAATAGTAATAGAGTCTTACTACATGGTAGTATATACTTAGATATGTAATAGAAAACTCAAACTTTGTGTTCACTCAAGCTTCCTCTCAATTTATTCAGGAGTATAAGACAAACGTACCAAGATAATTCCGTAATAGTTCTGTTTACTTACTATGGTTGAACATATGCTAACTTGAGTATTCCTGTTAGTGCAAATACCATGCCAAGGTATGTATTTAAGTGACAGGACAGTAGTGTGCTGCATTTCAAAAAACATCAATATTATCTGTTACCTAAAGTTTTTATTTGAAAAATATTAGTATAGTATAGATGTACACCATTAATATAGTAGCAGCATGTGCTTCTTTCAAGAGTTGATCCAGCATCTGTTTGGTATGATAAAATGTTAGCAGGTAGAGACATAGTGAAACCAAAAATGTCACATCAAGAATAATTTTGAGATGAACTCATCTCAGCCTCAATAAGTTATGATTTTCAGCCATTTGTAAGTGGATCATTTTGAACACTAGCTCTCTGATATAGAGAAAAATGTACTGTGGATTTCTCACCAGTACAGGAATACTCAATGCTTTGGTCTTCACCCATGGAACCAACCCAAAGCATGAAAGTCATTCATTAGCAATTTTTGACACTTCAAACTTTCCTTTTCAGTATCTACCTCCACAACTAGTTTAATTCATTGACAACTTTGATCCGCATAAACTTCTATCAAGACGATTCATTTAAATCCCCGATGAACTAATTTATAATAACAAACTGAAATGCTCAATGTATCAGGGAAAGCTTTTTAACCTTAAAATATTTGCCTGTTTATTAAAGCTATTAACCAAAGTGGATAGATGCTCATTCTTCAATCAGACACAAACATAGTACTCTATATTTCACGGAAAAATTCCCAAGGCAACCAATAGGAATTTAGATTAGTACTGTCTGCAGACTTGTTGGTGTGTGTATGTGGGTGTGTATGTTTGCTGACAGTGCACTTTGTAATAGTGTAACAGCTTCAGACCAATAATAAACAATTTAGAGTATTTTAACTGCAACCATGCTGCAATAAAATACACCATTCAATTAAAAAAGGGTTATTTACCTCACATTTTCTCTAATGTATTTGGATTATTTTCTGATATATGGCATAGTTAACGAATGGAAGAGCAACTACTTACCTTCAAGAAGAAGCTACCTGATAACAATAATCCATTAGGAAACTAGCAACGTCCTCTGATCTATCGCCAGCAAACCAGGGATTTGAAGAGAGTTTCATTCCTTGCAGTCAGTCCCCAGAAGAAAATCAGCATGATTTGAATATCTCTTAAGCTGTGACACTCAGGAGCTCTGGTTACATTCTATTCCCCACAGGACAGACATCCGATATTCCAGGGTACACAGAGCAGTGAAGATAAATGAGAAAAGCTGAAGATAAATTAGGGATGGCTAAGTTAAAATTGTGTCTCTGCTTCTGACTCTCTCATCTGCAGTCTGAAAGTCTATTTTGCTGTGGAAAAGCTAGATGGCAGACTGCCTCAGCAAGTTCTTTGGAAGCTACAGAGAGAATTTCCAATGAAGATTTCTTCTTTTTATTCTTGCCCCCACTTTTCCCCCCCATTATCTAAGCTAATGTGACTGGAAAAATGTCTAGTTTTTCAAAAAGTGCCTCTTGGCATAGAAGTCATTTCATTGTTGCTTTCTTTCAGCTATAGAAACATGCCACTAGAATCCATATTTCCATCTGAATGGAACACTCCAAGTTTTCCGATAACAAAACTAAGGTCTTGTTAATGCCCTGTTTTGTTTAGTATCTTTGGCACAGACATTTTTTTAATAGGCAGTAAGTTTCTAATTCATGCTACTGGCTGCCTATTCCTAAATTTTATTTCTCACTGTATTTGCTCATCTCTCGCATACCATTATAGGAGTGTCTTATATTTAATGTAATTTTAAACCTCTTCAGAATGAATCAGCAAGGGGTTGCTCCTGGTTCGGCCCAGTTCGGCGAACCGGTGGTGGCAGCAGGAGGCTCTGCCCACCTACCTAGGATGCCTCTGCACACAAGCGAAATGGTAACAATGGTATTTAGAACCCATTACTGGAGAGAATGTATTATTTTGTGTTTAAATGAAACTTAGACACTAAGACACATAATAACATGGAGCTTCCATCCTGCTTTTTATGTCCATTGAAGCATTCTAGTGAATTTTGGTGGGATAACTATAGAAAACTGTGAATAGGGCTTCCCATTTTTAGGTTGAAAAATATATTTTAAAAAGTAGTATAAACTCTGTAAATGGCTTAGAAGGGGCTATAAAACACCGTGTAAAGCACTGTGAAATCTAAGTGCTATTTCTATTGCTAGTTTGAAAGAATTTTCCCCTATGTTTACCTTTTATTAGGTTTTCAACTGTTCAATATTTTTAAAAAAGTTTATTTTTGTAAAAATAAGAGGGGAATAATACTATCACTTTCTTCAAAAGTCTTGCCAAAAGGTAAAAAGAGGAATACTTCAAAAGCAGTCCTGGGAAAAAGTTAGTTAATACATTGTGGTGAAAAAATGTTCCACTAAGTAAATTCTTCCTTGTAAATCACATTTCCTTTGCTTTGATTTGAAAAGTTGGAAGTGAAAATTTTGAGTATTTTTTTAAATTAAAGAACTGTAACATAAATCCGCCATGAAGAACAAAGTAGATATGGTAATCTCGCTGGCTCAAATAGTCATAGTTAAATAATCTTTCATTCATATTATTGTGATTTCTTTGTTCTATTTTATTGTTTCTTTGCTTTGTTATTGTTATGCTTACCCTTTTACTGTTATACACTGCCCAGAATAGCTCCAAGGTAAGATAGACAGCAAATAAATATAACAAACAAAATAAATAAAAATCATGTTTGGTCAGGTATAGTTGATTTAGCGCCTTTCTGGAATTCCAGTGCCTTTCTGTAATTAAGATAGTACTGTTCATAGCACACTGCTTGGACTCACTAATCTGTAACCCTGTGGCTCTACAGAAAGGTATCCAGGCAGTTAACCTTTTATGCCACTCAATAAGGGAGACAGTATTTCACCATCTAAACTTTATTCAACAGTGCAAAATCCGGTAAAACAGTAAAAGAGAAGCAATAGTATAAGATTACAACTTGAATAACAACTAGAAGACATGCTTCATAAAAGAGACCATGTACTCCTAGATATAACATGGCCTACTTACAGTCTAGGTCAAAAATATAACTGCCCCTACACCTACTAAACCAACTTAAAGAGCAGTGGGTTGTTCCTGGTTCAGACTGTTTGACATGAACCTGTAGAGGAAATTTGGCCCCATTCACTGAACTGGTAGTGGTGGCCGGTTTGTCATGCCCCTGAACTGGTTCCCTACTCACCTTTGCTTGAAAGTGGCTGGCAATAAACCCTCTACACATGCACAAAGGCTTATGAGCAAGCACAGAGGGTCAGAACCCAGATGAAACACACACAGATACTTTCCAAACAAATAGGGAAGGTAAGAGAAACTCACCTTATTGGCCTTAAAGGTGTGTAAAGATATGCTGCTTGTTAAATCCTGTAAATTCTGTAATGTTCTATAATGTTCTGTATCTGGGTTAACTGGTTAAACAAGAGTTGTTAAGCAGAATTGAAAGAAACCATAGGCATTGTTTACCTGCTTCCTATTGGCTGCTCTAGAGGGCGCCAAAATGGAAGAGCTGTCAGCCGCCGGCTGTTGCTGAGGGAAAGTCTTTAAATAGCCGAGCTTCTGGTCTTACGCGCTTCTTCTGTAACTCGCGTATACAGTGAAAGTGTTTTCCGCTCGCTCAGAGCCTGAAGAGAATAAAAGAGAGTTTAGTTGGAAACCGTGTTTCTCGGTCATTTCATTGGCGACGAGGGTCTTAGCGGTGATTTTTTTTTTAGGAAAAAATCAATATGTCGACCCCTTCGCTGATTCAACCTCCCGAGTTGTTTGACCCGGAACGGTCAACTTGGGCAGCCTATATGGCTAAATTTGAGATTTTCCTGGAAGCTGCCAGCCTACATACGGCTGAGGACAGCAGGAAACGAGCTTTATTTTTGAATTACTGCGGCACGCATATTTTTGAATTGGCCGGGACTTTGACTGATCCCGAACCACCTAATGCTGTACCATGGGCTACTTTACAAGAGAAATTGGCTGCCCATTTTAAACCAACTAAGCCGCCCATAGTTTATAGGCATCAATTTTCCCGTATGTCTCAATCAGATGGGGAATCTATTAACCAGTTCGCGACCAGACTCCGAACTATCCTAGCGAAATGTCAATTTGACAATCCGGAAGCCAGATTGACGGACGCCCTCATTTTTGGGATGCGAAACGTTACCATAAGGAACAAGTTATTGGCAACTGAGAGCTCCACATTGCAAGACGTGATTAAAGCTGCTCAGACAGCTGAGGTAGCTGAGGCTGCGGCAGCTGATTTAAAGTCCAATGACAAGCTGCAAACTGTTTTTAAAATCACAGACTCTCAGCGTCCCTCGGCTCGCCGCCTACCTGAAGTTCAGCTCGCCGACTATGAAGACTACAATGACCACTGCTGCTACCTTCGAGGACCACCAGAACGACAAGCCAGGGCAACTTTTCCTGCCTGCGCCGGATGCAGAGGGCAACATCAACGGTCGCGCTGCCCCTTTAAGGACGCCTTCTGCTACAGATGCGAGAAGAGAGGCCACATCGCCGCCGCTTGCCGTGCTGCCTTGCCAGATGACAACTCTTCTCCACAAGGTCAACAGCCTTCCTTTCCTGCTCCCCGAGCCTACCGTCCTTTCCGGCCACAAGGACGGGGTTTTCGCCGGCCTTGGAATGCCAGCGGTAACCGCTTTTTCAGTGGTTCTACAGTTTACCCTCCTGCCCCTAATAAAATTGTTGTCCCCATCCTTTTAAACCATCAGCCGTGCCATATGGAATTGGACACAGGCTCGAAATATACACTGATGCCTTGGCATAAATTACATTTGTATATACCAAGTTTGGCACGGGACAGTTTGCAACCTTTGGACATTGCTATCAATGATTTCCAGGGTCACCCAATTAGGATTTTGGGTAAAACTAGGGTTCCTATCACCTTTAGAAATGTGAACCATGTTCTCCCTCTGTTAGTTGTAGACGGGGCTAATCATTCCCTTCTAGGGTTGGACTGGATGGCACCTTTGGGATTAGCGGTAACGGGTCTTAACAAATTGACATTTTCTACTGCCCCTGATTTTGTCACTGAGTTTCCTGAGGTTTTCCGTGCTGGTCTGGGTACCTTTAAAGGACCTCCTATTTCTTTTTCTTTAGACCCTTCTGTTCCTCCCGTTCGATTAAAACCTCGCAGGGTACCTTTACCCTTGCTGAATAAGCTAGATGAACAATTAACAAAACTTCAAGCACAAGGTATATTGGTTCCAGTGGAACATGCACCCTGGGAAACACCTATTGTAACCCCACTGAAGCCAGATGGCTCCCTACGAGTTTGTGCGGATTACAAATCCACTATTAATAAGGCACTACAGCACAACTCGTATCCTATTCCAGTGGTGCAACAGCTGTTACACACCTTGGGGTCTGGGAAAATCTTCGCGAGGCTGGACCTTGCACAGGCTTACCAGCAATTAACAGTGGACGAAGCCACTGCCTTGTCACAGACTATTGTAACGCACAGGGGTGCTTTTAAGTGTACGCGCCTACAATTTGGAGTGAGTGTTGCTCCTGGTATATTCCAGCGGTTAATGGAGCGCTTATTGGGGGGCCTTGATGGGGTGGTCCCTTATTTCGACGACATTTTAATTTGTGGGGACAACCCTGCCCAGCTGCACAGTCAAATTAGACAGGTACTCACTAGATTGAGAGATAAGGGTCTACGTTTGAAACCAGAAAAATGTGTGTGGGGAACCCCTTCAGTCGAATTTTTGGGATTTCGTATAGATGCTGAGGGCATTCACCCCACAGAGGAAAAAGTTAGAGCAATTAAAGACGCCCCTGCCCCAACTTGTAAAGCAGAACTGCAAGCCTTTTTAGGGCTCTTAAATTTTTATGCTGTTTTTCTGCGACAGAAAGCCTCAGCAGCTGAACCCCTACATAGACTCCTCCATAAAGGGACAGAGTGGCATTGGGATGAGAAGGAACAACGGGCGTTTTGCATGGTTAAAGATCTTTTGTCGTCCCATAGCTTGGTAGTGCAATATAGCTCAACCCTCCCTGTGAGGCTCACCTGCGACGCTTCTCCGTACGGGGTGGGCGGTGTGTTGGCCCATATTTTTCCGAATGGGCAGGAGGCTCCAATTGCCTATTTTTCTAGAACACTATCTGGGGCTGAGCGCAATTACGCGCAGATTGACAAGGAAGCTCTGGCGCTGGTAGCCGGGGTGAAAAAATTTCATCATTATCTGCTTGGGAGACCTTTTCAATTAGTAACAGACCACAAGCCTCTCTTGGGTCTGCTAGCCACCGGACGGCCAACTCCTCCCTTCATGTCTCCCCGTATGTCCAGATGGGCTATTTTCCTAGCCGCATATGACTACCAGCTCATTCATAAAGGGGGCTCTGCTATTAATCACGCAGATGGCCTCAGTCGCTGTCCATTGGGACAGAGAGTAGAAGACCCAGCGCCCGCTGCAGAGGTACTCCTTATCGAATTAGATAAGTCTCCTGTGGTCACTGCCAGGCAGGTGGCATTGGAAACCAAGCAAGATAAGACTTTGAGCAGGATTTTGAATTACATTTTGAAAGGCTGGCCAGCAAATGGGGACGATCCCTTAATAGGTGAATTTAAAACAAAGAGGCTAGAACTATCAGTTATGCATGATTGCATTCTCTGGGGGGAAAGAGTGGTTATCCCTACTGCCCTGAGACCGAGGGTTATGAAAATGCTACATGAGGGACACCCAGGGGTGGTGAGGATGAAGGCATTGGCAAGGGGGTATTTGTGGTGGCCCGGCTTGGATAAAGAAATTGAGAACTGGGTGGCAACATGTGGCCAGTGCCAAGAAACGCGGCCAGACTCGCCTAAAACCACCCCTGCACAGTGGGACAGTCCCCAAGGGCCATGGTCTAGGGTGCACATTGATCTGGCTGGACCAGTGGGGAATCATATGTTTTTAATCCTGATTGATGCGTATTCAAGGTGGCTGGAAATAGTGCCATTAACATCTACCACATCATCAGCAGTAATACATGTATTAAGGAAGTTATTTACAACACATGGGTGCCCGGACATATTAGTCTCGGACAACGGGCCCCAATTTACATCTAAACAATTTGAGGTGTTCCTAGCTGGTCTGGGGGTCCGGCATGCCCTTACCTCGCCCCACGCAGCGTGGTCTAATGGAGCAGCAGAACGTTATGTTCGAGTGGCCAAAGAGGCCATTAAGAGGTCAGCCCCAGGTGACATCCAGGAGAGATTAGACACGTTCTTGCTGACCCAACACATAACACCTAGTATGACCACTGGGAAAAGCCCTGCTGAGTTGCTAATGGGGAGAAGGTTAAGATCAACCCTGGATAGGCTGCACCCCTCCTATATCAAATTAAAACCGGACAATATACTAATACCTGAACGTGCAGTGGCCGTGGGACAAAAGGTATATGTTAAAAATTTTGATACAGGGAAGCATTGGGAAAGTGGCATTGTGCAAGACCAAACAGGTCCCAAAACATATATGGTGAAATTACTAGATGGCCGCCTCTGGAAAAGGCACATTGACCACATTAGGGGGAGAGTGGAGAAAATCGAGAGTGAAGGACATAAAGATAACACTCATCCCCTCCCCACAGGGAATTTCACAAGGACAAACAGGAACCCGGAACCAATTGATTGGGACTTACCTGGGGGAAATAGCCACTCCAGCGCTGCCTCAGCTCTGCCATCTCCTGGTCAGGGGAGCAACGCGTCTGCAGGACGAGAGGAACCATCTTCGTCGGTGGACACACAAGTTATGGGCGACCCTCGACGGTCAGATCGGACTTCGCGAAGACCCCCTCACTTAGAAGACTTTGTTACTTACTTGACCGAATAAAAATCTGTAAAATCATCCAGAAGGGGGAGGGGTGTTAAATCCTGTACATTCTGTAATGTTCTATAATGTTCTGTATCTGGGTTAACTGGTTAAACAAGAGTTGTTAAGCAGAATTGAAAGAAACCATAGGCATTGTTTACCTGCTTCCTATTGGCTGCTCTAGAGGGCGCCAAAATGGAAGAGCTGTCAGCCGCCGGCTGTTGCTGAGGGAAAGTCTTTAAATAGCCGAGCTTCTGGTCTTACGCGCTTCTTCTGTAACTCGCGTATACAGTGAAAGTGTTTTCCGCTCGCTCAGAGCCTGAAGAGAATAAAAGAGAGTTTAGTTGGAAACCGTGTTTCTCGGTCATTTCTCTGCTCATCTGCAATACCCTAGATGGGTGGAGACTGCAGCTGAAAAACTATGAGTGGCTTTTCTGAATGGAAAATGAAGGCTGCAGTGGCCTCATTTACCTCCTCTTTCTCATCAATGCTTGCAATGCTTGGCCAGTAACATCAGGGTTGCCAAACGTACTATAAACTAGTCAAACAGAATTAAATTAATCCTGTCCTGCCAGAGCAGTAAATGCTCTGGGGACAAAATACCTCTTGCAATAGACCTCTTATCTTAATTTATTGTTGTTCCCATCTGAAAAGTTTGAATGTAGTAGACTTGAATAATTGAAAAGACTAGAATTTCCATACATTAAAAATATCTCAGAAACAACGAACAGACTTACGCTTGTACTGTACTTTTACTGTTGCAACACAGTTACTTGTACTGATGAGGTTGCCTACTTGCAGGGATGGGCAGCAGCCAGAACGGTCAGAAACACCATGCATGCCAAGGGGTAAATGAGCGTGTAGGCCTGCTCATTTGCCGCTGGGCGTGCATGGGCCATACACATGCAGCAGCGCGATTCCGGTAAAAATTACCGGGTTTTTGCTTTTGCGTATGCGCAGAAGCAAAGAAATGGCAATTTTAACCCAAATCTCACTTCCGCAAGGATGTCAACATGAGATTTTGGCTGCGACACATGCACAGCAGCCAAATCCCGCTGCGGTGCCTAAAGCGGCAGCTGGGGCCAGCAAGCAACAGCCGCCTGCCCGAACTCTAGCCAGATGACCTGCTCTCTGCTGTCCTGCGCCGCAGGCATCCCTCGGCACATGTGGGAGAGCAGAGAGCTCGGGGCCACTGTGCATGCTCCCCGCACCATGGCCCATAGACCAGGAGATTGAAGGTAAGAGCCATGGCGCAGTGGAGCGGGCAGGCCACTCAGAGGGTGAGGGCGGTTGTATGATGGCAACTGGCAGCATGGCAGGTGGATACGAGCCAGAAGCTCCCATCGCTTGTGCTGGCACAGGGGGTGGGAGGTCACGTGGTGGTGGCTGGCAGCATGCCAGGTGGATTGCTCATTGCGCATGCACGGAAGTAAAAAACTCTTGGAAATCGCATGCGCTCACGGCATGTTCTGGTAAAGCTAAAATTGGTAGCCCGCCCCTAGCTACTTGAAAGATCTGCAAATAAACAATCAAGCTCAGAGAGTACAAAAGACTGCCCCTTCACATCTGCATAGCTTTCACATCACTAATTTTTAGCACTTTTAATCTCACCTTCGAAATCTCACCTTTGGCAGGGTGAGCTCCCATTATTTGCCTTAGCTCCTGCCAAGCTAGTAGCTTGAAGCCATGTAAATACAAGTATCTAAATAGGTACTACATTGGTGATAAGATAATAGTGCTCTGTACCTATGGTGCATAGTCATGCCAGCCATATAATCACAGAAATGTCTTTGGACAATGCTGGCTATGAAACAGACATAAGCACCTTTCCCTAGAGTCAGAAAACTTTATCTTTTTTAATATATACATTGATTAAATAAGTACATGACAGAACTAAATGGAAAATTGTCACAGATAGAATAGATGTGTTTATTTCCCACAAAAAAGAAATAGAGAGCATAAACTTTCACAAAGAGGGATTAGATCATCTTCAGTTCCAAATTCTTCTTGTCGGAAGGATTTTTCCATGGATAAGCTCATTGCTTAAAGATACTAATAGTTGATTGGGGCAGAGCAAGAAGGGTTCAGTATTAAAAGATCTCTTTATATTAAAATGAATTACCCCATACTAAACATAGTTTTATACTCTGTTGCTGCAGCAAAATACATTCACAAATCAATTTTATTATCACTAAAAACTAAAGACCATTTTTCAGCAATTATTGACTGTATATTTAATAAACAAGGACGTCTGATAATGTATTCAGAGTTAAAGAAAGATTTAAATATTAATTATAAAATGATCCCAAAGGGAAAAAAAAATAAATAATAAGGTTTTGCATTGTCAGGGTAGAATTTAATACTTGAGTCATTGAGAAACAAATTAAGTTGACAAAGAAGTTAGCCATTTCCTGTGCTGAACAGAAGCCTCATCTTCTAATTTAATGATGCTGTCAGAACAACAAATAAAATGGGTCACCAGTTTGCATTAACACCATTAAAAGTCATTGACAATTTATTTTCCCAAGTGACAGGGTCACATAACAGCATCATCTTTTTCAATGAGTCTCAATAAACAGGAGCGTATTGGTTTTAAATCTGTCTCCCTTAATCTAGAACTTGGAACGTATCACTTTAAAACATAGAACATGGGAAATCTAATTTAAGATGCAGTCCTGTACACAACTTGCCAAAAATCAGCTTTGCTGAACACAATGGGAACTCCTTTATGGTATGTGCACAATTACCTTGTTTTCTCCAAAAAAAGACATCCCTGATAATAAGTCCAATCAGGCTTTTGAATGCATGGCAGTAAGGCCAAGCGCTTATTTCAGGGTTCAAAAATATATAAGACAGGGGCATATTTTCAGGGAAACACAGTATGGCATGAGAGACATGGGGAATTTCCCTGGGCAGGAATAGCTAAAAATGTCTATAAACCATGTCAAATGTGAGAAACAATATTTCTATTAAGGAACAGGAGCAAAAAGTTGTTACATGGTTCTGATTATGTCCTGGAACCAAAAGGAAGCCAAGATCGGGCAGGATCATGCCTGTGCAGTCTTCATATCTCTATTGCTACTGACACTCACCATAGTTCCTGGAGGAACTGTGGGGTCTTAAAATGGGATAAGAGACACTGTGCTGTTGGAAGAAAAACAATTGATGAATTTGACTAAACAAACTACAGCTGCTATTAAGGCCTATCTCACAGTGGCAAGAGTGGGAAAACACCATTATTTCTCCACCCATATGGCATCTATAGAGATCACCTGGTGGCCCTGTTCAGGATCAACTGGCCTCCTGGGACAGGTGAGCTTGAGTGACCATCTTCACATCCATGCAGAGGAATTTGTAGAACACTAGATGGACAAAGTTGCTCAGATTCATCTCAAGTTAAAAACTCTACTTGGTACAGGACCATTAAAGATGCCTAACAAAATGTGTTATGAATGAATCTGGGAACAGTTGAGCCTGTTGTATCTGATGAATTGGACAGAGTCCTCAATTTATTTATTTATTTATTTACTTATTAGATTTGTATGCCGCCCCTCTCCGTAGACTCGGGGCGGCTAACAACAATAATAAGACAATATAAGCAAATCTTGTTAAATCCTGTAAGTTCTGTAATGTTCTATATCTAGGTTAACTTGTTAAACAGTGTTGTTAAGCAGAAAATGTAATAACCCATTGGAATTGTTTACCTGCTTCCTATTGGTCGCTGTAGAAGGCGCCAAAATGGAAGAGCTGTCAGCCGCCGGTTGTTGCTGGGTGAAAGTCTTTAAATAGAAGCGCTACTGGTCTTACGCGCCTTCTGCTTCACTCGCGCCTGGAGTGAAAGTGTTTCAGCCGCTCGCTACGAGCCTAAGAGAAATAAAGGATTTAAATTGGAGACCGTGTTTCTCGGTTATTACATTGGCGACGAGGGTCTTAGCGGTGATTTTTTTTTTAAGGAAAAAATCAATATGTCGACCCCTTCACTTATTCAGCCTCCGGAGCTGTTTGACCCAGAGAGGTCAACTTGGTCAGCCTACATGGCTAAATTTGAAATATTCTTAGAAGCTGCCAGTCTGCATACAGCTGAGGACAGCAGGAAACGTGCCTTATTTTTGAACTATTGTGGCACACATATATTTGAGTTAGCCGGGACTTTGACAGATCCTGAGCCTCCTAATTCTGTGCCATGGACTACTTTGCAAACAAAATTGGCTGCTCATTTTAAACCTACTAAGCCACCGATAGTTTACAGGCACCAATTCTCGCGTATGTCTCAGTCGGATGGGGAATCGATTAACCAGTTCGCAACCCGTTTGCGCACTATTTTGGCGAAATGTCAATTTGACAATCCTGAAGCGAGATTGACAGACGCCCTTATTTTTGGAATGCGGAACGTCATGATAAGGAACAAGCTTTCAGCAACTGAAGACTCGTCCTTACAGGACGTGATTAAGGCTCCTCAGACAGCTGAGGTAGCTGAGGCTGCGGCAGCTGATTTAAAATCTAATGACAAGCTGCAGACTGTTTTTAAGATCTCGGACACTCAGCGTGCCTCTGTTCGCCGCCAGACTGACGGTCAGCTCTCCGACTATGATGACTACAATGAACACTGCTGCTACCTCCGAGGGCCGCCGGACAGACAAGCTTGATCAACTTTTCCTGCCTGCGCCGGTTGCAGAGGTCAACATCAGAGGTCTCGCTGCCCCTTTAAGGACGCCTTTTGCTACAGATGTGAGAAGAGAGGCCACATCGCCGCCGCTTGCCGAGCTGCCATGCCAGATGACATCCCTTCCACACAAGGTCAACAGCCTACCTTTTCTTCTCCACGATCCTACCGTCCTTTCCGGCCACAAGGACAGGGGTACCGCCGTCCTTGGAATGCCAGAGGTAACCGCGTTTTCAGTGACTCTGGAATTTACCCTCCTGCCCCTAATAAAATTATTGTCCCCCTTTTCTTAAACCATCAGCCATGCCATATGGAGTTGGACACAGGCTCCAAATATACACTAATGCCATGGCATAAATTGCATTTATATGTACCGGGTTTGGCACGGGACGCTTTACAGCCTTTGGACATTTCAATCAATGACTTCCAGGGTCACCCTATTAGGGTTTTGGGTAAAACCAGGGTACCTATAACCTTTCGAAACGTTCACCATGTTCTGCCTATTTTAGTTGTGGAAGGTGCTAATCACTCCCTTCTAGGTTTGGACTGGATGGCACCTTTGGGGTTAGCAGTCACCGGTCTTAACAAATTAACATATTCTACTGTTCCTAATTTTGTCACTGAATTTCCTGAGGTTTTCCGTGATGGCCTGGGTACCTTTAAAGGGCCTCCTATATCTTTTTCTTTAGATCCTGCTGTTCCTCCCGTTAGATTAAAACCACGCAGGGTGCCCTTGCCCTTACTCAGTAAGCTGGATGAGCAATTAACTAAACTGCAAGCACAAGGCATACTGGTACCAGTTGAACATGCCCCCTGGGAAACCCCCATTGTAACCCCACTTAAGCCAGATGGTTCGCTTCGAGTTTGTGCAGATTATAAGTCAACCATTAATAAGGCACTACAGCACAACTCGTACCCCATTCCAGTAGTGCAGCAGCTGTTGCACACATTAGGTTCTGGGAAAATCTTCGCGAGGCTGGACCTTGCCCAGGCATACCAGCAGTTAACAGTAGACGAAGCCACTGCTTTATCACAAACTATTGTAACACACAGAGGTGCTTTCAAATGTACTCGTCTACAATTTGGGGTTAGTGTTGCTCCTGGTATATTCCAAAGGTTAATGGAGCGCTTGTTGGGGGGCCTTGATGGGGTGGTCCCTTATTTTGACGATATATTGATTTGTGGTGACAACTCTGCCCAGCTGCATAGTAGAATTAGACAAGTACTCACGAGATTGAGGGACAAGGGTTTGCGACTAAAACCAGAAAAATGTGTGTGGGGAACTCCCTCAGTAGAATTCTTAGGGTTTCGTATCGATGCTGAAGGCATTCACCCCACAGAAGAAAAGGTGAGAGCCATCAAAGAAGCCCCTGCCCCAACTTGTAAGGCAGAGCTGCAAGCCTTTTTGGGGCTATTGAATTTTTACGCTGTTTTTCTAAAACAGAAAGCCTCCGCAGCTGAGCCGCTCCATCGGCTCCTCCACAAAGGGACAGATTGGGAGTGGGGTGAGAAGGAACAACGGGCGTTTAATACTGTCAAAGATCTTTTGTCCTCCCATAGTTCAGTTGTGCAATACAGCTCAACACTTCCCTTGAGGCTCACATGCGATGCTTCTCCGTACGGGGTGGGCGGAGTATTAGCCCATATCTTTCCTAATGGTCAGGAAGCCCCAATTGCCTATTTTTCGAGAACGTTATCTGGGGCTGAGCGCAATTACGCGCAGATAGACAAGGAAGCTTTGGCATTGGTGGCTGGGGTGAAAAAATTTCACCATTATTTGTTAGGGAGACCTTTCCAATTAGTGATAGACCACAAGCCTCTCTTGGGTCTGTTAGCCACAGGACGGCCAACCCCTCCTTTCATGTCTCCCCGTATGTCCCGGTGGGCTATCTTTCTAGCTGCCTATGATTACAAGCTCATTCATAAAGGGGGATCTGCTATTAATCACACAGATGGCCTTAGTCGCTGTCCATTGGGACAGAGAGTAGAAGACCCAGCGCCAGCATCAGAGGTGCTCCTCATTGAATTAGATAGAACTCCTGTGGTCACTGCCAGGGAGGTGGCATTGGAAACCAAGCGGGACAAGGTTTTGAGCAGAATTTTAAATTACATTTTAAAAGGCTGGCCATCGAATGGAGACGACCCCTCAGTAGGAGAATTCAAGACAAAGCGGCTGGAGCTATCGGTTATGCATGATTGCATATTATGGGGGGAGAGAGTAGTCATTCCCACTGCCCTGAGGCCTCGGGTAATGAAAATGCTGCATGAGGGACACCCAGGGGTGGTGAGGATGAAAGCATTGACTAGGGGATATTTATGGTGGCCTGGCTTGGACAGAGAAATAGAGAATTGGGTGGCAACATGTGGCCAGTGCCAAGAAACACGGCCAGACCCGCCTAAAACCACCCCTGCACAGTGGGACAGCCCCCAAGGGCCATGGTCTAGGGTGCACATTGATCTAGCAGGGCCAGTGGGGAACAATATGTTCTTAATTGTGATTGATGCATACTCAAGATGGCTTGAAATAGTGCTATTAACATCTACCACATCATCAGCAGTGATAAACGTGTTAAGGAAATTATTCACAATGCATGGGTGCCCAGACATATTAGTCTCGGACAATGGGCCCCAATTTACGTCTAAACAGTTTGAGGTGTTCTTAGCTGATCTTGGAGTCCGGCATGCACTCACATCGCCCCACGCAGCGTGGTCTAATGGAGCAGCAGAACGGTATGTTCGCGTGGCCAAAGAGGCCATTAAGAGGTCAGCTCCAAGTGACATCCAGGAAAGATTAGATACATTCCTGCTGACCCAACACATAACACCTAGTCTGACTACCGGGAAAAGTCCTGCTGAGCTGCTGATGGGGAGAAGGTTGAGATCCCCCCTTGATAGGTTGCACCCCTCCTATATCAAATTAAAACCGGACAATGTGTTAATGCCTGAGCGTGCAGTGGCTGTGGGACAAAAAGTATATGTTAAGAATTTTGATGCGGGTAAACATTGGGAAAGTGGCATAGTGCAAGATCAGACGGGTCCCAAAACATATATGGTCAAATTACTAGATGGCCGCCTCTGGAAGAGGCACATTGACCACATTCGGGGAAGAGTGGAAAAAGCCGAGAGCGAAGGACATAAGGCTAACACTCATCCACTCCCCACAGGGAATTTCGCAAGGTCTAACAGGAACCCGGAACCAGTTGATTGGGACTTACCTGGGGGAAGTAGCCATTCCAGCGCTGCCTCTGCTCTGCCATCTCCTGGACATGGAAGCAATGTGTCTGTTGGACGAGAGGAACCATCTTCATCGGTGGACACACAAGTCATGAGCGACCCCAGGCGATCAGATCGGACCTCGTGAAGACCTCTTCATTTAGAAGACTTCGTCACTTATTTGTCCGAGTAGATACCTGTAAAACCATCCAGAAGGGGGAGGGGTGTTAAATCCTGTAAGTTCTGTAATGTTCTATATCTAGGTTAACTTGTTAAACAGTGTTGTTAAGCAGAAAATGTAATAACCCATTGGAATTGTTTACCTGCTTCCTATTGGTCGCTGTAGAAGGCGCCAAAATGGAAGAGCTGTCAGCCGCCGGTTGTTGCTGGGTGAAAGTCTTTAAATAGAAGCACTACTGGTCTTACGCGCCTTCTGCTTCACTCGCGCCTGGAGTGAAAGTGTTTCAGCCACTCGCTACGAGCCTAAGAGAAATAAAGGATTTAAATTGGAGTTTAAGTTAAATTAAAAAAACAACAACCCTAATTTAAGAAACCAATCATACATACAGACATACCAAGCATAAATTTTATAAGCCTAGGGGGAAAGGAATATCTCAATTCCCCCATGCCTGATGACAGAGGTGGGTTTTAAGAAGCTTACGAAAGGCAAGGAGGGTGGGGGCAACTCTGATCTCTGTGGGGAGTTGGTTCCAGAGGGTCGGGGCTGCCACAGAGAAGACTCTTCCCCTGGGTCCTGCCAGACAGCATTGTTTAGTCGATGGGACCCGGAGAAGGCCAACTCTGTAGGACCTAACTGGTCGCTGGGATTCATGCAGCAGAAGGCGGTCCCAGATATATTCTGGTCCGATGCCATGAAGAGCTTTATAGGTCATAAGCAACGCTTTAAATTGTGACCGGAAACCGATCGGCAACCAATGAAGACTGTGGAGTGTTGGTGTGACATGGGCATATTTAGGAAAGCCCATGATTGCTCTCGCAGCTGCATTCTGCACGATATGAAGTTTTCAAAGGTAGCCCCATGTAGAGAGCATTACAGTAGTCAAGCCTCGAGGTGATGAGGGCATGAGTGAATGTGAGCAATGACTCCCGGTCCAAATAGGGCCGCAACTGGTGCACCAGGCAAACCTGGGCAACCGCCCCCCTCGCCACAGCTCAATGCTGTCAGTGCAACCACCTGTCAATTAGATCCCAGTACCCACTAAGAGGGAGGGATGTTATGTTCTGAAGAAGTCAGGAAGTTTTCACTCCATTCTAACAGGGAAGTAAAGTAGGAAAATTCTGATTGGTTTGACTCCCTATTTAAACCCCCTGCCTTTTGAATACTGCTGCTAAAAGCTACTTCCTATAACCTAATAAAGAGCTGAAATCACTCCACCAGTCTCCTGTCTCTTCAGTATCAGAACTCAACAGTATATTTTTGGGCCAACTGTGGCATTTAGAAGTAAGTGGCACAGTTTTGTACTGGTTTGGCTCCTTTTTCCAAGTGTGGTCCCAATCAATAAGGAAGTCCAGTCCATGGTAGCACTTTTGTGGTATGCCACAGGGCTCAGTACATTTTCTACTCCTTTTTAATGTCTACACGAAGCCAGTGCGTAAGAACATTCACCATTCACAGGATATAGTGCTATTAGTACACTGATGATACTGAAGTTTACATCTCTATTCCTGGCCCAAGTGATCTTATCATTGCCCTTTTGTGATACCTGGAGACTATGGGGATCTGGATGGGAAGCAATAGATTTTTGCTAAACCCAGCAAGACTGAATGGTTTTGGTTGTGTGGAGCTCTGGATTGTGGACCTTACATCTTTAGTTCTAGGTGGGGTTGCATTTTCCAGACAGAATCAGTACAGAACAGTGCAGGCAGGCAGACCCAAAATTAAACCCCAAAAGTTATAGAAGAGACAGCAGTCCTAACTGTCACAAGAAAATGAGCTATTGGAAATGGCTCTAATTCGCATGTTAAAATGAATACAGTATACATTATTTAGGCATGCCTTATCATGAGAAATATTTTATTTATGGATGAGCCAGTGGACAAGAGTCTGAGACTGCTGTCCAGTTGCTAGCAACTGTGTTGCCACATATAAAATCTGTTCAGATCTTTTGTGCTTTTTGCTTTGTTTGGCAGCAACTCATAATGTTTCCCTGTACTGGGATGTGGCTACTGTATGTTAATGAGCTAGACCATTCAATATTATATTATAACTTTCTCATTCTTAAAAGATCTAAATAATAGAAAAGGCTTGCAATTTGGCTTCTGTGCTATGTGCATCTCTCTCAGGGGCTGGATTGTCTTTATGACTAGACTGGCTAGGCAGAATCATATTTGGTACCCAATATATCCTGGGGTCCTAGTGTATGGGAGCTTTACAGGATATTGGGCTCAGAAACCCATTAGTAACTAATGCGGTGATTAGAAAATTGGTGTAATCTTCCAACAGTGAGTTTCCCTGGCTACCAGTGAGACTGCTGCATTGTAAACCAGTTGTAGTTTCTGAGTAATTTTCAGAATGCATTGCAATAATCAGCATGAGAATCACTGTTGCCAGAGGCAGGACCAATTAATTTTCCAGTCTCCACCAGTTAGAAGGTAACTTTATGCAATGAACATACACTTCATTGGACTAACATCTAGATCAGCCTCTCAGTTATGGCAATCAGCCTCTGATTCAGGAGTTGGCAATTTTTGGGGGCTACTTATTTTCAAATGATGAGAAGGCTGAACTAAATGAAATCATAGCATCTCATCATAACTTAGATAGTGAAAGCTTATCGTTCGTTTTTTTGGAGAAAGGGAGAGTGTGGTGTTTGTGCATGTGTTAAGACTATGTTAACTGTAACATATACTAATTATATGTGTTTTTGTTTTTCAACATGGCAAATAAAACTACTGTCAGTATTGAAATGCCAAATTGCTCAAGTAACATGTTCAGTAGACCTAAGTGGTTGCTTACTCTTGGTCTAACTCATGTGGGATGGAGCAAATAAATAAATCTATAATCTTCTTTAACTGATAGTGGATTTTAGGGAACAAAACATTGAATCATGGTTATAATTCATGAAATTTGTGATGTGAAATACTAACACCAATCCAGTATGCCAGGATTCCACAAAATAAGCAATATTTATATGTGACAGATAGCAGGCGAGAAATATTTCACAGGCTCAGCCTGCTCTCTTTCACCCCTCTTAAAATTATCTTGCTTTCTCTGAATCACAAAAATAATTTCTGAACTTTCTATTAAATATGTACTATGTAATGGAAAGGAAAGCAGAATAAATAGAACTTGTAGTGATTGCATTTTTATTCCTATATAACCTGATTTAGATAGCATTTTTATAAAGAATAAGCATAATATTTCAAAAATAGAACGCCCAGAAAGAAAAATCTTTTAATGAGGAGAAAACATAATATAGAAAATAGAAAACAAAATTCCTCATTTAAATTGTTCTATCTTTAAAAAAAGAAAAAGATCTATTTGGCAGAGACTAAACTCTTCAAAGGCTTTCATTTCAAAGAATTTTGCTCAAAGCATTTCAAAACATTATCTGCAGCAATATTCTAAACCAATTTTAGTAAATCCAAAATGGCAACAATGGTTTTGCAGGCATCAGCTAAAAACACAGAGGGAAGAAAGGAAGAGATCTTCTTGCATTAGTTCCAATTAGATCAGACATCCACACCCTCAATGCCATTGCCCAATTTAGTCTAATTTGATTGTAGTAGCCTGACACCTGAGCTAAATAAGCTTATTATTTCCAAGAAAGAAAATTATGCAGGCTGTTTCAGTGGATAAAAGGAAATGAACCAGTGATACATTCTTTAGTGGCTAAATATCTGGAAAAGCATTGGTATTTATAAAAATATGAGCCATTTTCAAAAAATAATTAATTCTTGTCTGTAAGAATGCAAAAAGTCTATACATTTTGGGTGCAATGTGTGCATTTGGTTTTCAAAAGTCAGGACTATAGGGATACAAAATTAATTAAGGATTCAGACTTGGAGCTGTTGCCAAGTATTGTGAGCTTTTCATTCAGACTACAACATGCAAGGAATAATGCACATCAGTGCATATGATGGAATAAACCAGAAAAAGCTATCAAGACATTTGGTGATGGGCATGTCAGAAAAAGAAGTGAGAAATGATTTGCAGTGGCACCTTGTCTTACGAACACCTCTTCATACAAACTTTTCGAGATACAAACCTGGTGTTTAAGATTTGTTTGTCTCTTCTTAAGAAAATTTTTTACTTTACGAACCCGAGGCCGGGTGCGTGACCTCTCTCACTGCACATGCGCTCTTACTGCCACAGGGATTCCATTGCCTTATGACTGCCTCCACCGGGTTTTCCCCTTTGCTTGCCACCCCCTCCGGGATTCCCCGCCTCCGGGCTACCAAAGCTGAAGCCCCTGGGATATTCCCTTTGCTTGTGACAGCAGTCCAGAGGCGGAGACCTCCCCTTCCTAACTGCATGGCCAAGAGCAGAACCCCCCCCCCCTGAGTTCCATGATCTCCCATGCATCTCTTTCCCCCACCTCTCTCAGCTTCAGAGGGAGAAGAAGGGGAGAGTGGCTGCAGCACTCCAGGGACCCTCCCAGCTCTGGCCACATGTGCACTTGTCTGCCTGCCTCTTGCACCCCCATTTTCCACCACCCCAGGTATGCAAGGTGTGTGCTCATGTGCAGGGCTCTGCCTCTCTTGCCCCACTGCTTTGCGACGATGTCTGCACACCCGTGGGAGGTGCGGCTACTGCCACTTCCTCTTCCTTCTTCTCCCCTAGCAAGGGTCCGCATCTCGTCTGCCTGCCACCCCTCACCCTGCGCCGCCTCCACCACCCAGCCTTGCCAACCCAGAGGACCCCCATGTGCCACGGGGCTCTGGAGAGCGAGACCACAACCTTCGTTGAGATCCCAGAAACCCCTTCCATGCTCCAGAAAAGCTCCCTCCTCCTCTGTAAGGTATTGGATGGGTGGGTGAGGTGGGAGAGGGGAATACAGCATCCAAAGCCTGGGAAGGAGTTTTGGGTAGAGGGAGAGGCATGGAAGCAAGGTCCCCTGACAATGGAGGCGAAGATGCAAAGGATGCGGGTACCAAGAGAGAGCGCAAGGTCAGCCTATTCTTTGTCTCCCCACCCCATGTTAATGCTTGAAGGGGTTAGGGGCTGCATCTTCCAAGAATCACCAAAATATCAGATGCCTTTTCCCCATGCTTGAGGCTGCTGGTGGTGGGACTTTGGTTTTCTCAGCTGGCCTGTGTGTGGCTCACAAACACGGCTCACAAAGAGGGCTCACCTGGCTGGGACTCCCTTCGGGGCTAGGCTTATCAGTGGAGAACAGTAGGATTGGTGGACACATGGCTGGGTCTGGCGAGTAGCTCTTGGGGGCAACAGCAGGTGGCCAGAAAATGCCAAGGTTGATGGAATTTCAGGAGGAGAGAGGGAGAAGACCAACCAAGAGGCAAGGCACGCAAAACGGGATGAATCTGCCCCTGGTAACTTAGTGGAATGGTATGAGAAAAGAGGATTCCCCTCTTTAGTTCACAGGAGGGAAAATACGGGGTCCCTCCAAAGGCGAGTACTTTTTTCCTCCTCTTCCCCCCCCCGTCAGTCCTATACTGTAGAAACCATTTGGAAAAGGGTTGCCAGAAAAGCTTCCCTTTTGGCGTCCAGGTGTGGGGGCTCTGGGGGCTCTGGGGGCTGGAGAAACCAGCATTCTTATAGCTGATCATCAGCTGCAGCTCAGTGCTGTGCATACTAGAGGAATCTCCTCATCTCCTTCCCAGTAACACACTGAACTATAAAGTAAACACACCGGCTGGCAGGCACGATTAGGCTGAGCTCTCTTGTAGCCAGCCACATTTTTCACTTAGCATCTTTGGACAAAGCAAGGCTTAACATTCTTACTCATGGGGTGGCAGCCGGGGGGGACAGCTGATTTCTGAGGTGTTAGTTTTCAAAGGCGAGAATGGGACCGGAAGATTGTTCCCATTCCTTTGGGGGCGTTACATTTGTTTAATTTTTTCCTAGTTATCCCTGGAGATTAATCATTTCCCCAGGACCGAAGAAAGTCAGGGGGGGAGGGGTAGGACAGTGAGGCGAGGAGGATATTCAATGTAGAATATAGTTTTCGGGTCCAATCTACTGGTCCCATTCTCATGTTTGAAAACTTCCCATTCATTTGGGGGCATTATGTTTTTTTCCCCCAGTTATCCCTGGGGATCAATCTTTGATCTTTGAGCATTTAATATGCTATTTCTTGAAATGGATACTGTTGCAAACATTTGCTTTGATCTAAGGTCAAGACTGCTTTGTGTTAAGAGTGCAAAGAGGTTAAATCTGAACTGCTCTTCTTGAAAGTAGCGTCCCAGACTTACTTTACAATAGTTGAGCGTGGACCTGAAAACTACATCCTACATTGTATATCCTCCTCACCCCACTGTCCCTCCCCCCCCAAGACTTTCTTCTCTCTCCAGGGATAAGTAGGAAAAAGAAACATAACACCCCCAAAGAAATGGGGACAATATGCCAGTCCCATTCAGACCTTTGAGAACTTCCCATTCCTTTGGGGGTGTTACATTTTTTTTTCTAGTTATCCCTGGAGATCAAACTTTTCCCCAGGACAGGAAAAAGTCTTGGGGGGAGGGGAGAAGGGATGGGACAGTGGGGCGAGGAGAATATTCAATGTAGAATGTCCACTCTCAACTATTGTAAAGTAAGTCTGGGACGCTATTTTCAATAAGAACAGTTCAGATTTAACTTTTTGCACTCTTAGATCTATTTAACACAAACCAGCCTTGACCTTAGATCAAAGCAAATGTTAGCAACAGTATCCATTTTGAGAAATAGCTTATTAAATCCTCAAAGCAGGGATAACTACGGGGAAAAACCATAACACCCCCAACGTAATGGGAAGTTTTCAAATGTGATAATGGGACTGGCAGATTGGACCTGAAAACTACATTCTACATTGAATATCCTCCTCGCCCCACTGTCCCATTCCTCCCTCCCCCAAGACTTTCTTCTGTCCTGGGGAAAGATTGATAGAAACATAGAAGATCTCCAGTGATAATTAGGAAAAAAATAAACAAACGTAATAACGTAATGCCTGCAAAGGAATGGGAACAATCTGCTGGTCCCATTCTCGCCTTTGAAAACTAACACCTCAGAAATCAGCTGTCCCCCCGGCTGCTGCCCCCTGAGTAAGAATGTTAAGCTTCACTTCATCCAAGGATGCTAAGCGAAAAATGTGGTTGGCTACAAGAGAGCTCAGCCTAATAGTGCCTGCCAGCCAATGTGTTTACTTTATAGTTCAGTGTGTTACTGGAAAGGAGACGAGGAGTACATACAGCACTGAGCTGCAGCTGATGGAAGGCTGTAAGAATGCTGCTGGTTTCTCAAGCCCCCATAGCCCCCACCCCAGGATGCCAAAAGGGACGCCTTTCTGGCCACTCCACTAAGTTACCAGGGGCAGATTCATCCTGTTTTGCACACCTTGCCCCTTGGTTGGTCTTTTCCCTCTGCCCCCAAAAATTCCATCAACCTTGGCATTTTCTGGCCACCTGCTTTTGCCCCCAAGAGCTGCTTGCCAGACCCAGCCATGTGTCCACCAATCCTACTGTTCTCCATCTCTAAGCCTAGCCCCGAAGGGAGTCCAAGCCAGGTGAGCTGTGTTTCTGAGCCACACATAGGCCAGCCGAGAAAACCAAAGTCCCACCACCAGCAGCCTCAGGCGCGGGGAAAAGGCATCTGATATTTTGGTGGTTCTTGGAAGATGTGGCCCCCAACTCCCCCAAGCATTAACATGGGGCGGGAAGACAAAGAACGGGTTGACCTTGCGCTCTCTCACGGTACCTGTGTCCTTTGCATCTTCACCTCCTTTGTCAGGGAACCTTGCTTCCATGCCCCTCCCTCCACCCAAAGCCCCTTCCTGGGGTTTGGATCGCTGTATTCCCCTCTCCAACCGCACCCATCCACCCAATTCCTCGCAGAGGAGGAGGGAGGTCTTCTGGAGCATGGAAGGGGCTTCTGGGATCTCAATGAAGAATGTGGTCTCACTATCCAGAGCCCCGCAGCACATGGGGGTCCTTCTGGGTTGGCGAGGCTGGGCGGTGGAGGCGGCGCAGAGTGAGGGGTGGCGGGCATATGTGATGGGGATCCTCGCCAAGGAAGGAGGAGAAAGAGGAGGAGGAGCGGTGGCAGCCTCCCCTCATGCAGGGTGTGCAGACATCATCGCAAAGCAGCAGGACAAGAGAGGCAGAGCCCCACACACGTGCACACCCCTTGCACACCTGGGGTAGGGGAAAATGATGGTGCAAGAGGCAGGCAGACATGTGCACATGTGGCTGGAGCTGGAGGGGTCCCTGGGGTGCTGCAGTCACTCCCCTCCTTCTTCTTCTTCCCCTGAAGCCGAGAGAGGCAGGGGAAAGAGATGCAGCGGAGGTCACGGAACTCAGGATTTTTTTCCGCTCTCGGCCATGCAGTTAGGAAGGGGAGGTCTGGGGAACATCGCCACGGTCCTGGCTGTTGGTGTTCATTCTGCCTCCTTCTCCTTCTTCTCCCTACCTGCTTGTGCGCGTCCTCATCCCCGGCAGCTGCGCTCCCTCCTGCCGATCAAGAAGTCTTTTCACTTTTTTGGCCTGTTGTTTGTTCCATGGGGACTGGGATCAATAGGAGGAGGAGCAGGAGGGCACGCATGCCTCCTCCTCGCTTCCACTTCTCCTTCTGCCACTCCTTCCTATTAAGACACTTCTCAAGTCTGCAGGGAGAGTGGGGAGTTAAAATCAGCTGCTTTGTACACCCTGAAGGGACTCCCCCAGAGGAAGCAGGTGCCAGGCTCAGAGTGAGAGCCAGGGAGCCTTGTCTGAGGCCGAAGCACTGGGATCCCCCTTTGCCTGCCGCTGCCACTGAAAACACTTTCAAGGAGAGTAGAAGCCCTGCCAACTGACAAGCCACCAGGCAGCTCCTTACACGTGTTAATTACCCACGAGGCTCCCTCTGGGCAGGCTTCACTGTCTTTCCCCTCGCCTCCTCCACTTACCCCTGAACAGGAATCAGAATGCCAGCAGTAATAAGGCAAAAGGGGTGAGTTTTCGGGTGGGTTTGAACACATTATTTGGTTTTACATTGATTTCTATGGAAAAAATTGCTTCGTCGTATGAACTTTTCTACTTATGAACCTGGTCACGGAACCAATTAAGTTCGTAAGATGAGGTACCACTGTACTTTGATACATATAAGCAGTTTCTTTTAATCAGAGCATGTAACCAACAAAATAGACAGAGCTTTATTTTATCACTAAATATAGGCAGTATGGAATTTTTTTTAAAAAAGGGGGGCTTTTAATGCTAGTGTCTTTGACAATAAAAAAGCACTTTCTATAGTAAACACGCAATATAACAGTCTAGAAGTTACTACTGAAGAAATAGCGATAGATATTCCTTCCTTTCTGATGTACGGAAATGCCAGTAGGCTGCTTCTTAAAAAGAAGATAACCAGGGTTACGCTTTCAGCTATCTCATATGGGACAAAATTCTAATACACAAAACTCCTGTATTTTCCTTTAAGCAATATATTTAAAATATTATAGGAATAAACTTTAATATGAATGATCACTGCTAGGACAAAAACTTTTCTGTATGTTTCTTTAGTTCTTTCAATGAAAAGGACATTGCATTTGATTTTGTTTCCTATAGGGATGAAACTTTCAGGTGTGTGGCACGGGCATTTTGCATTTCCCTTAGTTATAACATTTGCAGCATGTGTCATCTTATTGTGTTCATAGTGTAATAATTTCTCCCACAATCTGTAGTCTCCCTAGTTCAATTAAATCCAAAAGGATTTCATCAGGGATTATTCCTTGCAGATTTTTCTGATCAGGAGGCATGAACACCCTGAGAGCTCCAGGGTGGTGAACATAATAAGACAAGAAAACACAAACAGAAACAGCACTGCCTACAACCTTCAAACAATAAAAGAAACTAAACAATAATATGCAAATAAAATCTAGCAAAGTTCTAAAAGCATCCTGAGAATGAAGCTGTGAAGCAGGATAACTTTTTTAGCAAAGAAAACTTTCAAGAACAGAAGATATAGAAGAACATAAAATTCTTCTATATTCATTTGGACATATTTTTCTATTGTGTAATTTCTGCTACGTACAAATTTTGCAACACTGTGTAGCTTCTTTCTGTATGAATTTTATAAAGCACACATAGAAAAGCAAGTTTATAAATCCTTTCTGATGAGGTTCAGCTTAATTCCCTGTGGCCACGTTATTATATAATTGCTCATTTCATTACTTTGCCCTTCTCTGAGAATAAGAACAGGAGGAGGCAATGGAAACTAATTGTTAACGACTGTTGGAGAAATGATCTTGAGTCACTGGACTGGCCTATTAGTATGGTATTAGGACTCCCAGAAGTATCAAATTCCAGCAGAGATATAAAACAAATTTCTATTAGTATGTGAATGTGCTATTATAATAGAACTGTGATGGCGAACTTATGGCACGGGTGCCACAATGTGCATATGTGTGCAAGGCCAGCTGATTTTTGGCTCACACAGAGCCTTTGGCAGGGTGCTTTTGGCTTCCAGAGAGCCTCCGTGGGGATGGGAGATGGTGTTTTTACCCTCCCCCAGCTCCAGGGAAGCGTTTGTCTGGGGAGGGTAAAATACAAGCCTTCTGGGCTCACCAGAAGTTGGGAAACAGGTCATTTCTGGCCTCCAGAGGGCTTCTCGGGAAGCTGTTTTCGCCCTCCCCAGGCATTGAATTATGAGTTTGGGTACTCGCACATGCATGATAGCGTGCGCACACACTCTTTTGGCACCCAAGGGAAAAAAGGTTCACCATCACTGTAATAGAATTATCTCCTAATAATAATTTTTCATTTATACTTTTGATTTTCCCATTGTCCTTTAAGCATAGCCATACCATGAAGACTACTTATGAAAAGAACTAAAAATAAATAAAAATATTGATCCATCTCTTTATTATTATGTTAAAATATTGTTGATATATCAGCTATTAGGAAGTCAAAACCCTAAATAGAAGCATCCCTTATTAAAATATGGTCCAAGTCTCCTTATATATCCTTTTGTTTACATTTTGAATACCAACTTTGCAGAAAGAAAAGAGCAAACTAAAAAAATCCTAATATAAATAATATAAATAAGTTGTAATTATTTAAAATCTTCCCACGTGGTAAATCCATGATTAACATTTCCTAAAATGTTCACATTCAGTTTTATGCTATTGGGATGGACCAAAATGGAACTAGGCACAGCTGGTTTAACAAAAATGGCTTCTAAATTAGATGAAACATCATCAGTTAATGACATACTGAAATATGAAAATCAGTCAGTGATGAAAATTCTATGAAACAAACTTGTCTAAAGTAAAATAAACTATTTTGCACAAAATATTAAAATGTATGATATGAAAAAAATGATATTCAATAATTATATACATATATAAATAACTGTTTGTAAACTATGATACGATAATAGATATGAAGTATCAGGAAATAAAATTCCCATTGAATTGCTATCTCCCTCTCTCCTTTCCTTAGCAAATTTTATTCAGACATATAATATCTATACAAGTCCTGAAACTTTTTCCCAACATGCATATACAATAAAATGGCATTCTATTCTACCTGATGTTATTGGGGAAATAATGGAAAACCTGCTTAATGTTGCAAATCACAATAACTTCCTAAATTATCTGCATATCCCTGCAAGTTGACACACAGTTTTTTATTCTCATAGGCCATAAACCCCATGAGCATATGTCAATATTTCTTATATTATTGCTTTGAATGCCTAGCAAGCACTGCAACAACCCATGGAACAACTTTCTTGCATCTGTGCTCAGCTTAATGTCCTATTCCATGACAGAAATGTAGTACAGCAATTAGTATAATTTGAATCATTAAAAGAATGTTTCACTTCATCAGAGGTTCAAATTGTAAAGCAATGTGGCATTCTGCTTGTAAATAATGGCATAATGTATTACCTTTGGTAAACGTAGTCAAGTGCTGCTTTTTTAAATTATATACACCAAGACATCACAGAATATAAAAACATACATTGATAGGAAACACAGTTCCTATTATATTATAGCTCAAGATACATTTTCTAATTTTTCTTACATTTTTCTTACATTTGTCATTTAATTTAAAAGTTCAGAATTTTATAGTACATGTACAATCTTCAATTTCTATATACATTTATTTACATACAAATCTTTTACCTATATATTGTATGTATGTATGTATGTATGTATGTATGTATGTATGTATGTATGTAAGTATGCATGCATGCATGCATGTTTTCATAGAGTTTCACAGGTACAGGTATGAAGGTCTTGGCATATTCAGGTTTTCGAGGGAAGGCAGCTCAGGTCACACTTTGTTCACCCTAGCTCAAAGCTGAAAGCATCAGCCTGAAGATGACAAGTGGCACCTCATCGAAACATCACCAGGAATCTCTGAAACATATACGGGAAGAAACCCGAATATGCCAAGGCCTTCATATATATAAATTTTTTGTAGATTTTGCACAGATATAGTCTGTAGATCTTGGCATATTCGGGTTTCTTCCTGTGTAAGGTTCAGTGAAATCTGCCGATGTTTCGATGAGGTCCCACTCGTCATCTTCAGGCTATTGTCTTTGGCTTTGTGCTTGGGCGATAATCATCATCATCATCATCATCATCATCATGTAGTCAATGGTATTTGTGACACATTTTCAAATGTCTAGTTGACTGAGTTTTATGTTTATTGAATTATTATTATTATTATGTCAATACAACTCAGCAAACGAGATCACTATGCATTGTACCCTGCATGAGCAAGTATTTGGTCCTTAAGTTCTTGCTGCCTTTGAGTCATAGTGTCAAGTGTCTCATCTGCAACTTCTTGCTGTCTTTCCAAGTTTTCATGAGGTTCCAGTTGTGCAGTGACTCCAGATCTTATTGGAGCTTCTACTGGTGCCAGATCAGATTTTGGTATTTCCATTTTGCAAATTTTCTGTATTTCTTCTAATTTGACTTCACTGAACATTTGGTTCCTGATTATAAGTCGTCGCTGATCGACCAGTCGATGTTCCGTTATTTTTGAGTCTACATATTCTTGTTTCCATAATTGGTACATCCATCTTTGATATCCACGTTTTTCAGGCTCTGAGTTGTAATAACACTTCATGATTGTGCAATTCTCTGACATTGAGAATTTCTGCTGCTTTTTGATTTGTAAGCTTTGTTTGTTTTGCTCCTGTAGCTCATTTGTCGATGGCTGCCCAGGTTCCACAGCAGCCACCACGGTCCTTTTTATCCTGGGTGACAACCGAGCCAGTACGGACTTCTTTTTGTTTTCTCTCTCCATTAGTTTAAATGGGTTAGGTACGTTTAGCCTGGCTCCTCTGCTTTGACCACTCAGGCAAGGTTAGACCTACCAGTAGTTTACACTACCACCGGTAGAGCTCTCAGCTTCATTGAAGCACACAAGCCCCACTACCACGACAAGGCGTACCCATTAGTGGGGATTGTTGTTGTTGTTGTTGTTGTTGTTGTTGTTGTTATTGTTATTGTTATTGTTGTTGTTATTTCCCAAAATGTTGACTGAAGAAATTAGTTAAATTAAAGAACTATACAAAAACATTTTGCCTTTTGTTACAACACTATTTGGTGAAAAAAAGCAACAACATCCCCACAACTTTAGTTTGAAAAAAATTAAATACCTACTCATCCAGCCAAAGTTGAAGGGCAGTTACTGGTTCACTGTACCGTGAACCCAGTGTTTTGTAGCTCTTAGATGAGCTTCTTAGCTACTAATAAGTATAGGTGGCAAGTTAATGGGGAAAGGTGGCCTTTCAAAGTCTCCACATCCAAGTGCTACTGATACATAGTATAAAAACCCTGAAACCTTACAACTTTTCTGGCTCATCAGATTGCTGGATGCTTTGATAAAGGCTCTTTCTTCATCCCTTTCACCTTTCACCTCACCTAGTCTGGGCCGGCTGAGAATGGTGAAAGATAAGAGGAGCAGGCCATCTCTACTTGCCAGTCAGGGCTCTCTACCTGTCAGATCCATTGTTCCATGTGATTATGTAACTTGAAAGGTTTAAAAAATTCAGAAGACTTTTGTCAGAGTCTAAACTAGCTTTCTTTCTTTTCTTTCTATGTGTTCCTGAATATACTTTGATTGCTGTCTTGCATTATGTTATTATGCTAGTTTCTTAAGCTGCCTTAGAATAAAGCCTTAAGTATGCCTAGTGAGTAGTCCTTGCTTCCAAATGCAAAATAACCTGTGACCCAACCCAACTGGGCTTCAGACAGAGCAATTCGGAGACTGCTCACACAGAAATGATAGATCCTATTTTTGAATACTATTTATATTGTGTATTTAGATATTGGCAAGATACCAGAGCTGCATTAGTACCATCAGTAGTGTCTGCAAAACCATAAAATAGAATAAAAACGAAGTGTAAAAAATAGAATGGCAGAAGGCTAGCCTTTTCGTGAGATTTTAGAGATAGTATCACCAATATTTTACATGATAAGATATGATCATGATATGATGATTTACAGATATGATGATGATACCACAGGAGATTACAGATCGACTTATTTATTTTGGCATGTGATGCTTGAAAATGTTGCCAGTCCCTGTTCTACTGTAAATGTTTACTGAGAAATAAATGCTATCCTAATCAAAGGAGGATGTTCTCAGAGCTGAAGTATTATTTCCCTATAAATATGCATGGAGATTCAGCTTTTGAATATACTTATTGGTGGATATTTAGTACCCTAAGTAAAAATTCTGTCCATCAAATTGCTTTGAGAGGCTATTGACATTGCACACCAGATGAATGAATAGCTCTTCCATTTGCTCCACTTCCACCCCACTGCTTAATTCTCAGTCTTTGCCTGTCAATTATGTAAGCCTCAATTTAGAAATCCATTGCCTGCATCTTTATCTATTTAGAATAATGCACCAACTTGGAAAGGCGGGTGGGGTGGAAAAGTGCAGTGTATCTTCCAGCTTAGTAAAAGTGACATTATTTCCACAGAATAGGTCAGTGACTATTTTTTCTGCTCTTTTAAAATCCCGCTTTGCCACCTTAATAGAACACTTTTCTCCTTTGTTCACCAAGTAGAATATTAAAAAGCTTTATCTGAGGTTCAGTTATACGCAAGTACTAACCATACTGCAGTTATATAAAACAGCACTTCTCTTTTGAGCTCTGCAAAATTCACTTAAATTTGAATGCCTTTGACTTCACCCTGTGCCATTATTTCACCAATACAATCATCACTGCATTAGCATTCAGCTAGTAATTACTTAGAACCTACAAGGTCATGCGGTGTGATGGTAGATATGTCCAGTGGTATTAAGTTTCCCACTAATCCTGCTAATTTATTTGTAGGGGAACTGAACAAGTGCTCTTCTGGCTATATTCTGTTTTTGCAAAAGAGAGAGGCAGAGTACTGTAGGAAAATAATTAATCTGAAAACAGATCCATAGCTACTTAAAATATACTGCTCCCATTAATAAGGCACATAACTAAAGAAAATCAACAATACAAGATATAAGTGAGATATAAATGTCAGTAATTAGATGTATATGTAAATACAACTATCATAATTTAGCATTTTAAAACAAGGCAGATAATTTAAAATGCAGAAGTTATAAAATGCTTAAATATAAAGGCATCTCTACATGTAACACTTGCACAGCTCCTAGATAATGCCAAGTTTGTGTGATCCAGACCTGTTATATTATTATGCTAGTCAGTTAATTAAACCTCTAACCTTTCTATAAGATAAATGGAATTTCTGTGGGGAGAGTTTTGCTTAGGAAAACTAGAATTTGGGGCTAAATGATTTTGCATTGACAGAAACTTTACTCCAACCTATTTCTTGCTTTGCTATTTTGCCCCACCCCCACCCCAACACTTAAACATGACATTAACTGACTATACCATATTCACTAATTGACCTTTTGATTGACGATATTTGTTTGCTATGTATTGACCATATCTCATTTGTGTTGAATCTCCCTTATATCATCACTGGTTAATGGAGTTTCTGTTTTTGTTTGCGCACCTGTTTGTATTACCTGTGTGTGTGCGTGTGTGTTTTAAACCACTGAACACAATGGAGCAGAAACTAAGCATAAGGATAAACACTTGTAACAGTAACACAAACAATTTTGGGGTGCTCTCTTAAGACAGCTGGAGGAAGTGTTGATGAACGAATTCTGCACTGTAATTCTATCTGTAATAAGCATAACTGAGGGTTAAGCTGAAAGTGTTTGTGAGATGAGAAAATGGGAGTGGTGTGAAAATTCTCTAAAATAAACTATTAACTATATATCATGTTTTTAGCTAACTGGAGGTTCTTTCAATTAACTTTAAGAGCATAGGGTCCTGATTTTCTCTGCAATCAGCTTCAGAAGCCTTAACCCTTCCTCATTGACCTTACATTTTAGCATTCTGTCCCCATGTTCTCATCATGGTACATGTTCTATGTTGCTTTCCATTTTAATTTGTTATTTTGTTTTTCAAGATACAAGAAAAGGACCTTTTTAAAGCCCCCTCATAAAGAACATTCCATCAAATCATAACCAGGAAAATAAGAGTCCTTTCACTAAATGTATTAGTTTACCTCAATATGTTTCCCGTTATGATGGAATTATTTATTTAAGGAAAAAGATAGATAAAGGCAAATTTTTGTCCATCCACACTGCTGCCTTGCCAGCCCACATTGGCTTATTTTTCATCTATTTGAACAATTCCAACTTTTAAAGTAATGGTCCCTGTGAGAGGAAAAATCACTTTAAAAAATCATCTATAATTGGAAGCCTCTTGTGGGATTTTTGAAGGAGATGGAGAAAAATCAAATTTTGACATATGGATTTGATGATTGTTAAATTTTAAAAAGAGAAATAAAAGTTTATTTTTTAAATTTCCACTTTACTTTTTGTGGTAAAATAGACATTTTATTACATATCAAGAGTAAGCATTCTTAATATCCTTGGAAGAAGAAGTCAGAAGTGATTATTTGAATATGCTTATGTTTTCCTTTCTTTTTCTTTACATTTTTTCACACTTCTATTCCTATTTTCCTTTTTATTCTACATCATTTCTTTTGATTGTTAGATTATGTTGCTTTTTATATATTTGCTTTGTAAAATGCAATGAATTTATTTGAAAAGAGTTTGAATTTTGGAGTGGTTTGGTGAAGTATTAGAATTTCATTGCTAAATCAATTTCTTTATACCCTTTCACTTTGTATAAAAAGGTCCCAGTAAAAAGAAATTTAGATGTTAGTGAAATAATAATTGTGTTTTAACTTGTTTTTCATTTCCTAATACTAAATTTTCACAGTGGGAAAAATATTGAACAGTTTTGTTTTTTAAAATGTATTTTAATATAATTTAGTAATTATAGTAATCACTCATCTATACCTTAAAAAAAGAACATGAATGGTAAATGAAGCTATTTCTTGGTTTAGTCTAATTATTTTAAAATTATTTTCCTAAAACTTTTTATATTCAAGTTGCTAATTCATTTTTCCTTTTTCTTTTCTTTTTTAAAGAAAATTTAGAAAGGCTTCATTTTGGATTGAGATTTTTTTAATATTAAAATATTCAAAAGAAAATTTTTAGAAGAAATAAAATCAGCAAATAAAGTATATGCTTTATATTCAACATTTTTCAAGATAAATTTGTAAGATAAAGGTTAACAACCAGCTTATTCCTCCTGAAGAATATGACCTTAGTATTTCAATTTGGGAATGTGTCCTTGTGATGCTTTTAGTGAAATCTTGAAAAACATGTTCGGGCTCATATTGCATTTTATTTATTTACATTATTTAGAGACCATCAACTCCAAACAAGTTGACCTTTTTAAAATAAGAAACAATAAAATAAATAACATAGGTTTATTTTTAAAAAACCCACAATAAAATAGAATTTCTACAAGAGCTCAGTAACCACCATACTCCAAGTACTGAGAGAATAGAATTTAGTGCACAGTGTTATGGTGGAAGCCATATGGACTTCAAACTCATGCTGTTCTAGATGGCAGGGTTGTGACAGAGAAAGCATGTTTTCAAGATCCTGATAGAACACACTGTTCTTGAGTTTATCGATTCTTAATATCTATATTGATTGATACCTAATCATGGGTGTTTTTTTAACTCACTGAGTTAAGAATTGGTCCCACCTTTATAGCAATTCCATTTTATTTCATATTTATTACAGGAAACCTCATCACTTCAAAAATTAAAGATAAATTAACTTAAATTAAAGGTAAATTGACCCGTATGTCTTTACTCATAAATTTATGTTGGGTATGGGAATACTGTACATAATGTTTGGAAAGTGAAGGTTGAAAAACTTGACATATCCTAAGAGAATATTAAGAAATCACCATCATTGTTATTGGTTCTGCTATTTTATTATTTAATCGTTATTCATTCATTATTTCTCAACTTTCTCCAGGAATTCTTATATAAGGCTATCCTTACATTTAATCTCCAAAGAAGAAATCTAGAGTAGATTTGTTGAAATGTAAGTGTATCTAGCCAAAGCCAACTGGTAGATATCCAGAGTTGGCATGGGCATCAGACATCACTATTTTTATATGAATATATGAACATAAATTTCTTCCTTTAAAGCACAGAACTACTATGCACAGTCTCTTCTATTTGTAGGAAGATTTATATTCATAATGACCATATATTAAGAAACACATTTCTGATATAACCAACTACAGCATTATGTTTCTCATCTTGTAATATATTTATATCTGAGAATCAAGAGCCTGCAGAAATGCTGTATATAAGTGCCTATACATTCTTAATAGAAGTTGTAAAAATTTAATGTTTTAATATTACTAGAGTCTTTTCTTATACATGAGGATTTTGGATTCATTTTAATATTGAAATACCACATGGATTTAAACCAGTTGCAGGTTGATTATATCCAAAATATTATATTCCTTGAAAACACATAGAATATCATATTTTTAATTGTATATGGTTAAAAAGTTTAAAGTTTAAAGAATAATATGCAAATAAATTCATTTTAGTTATCAATTTTATTAACAAAATATATGAGATCCCATTTGTCAATAAATAAATAAATAAATAAATAAATAAACAAACAAACAAACAAACAAATAAATAATAAGAGATCTCATTTCAATATGATATACAGTGATACCTTGTCTTATGAACGCCTCTTCATACGAACTTTTTGAGATATGAACCCGGTGTTTAAGATTTGTTTGCCTCTTCTTAAGAACCATTTTCACCTTACGAACCTGAGCCCAGGTGCATGGGCTCACTTACTGCATGTGCGCTCTCTTACTGCCACAGGGATTCCCCTGCCTTGTGACTGCCACCACCAGGATTTCCAATTTGCTTGCTACCCGTGCCGGGATTCCCCTCCTCCTTTTGCTTGCAACCTGCAGTCCCGAGATGAGGAATGATGGAGCTGCCCCATTTCCCTGCCACTTTCCCCTCTAGCCCTCCGCTTCCTCTGCTCTCCGCAGCCGCCTCATCCTGCTGCCAAAATCCCCCCTAACCTACAGCTTCCTTTGCCCTATCTTGCTGCTAAAATCACCCCTCTAAAAGCTTCCTATGCCACCCCAAATCGCTCCCAAAATCACCTCTCCAAAAGCTTCCTACACGGTGTATTACATTTTTTGTGAATAAAACAACAACAGAGTTAGAAGGGACCTTGTAGGTCTTCTGGTCCAACCCCCCTGCTTAGGCAGGAAACCTTACACTACTTTAGACAAATGATTATCCAACATCTTCTTAAAAACTTCTAGTGTTAGAGCATTCACAACTTCTGGAGGCAAGTAGTTCCACTAATTAATTGTTTTAACTGTCAGGAAATTTCTCCTTAGCTCTAAGTTGCTTCTCTCCTTGTTTAGTTCCCACCCCTTGCTTCTTGTTCTACCCTCAGGTGCTTTGTAGAATAGTTTGACTCCCTCTTCTTTGTGGCAACCCCTGAAATATTGGAACACTGCTATCATGTTTCCCCTAGTCCTTCTTTTCATTAAACTAGACATACCCAGTTCCTGCAAATGTTCTTCATATGTTTGAGCCTCCAGTTCTTGTCCTGTGCTGGATGCTGTCTAAGAAGCATTGATTAGTTCTAGATATTTGGACCTTCTAGTGCCAACAATCTTCCATCTCTGGTTGTGGATGAAGGCTTTCTTAGAAGATGTAGTATACAACCTGAGACCATGTGTATGACCAGAAGTACCTCTCCCAAGTATGCTATTGATTAATGATACCTTTCTCGTGACTGCTATGTATTTTAATTTGGTAGTTGTCATTGTTTTTATTTTTACTTCTAGTATTATTCACAACCTAAAGTTACTTTTTGAGATGGGTAACTATATAAATTGATGAAATAAATAAATGTCTATATAATCTATATACTTTGGTAAAATATTCAATGAATCTATTTTGTTTTTGTTTTTAAAAAATAGGATGATTTATTTAACCTATTGATCAAGTACCAATACCGTGAGACCAAATCTAAAACACCTGAACAAAAATGTTTTAAAATTATATTTACTTTTACAGATTTGGACTCTTAAATTATTTTGAGGTTTGTTCTGGGAGTGTTATGGTAGCAATCTCAGAGTATGATTAATACAGAGCATTAATATGATTGAAGCTGCAACAAGAATTGCTACTTTGTTTGGAGTTTACAAAAATTCAGAGGTATGCTTAAATTCATGTGCATTAAAACATAAAAAATTATTATTTAACCATGGCAATATTTTAGGTGGATATATTATATTTCTACCCTGGAGTGTATCTCTGCAGGGAGTTCTCTATAATGACTGCACTTGAAAGGTTAATGGCATTCATTGTTCTACTAATCTATCCTTTGAACCACTGATTAGAAACCAATTTGATTTGGAGTTACTTATAGTTGAAAAAATATTAATCTAGTCTTTTCAGTTGAAATCTTGTGTTAACAGATGATGATATATTGTTAATATACCTTAAAAAATCTGTTCTTTTTAGAAGAACATCACAAACTATTAATTCTAATTTCTTAAAAATGCCTTTAAAAATGTACACAATTGTAAAATAAAATGTATTTACCTGAAAGTTAATACCAACACATAATATATGCTTTCCTTTATAATGGTAGTTATTAAGATTATAATACTTCCCTGAAGTATTTGTGGAATGTTTTGCTAATTTGTTGCTGTTTCTAAGCTAGTGTTAAAAACAAAAGTTCTAATGCAAATTGTAGATTGGAGCAGAGACCTGCATAACAAGCAATGTTAGTTTAGCAGGCAATCCATTAACCAGGTTTTCTGTTTAGTTTTAGATGGAATGAAAAATCAAATCTTTGTAACACAACAGCTAGGATAATAATACATAGTTTGGCTTGTTCAATAATCATTTCCCAAGGATAACATTCATGAACATTTAACGTTTTGTTAATTTTCAATCTGTTCTCCTGTTTGTTTTAAGGAAGCCATTAAAATCTTTTATAGGATTTCCATGGTTGTATAGAACTCAAACTAATGAAATATGGGCCACTAAACTGTACAAGACACATTCATTTCAATAACGATAACGATAACGATAACGATAACGATAACGATAACGATAACGATAACGATAACGATAACAACAACAACAACAACAACAATAACAATAACAATAACATTTCAATTCAATCAGAGGCAGATCTACCAGAACCTGCATCAACAAACAGATAAGAAAATTGAAAAGCCAGAGGTGAAAATAACAACAAAGGTCTGGAAAGATCTCTGTGAGCTTGAAAAGGACTATAACAAAACTGCTGGGTGGATAAAGGAGTTTGAGAAAAAATTCTCAGAGCAATTTGCAGCAGATGGAAATAACATCTGAAATGATTGCAAAAAGAGTGAAGAAAGTAAAGAACTGGACATCCCCTGGCACTGATCAGGTACATGGTTTTTGGCTGAAATACCTGACCAGCCAAATTGTTCAACAAAATGCTGCAGACAGGAAATATCAGTGAATGGCTTACAACTGGCAGAACATATTTAATACTGAAAGACACAACAAAAGGAGCTGTACCAGGAAACTACAGGCCAATAACATGTTTGCCAACCATGTTCAAACTGCTGACAGGTGTCATAGCTAGCAGAATTCAGGACTACCTAGAAGAAAATGACATCATGCCAGTGGAGCAAAAGGGCAATAAAAGACAAAGCAGAGGTACGAAAGGCCAGCTCCTAATTGACAAAATGATTTTGGAGAACTGTAAGAACGGGAAAACAAACCTATACATGACCTGGATTGACTACAAGAAAGCCTTTGACTCATTACAAAACAGCTGGATCATAAAATGCCTGTCATGAAAACATCAAGAGACTCATAGAAAAGGCGATGAAATATTGGAAGATGGAGCTTTTTGTTGGGAATGAAAGTTATGGACTGATCAACATCAGAAGGGGCATCTTCTAGGGAGACTCTTTGCCCCCATTGCTATTCATCATCACTATAATCCCACGGTCACTCATTCTACATAAAACAAACCTAGGCTACCAAACTGCTAGGAATTGACAGAAAATTTCACACCTGCTGTATACGGATGGCCTGAAGTTGTACAGAAAAACAGAAACTGAGATAAGTCACTAACCAACAATGTGCGAATTTTCAGCAATGACATAAACATGGAGTTGGGCCTGGACATTTGCACTGAAAAAGAGGAAAATCACTGAAGGCTAAGGCATTGAAATGCAAAATGGGCAAACCATCAAGTGCCACAAGCCAGAAGCCTACAGATACTTGGGCATCTTGCAACTGGATAATATCAAGCATGGTCATGTGAAAACTGTGATCAGCAAAGAGTACATCCAGAGGACCAGAAAATTTTTGAAGAGCAAACTGAATGATGGCAACACTATTAAGGCTATAAATACATGGACCATACCTGTCATTAGATACACAGCTGGCATAGTGAATTGGACTCAAGCAGAGCTGGACAACCTGGACAGGAAAACCAGAAAATTAATGACGATCCATCATGCACTACACCCCCGCAGTGACATTGACAGACTGTATTTACCAAGGAAAATAGGTGGCAGAGGACTTTTGCAAGTGAAGCAGACAGTGGAAGAAGAGAAGCATGCATTAGCTGACTATATGAAGGAGAGCAAAGAGCCAGCATTGATAGAGGTCAACAATAGGAAGCTTCTCAAGGTGAAGCAAACTAAAGATCAGTACAGAAAAACTGTAACTCAATGTTGTATGGACAGCTTGCGGAACAAAGCATTTCATGGCCAGTTCTTGGAGAAGATTGAAGGCAAAGTGGATAAAGAAAAGACCTGGTCATGGCTTACAAGTGGAATGCTCAAAAAGGAGACAGAAGGACTAATACTGGCTGCACAAGAACAGGCCATTAGAATGAATGCTATCAAAGCCAGAATTGAAAAATCAACAGATGATCCAAAGTGCAGACTCTGTAGAAAAACAGATAAAACAATTGACCACATACTCAGCTGCTGCAAAAAGATCACACAGACTGACTACAAGCATAGACACGATGCTGTGGCACAGAACTTGTGCCAGAACTAGCATCTACCAGTGGCAAAGAACTAGTGGGATCATAAGCCCGAAAAGGTGGTCAAAATGAGCAAGCAAAACTACTGTGAGACTTCCGACTTCAGACTGACCGAATTCTGAAGCATAACATGCCAGACATCCTGATTGTGGAGAAAAAGAAAGTATGGATCATCAACATTGCAATCCCAAGAGACAGCAGAATTGAGGAGAAGCACCTAGAGGAATTAGCCAGTGAAAGTGGTCCCAGTGGTCTTTCTCATGCTGGGCACATTGCCAAATGATCTCAGCAGACATTTGAAAACCATCGGAATTGACAAAATCTCCATCTGTCAATTGCAAAAAAGTCACTTTACTGGGATCGGCACACATAATTCACCATTACATCACACAGTCCTAGGTGCTTGGGAAGCACCCGACTGGTGATGAAATACAAAATCCAGCATAGTGATCTTGTTTGTTGTGTTGTATTGACATAATAATGATGATGATGATGATGATGATGATGATGATGATGATGATGATGATGGAGAAGACTTGGTTATGGCTCACTAATGGAACACTGAAGAAGGAGACTGAAGGTTTTGTTCTTGTAGCCCAGGAGCAAGCAATTAGAACAAATGCAATCAAGGTGCCAGGATTGAAAAATCAGTGATAACCCAAAATGCAGATTTTGCAAGGAAACTGATGAAACAATTGATCATATCCTCAGTGGCTGCAAGAAAATTGCACAGACGGACTATAAACAGAGGCACAACTACATGGCCCAGATACTCCATTGGAACCTGTGCCACAACTACCATCTACATTGGTAAAGAACTGGTGGGATCATAAACCTGAGAAAGTAGTTAAAAATAAACATGCCAAAATACTTTGGGACTTTCAAATTTAAACTGCCAAGGTTTTATAATACCATACACCGGACCTCCCAATTGTGGAAAAGAAAAAATTGTAGATAATTGATGTTGCCATATCAGGTGACAGTCAAATTGATGAAAAACAACAAGAAAAATTTAGCCAGGAGAGAAGGGTGGGGTTAATGCCTGTGGCAGCACAAAGTTCCCCTTTGCCCATGGGGAGGGGGGACTCCAATTCCTCACTGTCCAGGTCCTCCCTCAAGGGTGGTGAAGACAGGGGACCTGGTTTTGGGTCAGCATACCCCCCAGATAAACCAACTTGTCCTCCACCAGTGGCAGTGAGAAATTGGCTTGGCTGCCATGCCTAAGCCGATGAAGCCACAGAGACAACGCAATGCAGGGATTGAAGAAGAGTGGTAACACCTGGGAAGAGAATGAAAGAAAGAAGAAATCAAGTTGTGTGCTGGTGAGTGATGACTGCCAAAAAGGGACTTGAAACTTTATCTTATTGATTTTTCTAATGGAAACCTGCCGGAAACTGGAGAGGAAGTGGCTATTTAGTGGTGAGGTGATAGCAAGAAGCTTCTGGACACAGCAAAATACCCAACATTGGATTTCAAAGTGATATAAAGATTTTAAATTGGGATTATTGAAGCATTTTTCAAGATTTATTCTTTGTGTGTTGATTTTTGAAGAGAGTTAATTATTGATTTAAGAGAATAAACTAATGGAAAAAACAAAAGCTTGCCATCTACTGGCTGGAGGAGCTATTGCAGGGGAAATTTTGGATTATGTTTTTAACAGCTGCAGGTCTTGGCTGTGGAACATCTTTTCTGTTGTAGCTATGAGGCTAGAATGTGCTTTTTATTTGCCTACTTGTGGGAGGAAATGACATTTTCAGCTTTTGTTTGTGACTGAAAGAACTTTTGACAGAAAAGACTCTTGAACTGATTGATGGGGATATGGCTATAGAACTGGCAAAAAAAAATGTGATGCAAGAAAATAAAGCATGTGAAAATACTGAGGATTATTACACAATGGATATAATGGCTACAAGGGACATAAGGAGACTTGGAACATGGAAATGAGAAAATATGGATATGAAAATACACTGGGTGCTGTGCCAAAAGACGTCAGCCAGCATTTGAAAACAATAAACATTGACAAAATCGTGATGTGTCAATTGCAAACGATCACTATACTTGGACCTGTGCACATCATATGAAAATACATCACACGCTTGGGAAGTGTTCGACTTGTTATATTGTGATACAAAATCCAGCAAATAAATCTTGTTTGCTGTGTATTACTGTTTTTTGTGAATAAAATAACAACAAGATTACCTTGGATATAACATCCAAATGTTATTTTATTTCTGAATAAAATAACAACAAGATTACCTTGGTACCTCCAAGGTACCTTGGAGGTCATCTAGTCCATCCCTCTCCTTAGGCAGGAAACCCTACATGGCATCAGACAAATAGTTATCCCACATGTTCTTAAAAACTTCCAGTGTTAGAGCATTCACAACTTCTGGAGGCAAGCTGTTCTACTGATTAATTGTCAGGAAATTTCTTCTTGGTTCTAAGTTGCTTCTCTCCTTGATTATTTTCCACCCATTGCTTCTTGTTCTATTCTCAGGTGCTTTGGAAAATAATTTGACTCCCTCTTCTTTGTGGCAACCCCTGAGATATTGGAACATGTCATGTCTCCCCTAGTCCTTCTTTTCATTAAACTAGACATACCCAGTTTCTGCAACCGTTCTTCATATGTTTTAGCCTACAGTCCCCTAATTATCTTTGTTGCTCTACTATGCACTCTTTCTAGAGTCCCAACATCCTATTTACATCATGACAACCAAAATTGAATGCAGTATTCCAAGTGTGGCCTTACCAAGGCATTATAAAATGGTATTAATACTTCACATGCTCTTGAACTGAAATGAATGGAATAACTGTAGAGATATGCAGATCACCATCAATTCATCAAAAACAAACCCACATGTAATCAGATATTATTTGTATGCTGTCCCAAGTCTGCGGAGAGGGGCAGCATATAAATCTAATAAATAATAATAATTATTATTATAATTATTATTATTCCCTTCTGGGTCAATTTCTCAATTCATTGATTAAAAAGAAACACGGGAAATTTGTAACTGTTATCCTACACCTTTTATAGTGGATACCTCTTTCATAATATTCCATGCCATTTTTTCAATAAATTGTGCCCCACTTATACCTTTTCCCCTATGTATTTATCCAATTTTCCAGGTATTTTCACAAATATATGCTGATTTTAATGCAACATTTGCAAATGAATAAAATTTGCATGAATATTAACAGACAGCATTTGCTGAAAGTTTTGTAATGGAATGGTGTCATTTCAAATTTCAAAACAAAACAGAATTTGTTCACTTCCCTTAGGACAGTGATGGCGAACCTATGCCACAGGTGCCAAAGGTAGCATGTGGAACCATATCTGCTGGCACCCAAGCTGTTACCCTAGCTCAGCTCCAATGTGCATGTGTGTGCTGGCCAGCTAATTTTTGGTTCACAGAAGCTCTGGGAGGGCGTTTTTGGCTTCCAGGGGGCTGGGGGAAAGCGTTTTTACCCTTCCCCATCTCCAGGGAAGTGTTTGGAGCCTGGGGAGAGCAAAACACTAGCTTACTGGGTCCACCAGAAGTTGGGAAACAGGCCATTTTCAGCCTCCAGAGGGCCTCCAGAGAGCCTCCAGGAGGTGTGGGAAGCTATTTTCACTTTCCCGAGACATTGAAATATGGGTATGGGCACTCATGCATGCGCGATAGTGCTCGCCCATGCTCTTTTGGCATCCGAGAAAAAAAAGATTTGCCATCACTGCCTTAGGACAATGGACCTTCATAGAACTTTCCATTTTTGCTTATATGTGTGGTGGCTTTTTTCAACTTGTACCAAATCAAATTATTAATAACAAATAACTTAATGCTTAATGTCAACTAACTCTGTTTCATGATAGCAGTGCCAAAGCCCACTTCAACAACATCCTTCCTGTCAATGATTTCTTTAGCTTCAACCACAACAACACATGAGCACACAACAGATACAGACAAAGTAAACCGCTCTAAACCTGACTGCAGGAAATAATCAAATAGTTGATGCATGGAACTCACTACTTGACTCTGCAGTATCATCACCTAACCCCCAAAACTTTTCCCTTAGACTATTCACTGTTGACCTCTCCCTATTCCTAAGAGATCAGTAAGGGGCATGCATAAGTGCACCACTGTGCCTTCTGTTCCTTGTCCTAATGTTTCTGTCTTACTAGTATCATGTATATAAACATTGCTATATCTGTGTATACTACTAATACGTACTTAACAAAACAAAATAAATAAATAATTTTCAAGACAGAAAGAAGCATCAGTTGTTACAGAGCAATTGAGATACTGTAGATGGAAGACTAGAAGGTCATCTGCATAGTTTTTTAATAATGAATTTGGAAATTGATAATACATTTGCTGCCTTTCTGGGATATGTATGAGTAATCTATTAATCAAGAAATAGATAACAATGAATCCTTAACAGTCTATCACTTGTCTTAAAAAGAGAGAAAATTACATTTCTAGCTTTCATTGTATTGATCCTGTAATTTTTGCCTTGCATAAATATTGTAAATCTAATCATCATAAACAGGAGCTACATTATATTCCTAAATTTCATCCTGTTGAATATTACCCTTGAAAACAGCTCAAAAGTATTGTAGATAGTCTGCTGAAGATACGGAACATGCAATTCCCCTATTAAAACATCTCCTTTGTTCTCTGCCTGACACCATGCATAGGAATTATTTTTGATTTATGAAACCCGGCACAGTTAGGATTAGACTATTACATTTTCCCTCTACAAAACCGCTTTAATATCATCAGGAGATATTAGTTCCCACTATCCGAGAAATCAGTCATAATGAGTTATCAGTAAGCAATTGCCATGTTGGTCTCTATGGCAACCTTGAAGAAGTTGGAAAATGTTACCCATACATGTGCATGCATGTATGTACACGCACACACACGCACACGCACCATTTCCAAGAATGTAGTATGGTTTAACATAGTTTGTAGCATTTGTTTTCAGCTCTCCATTTTACTGTCCCATTTAATTTTTTAATTTCATCTCTAATGTAACAAATTATTTTATTTCCATTTGAAGTCAAGTTTTCTCGAGTTTCAGACAATTCTAAAATCAGCTTCTCTTTCTAACTGCCTTGGCTTTTGCATTTGCCTTATTTATTTATTTATTTATTTATTCATTCATTCATTCATTTATTTATTTATTTAGATTTGTATGCCGCCCCTCTCTGCAGACTTATCCAATTGAATGCAACAAAAAGCAAGAATCGTCACTTCCAGAAAAGGGACATTGAGGAAAGGTGGGAGAAACCTACTAATAAAATAGAAGAATGCACAGCAGTGCTCTTATGGGGTATTTTTTTTCTTCTTATTGTTGCCTGGGAGCAACAAAACCTTGTGGGAATTAAATTAAGGATGGGAAGTAGCATTTTTAGATATCTAAAAGGTGTTGCATTTGTAGCAAAGTAGGTGAAAAAAACCCATTCAATTTGCTATGTGACAAAAAAGTGAAAGTGGATAAATAACCATGAAAATCTAAGATTAAGAGAATTTTGATCCAAGAGGAAAGGACAAAATAAGAAATCAGCATAAAAGATAAAATAAAGCCTAGATCCAAGTAAATAACACCTAAGTCAATGAGACTTTAGAGTCTACATAATAATGGACAACTAAGGGTTTTAACTGGGAAGATGTACCATGTTTCCCTGAAAATAAGATATATCTTATATATCTTTTTGAACCCTGAAATAAGTACCTTGCCTTATTGCTATGCATCCTGATTGGGCTTAACAGCGGATGTCTTATTTTAGGAGAAACAGGGTAATATAGAGTAATAATTCCCCTAGCAGAAGAAAGAAGTGGGGGAGGGAGAAAAAAATAAAATATTGGTAATGTAAGCATCCTTGGACACTCTCATATAAGTTCACCTGGAATAATTTTGCCAGAGTAGAATATTATTTATAGTCTTTACTCTTTATGCATATTATTTATTGATAACAATGCAATAATTCTTGAGAATGGAAGAGAAAAACAAATAACCTGGATGACAGAATACTTCATTCTCATATTAATAACTTTCAGGTTTGGGCAGTTTTGGTGTGGCGGGGGAAGGTACTATCAGACTAGTCAAGGCATTGATAATATGAACTGTCCAATTTAATGGCTGAACAGTTCTGAAAAGAGCCTTCTGAGTCCCACCTGGAGGGGTGATTCATCCTTTGCTAAAATGTCAATTAAGACTGAAGAGCCTTCATGTGTTAAATTATTTTTCGTTTATCATAACTTTCTGAATCCAACTTTCATTCTTATGAAAAATTGAAGATTTCGTGCCTAGGAGTCATACATATATTATGCTCATAAGAATTTCCTAAAAGACTTCCATCAAAAACACAGAGACAGAACAGGAGATGAAGCAAATTGACTCGTCCCTTCAGTAGAATATTACCATTCTGCTTCTGAAACATGTGATGGGTTCCTAGCTCTAGCTACTTATCTGCTACCTGCTCATTTTTATAAATAATATAAACTACTTTACATACATAGATGCAAATAGTGTGGCTTTTGCTTTTTGTGGTGGTGGTGAGTTGCAAAATTATAACTGCTATTCTTGCAAACATATTCTGGAAAAACAGATTTCCCAAGAAGGGGAGACAGTCTGCAATTTCATTATTTTTATGAGATGGCACATAGCCAGCTAGATGTTCAGACTGGATTTGGCATTTTTATCGACCTGTTGAGTTTTACCTAAGGACCTAGGATAAGCAGGTGATGGTGATGAATACTTCTTATTGTTATTTTAAATGAAGAAGTATCCTGAACCCAAACAGCTCTAAGAGACCTGAACTTTTTTTAAAAAGGAAACAATAAAATATGAAAAAGATCCTGCTTAACCTGGAATAAAAAAAGAAAACATACAGAACACACACACGCACACCAAGAAAAATAAACAAGGATTAAACTACTCTTTTACCCCAACATTTTCAAAGGTTTTGAGAACATCATCAGAGTAGAACCACACAGATCTCTGCTCTTTTAGAGGGCAGGCCTCCTCACTGAGAGGTTTGCTTCCTAAGTCTCAACAAATTTCAGGTTACTTGACAAAACCAGTAACATATTCACTTTGTCTAATTTTATTGTCCAGGCAGAAACTATCACAGTTAGGCAACAGCTCTTATAATCAGGTTCTATACCATGAAGGACTTGATAAGTAATAACCAGCACCTTGAATACAACTGACAAACACAGGGAAAGCAGCAGTGGTACATGGAGATACCATGATGTACCCATCACTGTCCATGATTTAAGACCAGTTATACCTTCTGAGTGGTCTTCAAGGGGAGTCTCAACTATAGAGCATAACAAAGATTACAGTACTTTATGAGGTTTAATAGGGCATGACAAAGCCTCCCAATCTAGAAACAGAAACAAACTGGCTATTTATTTTAATAATAGGGTAGGGTAAGGTAGGGTAGGATATAACATGACATGAGATGAGATGAGATAACATGACATAACACATAACAAGGTTATCTGATTTTAAGATGAAAAAGTAAGTAACAAAAGGGGGAAAAGTCCAGATAGATCATGTCATGTTCCCATGACATAATGACATGAGTTTGACACCCCCTAATGTAGATGTTAAACAAAGAGGTTAAAATGGCATTAAAAAGCCCAGCTGTGACTAGAATCTAATAAACAGAAAATAAAATTCACAATTTGAAGGATCCTGTGCATATCCTTAGGAATCATAGGATTCATTCTAGATAAGTGCAGAACACCAAGCCCCAGAAGCCTTAGCTGGATTTGTCCAATTGGAATCCAACTCTCAATGGGCCAAGATATTTTATCCATGAGATAGCTTAAATATTCTCCACAACAGCCTTTATAGATATTCCTATGGCTTGTCCCTTCCAGCAAGGCTACTGACAGAAACAATGAAGATGTAGAAATAGGCTTCCAGTGGTGACGTGACTGCGCTAGGAGGTGGAAGAGCGGGGCTCCGCTTGTACACTTTCTTTTTTTCTTTTGAAGTACCATTTTTTCGGTGCGATCGGGCTTGGAGGGTCCTGTTCATTGAAGGAAGCATCCATAGCCCCCAGGGCAACTCGCCACTGCCCTGGGGTTGGGTGGGTGAGGAATAGACCCCAAACTTCATCGGAAAAGAACCGGTGTTTCAGCGGCCGGCCGAAGCAGCAGCAGCCACACAGCAGGAAGACGAAGAGTGACAGAAAGTATATCGGAGAAAAGAAGAGACATTGGAAAAACTATTGAAAGCTTTACAGAGATCGAGTAACCCCAGGTATTTTTCTTAAGAGAAAAATTGTTTATATTGAAGGCGGGAAAAAAATTAGAGAAAACGGAGGGGCCGCAATTAATAAACACCCCAAAAGACGAAAGAACTCTAAACTACTTGCTGAAAATTGCCCACATGCTAATCATCAAGCCCTCCATCTCTTTTATTTTTTTGTTGATTATAAGTAAATAAATAAAGAAGATCTAGTACCTTGTGGATTTATAGTTATAAAAGAGAGTGATTAAATACTTATAGCAAGGAACGAAGATCAGAAGGAGATCAGAAGGAGGGGAGAAAATACAGGAAGTCATTGACTGGGGGTGCCATTGCAACATAGTAACAGTAAGAGAATGACTGGGCAGAAAGTGAAAGTCATCTAAATACATGGAAGAGAGATCAGGCTTCAGTAAAGTGTGGGAAAAAACAGAAGACTTGACAGAAGAAATTTAAAATTCTTTTTTCCTTTTCCTCCTGTTTGGACATTTTTCCTTCCATTATTTTCTTTTTCATTTTTATGTTTTTCTCTTTTTGGCCCCACCAACCTTTATTGGACTAATTAAATAAAGACTGAAATAGGAGACTGAATTAGATAATAAGAAATTTTTCTTTTTCTCTCTCCTCCTTGTTTTCTCTTTTTAAAATACTTTTGAATATTTTTACAGATACAAAAACCTTTTACCTGAATTTTTATTTTCTTTTTCTTTTTTATAAACTGGACTTTATTTAGTTATTATATTTATTAATTTTTGATACTTATTTTTTGTCCTTTTAGTCATTTTTCATTTGCCATTTTCTCTTTTTTCTTTTTATTTCTTTTTTAATACATATTTTTTGTATTTTTGATATGAATAACAATTAAATATTGTCTTTCTTCCTCCCGGTTTGAATATTAAATATTAATCCAGTTAACCCTCTTCCTTTTTGGAGTAGCTTTATCCCTAAATTCTTCATAACTTGCTTTTTTGCTTCCTGTAAATTATACTATTCTTAATTACTATCTCTAAGAAAATATTACAAATATTTAAGTATAGAAGTTAAGTGCTATAAATATATACATATATTATATCTATTATAATAAGCATTAAATTAATAGTGAATTAAGTTAATATTGTTCATAGTATATTGATTACTTATTAAGATTAATTAATTGTATGTAATTATATTAAACATCTAGTTACTTAAAAGGAAATCTATAAAAAGTTAATATAAATTAAATATTGTAGCTTTACATCTTTTCTATCTCTTTCTCTTAACTTTTTCTTCCTTATACTAAAATTGAAATATTTTAAGTCATATGTAAAGATTAAGTAGATAAGTTTAAAAGAATTGATAAAATTGTATAATATTGATAAACTCTTACAAGTTAAGTAAAAAGTTTGACTAATTAAATCAAGAAAAGTTTATGATAGTGGGGAAAGACTTAAGAAGATCTTTAAGTATGACCAGTACATCTACAACAATGAAGACCACCAAAAAACAAAACATAGACTCGCCAATACATCAAAAGACACTAGATGCGATGTTAACAAAAGATAAACCAAGCTCTGCAACTAGTCTACAATCTATACAAGACATGCTGATACAACTCCAAGATTCAATGACAAAAGCATTAGAAAACAATAGAGAAGAAGCTAAAAAACAACACAAATAATTAAAAACAGAGATTGCAGAACTCAAAGATAAGGTTAGGATAGGATATGACATGACATGAGATAACATGACATAACACATAACAGAACACACAACACATAACATAACATAACATGACATGACATAACATGAGTTGGAAGGGACCTTGGAGGTCTTCTAGTCCAACCCTCTGCTTAGTCAGGAAATGCTACACCACTTAAGAAAAATGGTTATCCAACATCTCTCTTAAAAGTTCCAGTGTTGGAGCATTCACAATGTCTGGAGGCAAGCTGTTCCACTGATTAATTGTTCTAACTTACAGGAAAGTTCTCCTTAGTTCTAAGTTGTTTTTCTCCTTGATTAGTTTCTACCCATTGCTTCTTGTTCTACCCTCAGGTGCTTTGGAGAATAGGTTGACTCCTTCTTCTTAGTGGCAACCCCTGAGATATTGGAACACTGCTATCATGTCTTCTCCAGTCCTTCTTTTCATTAAAATAGATATAGATTAGAAAACAATAGAGAAGAAGCTAAAAAAACAACACGAAGAATTAAAAACAGAGATGGGAGAACTCAAAGATAAGGTAAAGGGAATTGACAAAAGAATAGTAGATATGCAACAAACATTAAAGGAAAATCAACAAAAATAAAGGTAATAGAAGACAAAGTGGAAAAGGTGGAAAAGAAGATAGAAAAGATGGAAGAAAAAAGTGAGATGACTATTAAAAATATGGAACAAATGATTACACAACTGGAATTAGACCGCTCCTCATACAATCTACGATTTCAAAACATAATTGAAGAGAAAGATGAGAAATTAGGTGAAAAAATGATTGAAATTCTAGCAAAAATTCTGCAGAAACATCAACAAGAGATAGTGCTGGAAATAGATGAACTATATAGCGTACATATGAACTATGCAAGAAGGTACCACCTACCACGAGAGGTGCATATTAAATTTGCCAGACGAATAACCAGAGATGAAATATACAAATGGTCTCGCAGACAATCGATAACATATAGGGGAAAAGAAATAATAATCTTGAAACAAATACCATGTAGAATCTGCAAGATTAGGAAAAAATACCAATTCCTGGCAAGAAAATTAATCCAGAGGAGTGTAATGTTTAGATGGCTTCCCCCAGAAGGGATGATGATAACATGGAAAGAAAGAAAAGTCAGAATAAATACGGTAGAGGAAGCAAGACAATTCTGTAAAGAAAATAACTTACTCTGTGAAGAACAAGTTAGTAAAGAAAGCAGGGGTAGTAAAGAGGAATTGGAAACAACAAGCAGGGAGGAAGAAAGAGAGAGACTAAGGGAGGAAGGAATGAGACAGGAACAGCTGGAGGAACAAAAGGAGAGAAATTTAAGAGAAACAAGGAATCGGAAATACTACCAACAATAAATGTTGGAAGATATAGGAATTATATCAATTAATGTAAATGAACTTAACAATCCTAATAAAAGAAGATTAATATTTATAAAATTAAAAAATAAAAATGGATGTGATTGCTTTGCAAGAATTGCATATGTGTAAACAAAATGTAGACCTACTAGAAGATAAAAAATTAGGGATGCTATATGTATCTCTAGCCGATAAAAAAAAAGAGTAGTAATATATGTGAAAAAAATGATTAGTTCAAGAGAAATATATAAAGATCAAGAGGGAAGAATTTTAATAATAGAATTGGAAAAGGATCAAAAGCCCCTAACATTAATAGTAATCTATGCACCCAATGAAAATCAAATTGAATTCTATAAAAAAATTACATGAAAAAAATATTGAATTAGAATTGGAGAATATAATTTTACTAGGAGATTTTAATGCGGTATCAGACAAGAAATTAGACTACAAAGGGAATAGAAATATTTTTAAAAAAAATCTCCCCAAAACTTTTTGGGAGATAGTTAAAGAACTGATTAAAAATAAATAAACAAAAAACAAAAATTATAACTAAAAATTATACAAAGAAACAAATAAAACATTTGGAACAGATCACTAATATGCAAGTAGTTAAAAAAGTTAAATATTTGGGAATTTGGCTGACAGCTAAAATGGCAACATTAAAAGAAGATAATTACATAAGATTAATGAATCAAATTAAAGTGGACCTAAAAAATTGGAAAAATTTACAACTTTCATTAGTATCAATTCAATAAAAATGAGTGCCCTACCCAAGCTCCTCTTCCTATTTCAAACAATCCCTATAAATCCAGGCAAAAATTTCTTTAAAGAACTTGATAAAATAGTATTAAATTATATATGGTTATGTAAAAAATTGAGAATTAAATTAAAGGCACTACAAGATGTGAAAGAAAGAGGAGGCTTAGGATTACCAAATTTCAAATTATATTATTATGCAACATCATTAGCGTGGATCAAAGAATGGATTATGTTAGGGAATAAACGTATATTGACCATAGAAGATCACGATTTATTATTAGGCTGGCATGCCTATCTCTGGTATGAAAGAGATAAAACACATAAATATTTTTAAAAGCATATCTTAAGAAATTCTCTTATCCAAACATGGAAGAAAATTTAAAAACAACAATATACCAAGATACCATAGTGGGTTTCGCCAATAGAACTAATATACCATCCTAATTTCATCAGACCCCAAAATACAATTAGATACGAAGAACAACAAATAAATATAAAAACAAAAGAAGAATTAGAACAAAATGGCAAAATTATAGATTGGTAGACATATTTACAATTAATAGATGCATACTAAAAAGATAAAAGGGAATATGGTTTCCAATTGGGGAGAGGCGATTTGGATAGGACACTCTTAAAAGATGATAAAAAATTAATTGGCAAAATATATAAATATCTGATTTGCTATGAAACAGAAGTGGAAATCGTAAAAGAAAATATGATAAGTTGGGGGAGAAATTTTGGTTACACAATTGAATTAGAAAAATTGGAAAAATTATGCATTAATAATTGGCAGATGACAAAATCAACAGCATTCAAGGAAAACCAGCTAAAAATGTTTTACAGGTGGCATTTGTCACCATAAAGACTTTCGAAAATGTTTCCAAAAGTTTCACCATTATGCTGGAAGTGCAAAAAAGAAAAAGACACATTCTACCATCAATGGTGGACCTGCTTACTGGCAAAAAACTACTGGAATAAGACAACAGATTGGCTAAAAGAAATAACTAAGGAAGAATTTGAAAAAAAAACCAGAATTATATTTATTAGGCATTTTTAATTAAAAAATGAAAAAAAGAAGTAAGATACTTAGCCATTCACATAATAGCGGCAGCTAGGATAACATATGCCCAGCATTGGAAAACAGATAAAACATCAGAAGAAAGTACAATAATTAAAAAAAATACTAGACTGTGCAGAGATGGACAGGATGTCAAAAAAATTAGAGGGAAAAGAAAACTCAGATTACTATAAGATATGGGGAAATTTCTTTTTCCATCAGGATATATGAGAGTGGATTTTTAAAGTGCAGGGGGAAAAATCTTATATTAGAGTTTCAGAATCTAAGCTGATGTTCATGTAGTAACCTTGTATTGGAGGTAAAATTTAATAATTTGATCATTGCCTATAGAAAGGATTACTGTCTTTGCTCTAGTTTCAGCAACATTAGTTTAGAAGTCCAAATTATTGTAGAAATGCTATATATGCCTGGCTGTAATCATTTTGTACTGAAATATCTTAATCAGCAAGATCCTTTATAATATACTTTAAAAAATCATTAAAAGTATTAAGTTGATCACCAGTGACAACTGAAGTTGAAGGTTATCTGATTTTAAGATTAAAAAGTACGGTAAGAAAAATTGACCTGCCAGCTAACCCAACTTGCTTCTTACAACCTAAAAAGAAGATACAATGCTAAGGGGGTGAAAAAGAAAATATGTTTTCTCTGCATGAAAATATCTTCTGAAATTCCAGCAGCTTCACACTTTAATTGCCTTCAATTTTTTTTAAGTTGAGATATTTCCAAAACTTTAAAATTAAGCTTTACGTGTATAATCATAAAATATATTTTGACATTTTTGTGCCCTCAAGACAGATTTTTCAGATATATCTCAAGGGCATCAGTTACTATTCTTTTTCTTACCAATACATACATACAGAAATATATTCAACAGATGTTGCCTTGAAATTTGATAAGAAAATAATGACCTGCTTCTAAGTAAGGGGCTAAGAGGTGAAATTCCAGGAGGCTGTTATTTGAGAAATGAAAATTACCAGATGTTTTCTATTATCACCCACAGCTGAGGTGCTGCAACAGAATTATCTTATCACAGTCAACAGTTGAAACCATAATTAGTCACTGCTTCCTTCTGATTATCAAGAAGATGAAATCCACTCTTGTTAGCAATATTAATTTTTACTATTTGGCAATAGAATATTAGGCAAAAGCCAGATACCCTTTTCAGAATATTTTAAACTGAATGCTGACAGTGGTGAAAAGAAAGATATACATTCAGAATTACATTACAGGAAATTATAAAACCATATGAAAAAATGGGTCCTTATCTTCTAAATCCTGAACTTACTAAATGGAGCAGAAAGTGAAAGAAGGACCAGAATCTTGATAAATTAAGTTTCTTGACTCTACACAGATGTATGTCTTATCAAAACTTTCTAGCAGGTTCAAGGCCTTTGGGAATATGATTACTGGACAGAAAATTGTCTTACTTTCTTTAAAAAAATCCTATCTAGTGAAAGACAATTTGTTTTTTGAAAGGAAAAGAAAAATTCAATGGAATTGTCATGGATAGTTTCAAAATGGGCAAGGGTGTGTATAAATCCTGACAGTCATTGTATAACTGTCTCCCTAATGGCCTGCAGTCCCTTTGACTTCTTAATCTTCAATTAAAATCTCAACGCTCAATCTTTGAAAAAAACGCTGTATCAAGAGAACTAAGATCTAATTTGGCTTTTTCAGGATGGAAAATACGAATAGCTAAAGAAACACCAATAGTTGTGCTATCTATAAGGTGACCAGATTTTAACACTGGTAAGCAGGGGTGGTAAAGTGGGACATCATTGATGGGGGTGGGCATGGTTCTTGATTAAAAATTTGCCCTATGAAATAAATAAATAAATAAATAAATAAATAAACAAACAAACAAACAAACAAACAAACAAACAAACAAACAAACAAACAAACAAACAAACAAACAAATAAATAAATAAATAAATAAATAAATAAATAAATAAATAACCTAAAAGGAGGACTTTTGTTCAGTGTGTGCAATCCATTTTTTTTTAACTATCTGTTTTGTGGGCATGGCTTGGTGGGTATGGTGTGGCTTGGTGGGTGTGGCAGGAGTAGGATATTTAAAAATCCTCATTCCCACTTCACTCTGGGGCCAGACAAAAGAGATATTTGTGGGTCCTCTGAACTCTGAATCTGTGAGAACTTGTTGGATTTCACCCCTGCTTTTGTTCTTTTTTTTGCTCTCCAGTGAGTGGTCATTTATTTCATCTGTCACGATCTCACAACCAAATAGGATTACGGTTAGTGGTTGATAAATAGAAGTTTTGGTACCTGTGCTGTAGTTACAATAACATCATTCCAATTGTGTCCACTTCAACAATTATATAAAACATGATGTTCTGCTCTTCATTGGGTGTATTAAAGCAAAGGCCAATTTTCTGGGGTGCTTTAGGAATTTGGATTCTCAGACTAGTGGACTTCATTTCTTAAACTGTCTTGCTTGTAAGATTCTAAGTTTCCTACTTTGTCTTATTGAAAATCCAGCAATTGTTGGGAAAGTATATGAGTAACACTCTGACATCTTCCATCACCCATCCCACCCATTTCCCAGATAAAGTTTTAAAACAAAACATCATCTTTTATTTGTCTTTCGGCCCTATTCATGATGTGATTGTGTATTACAATCTTCTCCTATCCAGTGTGTTCCAAATAGGCTGAGATAAAATCCCGGTCACCAGGTTCAGCTTTTGGAACAGTTCGTTGTGATCCAACATAATTATAAGGAATCTGTCTGGGAAAAAACATGCAGAGCTAAAATTAAGTGCCTATGCCTTTAAGAAACAGACACAGCCTGACTTTCTGTATTACAGCTCAGTGCAGAGCATTCTGGTAGGTGTAGTTTCTTGGCAACTCAAAACAATCGGTGCCTCAGGACATTCAAACTACAATTCCTAGAATGCTAGGCGCCGATGGGCACTGGCTCCTTGCGAGGTCGCTCTCTCTCTGTGGCAGGACGGCTAGTTCAAGTTGCCATAGCAGCAGTGGGCCCAAGAAAGTGTCTTTGTAGTATCTGGACAAAAGAAACTTTGCAACGGGTAACAGTTATGCAGCCTGATTATGTGCATCAAAAGTAAAGGTGATTCTTTCCAAAAATCAAGATTTTTTAAAAATGCAGTGAGATGCGGGACAAATAGTTAAAAATCATGACTGTCCCGCTGAAAGCGGGACATCTGGTCACCTTACCTATCTAGAACATCCAAAAAATAAGGCAAATTTAAAAACTACACCAAGACTAATAAAATTCCTAGGCACCCTGACCACAAGAAGGAAATTGTGGTAAGAAAGTTTTATAGTGCCAGAATCTATTGAATTTTTCTATTAGTTCTTTTGAGCTGCTCCTACGCCTTCTTGGATTTTGACAAGATTTTTAAAATCTTTGTATTGGAATAATAGGGTAAACAGATTACAAAAGATATGATATATAAAATCAATACATTCAGATAATTTATCATAACTACATTACCAAAAATGGTAAAAAGAAGGGAGGAGGCTTATGCTTATATATCAACAACAGCTGGTCTCAGGATATAACTATAATACAGTGGAACATCAAGATACGAACCCCTCGTCTTACGAACAACTCGTGATACGAACCCGGGGTTCAGAAAAATTTTGCCTCTTCTTACGAACTTTTTTCAAGTTACGAACCAGTGTTTGGAGACAGCTGGGAAGCCACGCGGCTGTTTTAAAAGGTGACAGCCGGGTGGTGGGGCTTCCCAGAAGCCTCCTGAACGCCGGTTCGTAACTCGAACAAAGTTCGTAAGAAGAGGCAAAATTTTTCTGAACCCCGGGTTCGGTTCGGGAGGTTGCTGGGAAGCCCCCCACCCCGGCTGTCACCTTTAAAACAGCCGTGCCGCTTCCCATCTGTTTCCTGAAGCCGAACGGCAAAGCCGAACTTCCGCGTTCGGCTTCAGGAGACAGCTGGGAAGCGGCGCGGCTGTTTTAAAAGGTCGCAGCCGGGCTGGGGGGCTTCCCAGCACCCCCCGAACCCGGGTTTGGGGTTCGGGGGGTGCTGGGAAGCCCCCCAGGCTGGCTGCGACCTTTTAAAACAGCCGTGCCGCTTCCCAGCTGTTTCCTGAAGCCGAACACCAAAGCCGAACTTCCGCGTTCGGCTTCAGGAGACAGTTGGGAAGCGGCGCGGCTGTTTTAAAAGGTCGCAGCCGGGCTGGGGGGCTTCCCAGCACTCCCCCAACCCTGAACCCGGAAGTTCGGGGTTCGGGAGGTTGCTGGGAAGCCCCCCAGCCCGGCTGTGAAATGCCTCCCGTAGCAGCTGCTAGAGCCGCCGGCATTTCACCTTCCCTCCCAGGCAAAAAGATGCCGGGGAGAGGGGCACGCCTTCCGCCTGGGAAGTTCGGCCCCATCATCCCAGAATGCCGGCCTTTTTGTCTGGGAGGGAAAGTGAAATGCCGGCGGCTCTAGCAGCTGCTACGAGCGGCATTTCACTTTCCCTCCCAGGCAAAAAGATGCCGGCATTCTGGGATGATGGGGCCGGACTTCCCAGGCGGAAGGCGTTCCCCTCTCCCCGGCATCTTTTTGCCTGGGAGGGAAGGTGAAATGCCGCTCGTAGCAGCTGCTAGAGCCGCCGGCATTTCACCTTCCCTCCCAGGCAAAAAGAAGCCGCGCTGCTGCTCCAGTCGCCTGGTCCTCTCCTGCCTCCCGGGCCAATGTTCCCCACTGCGTCGGGGGCTGCCAGCCCCGAATCGGACGCACCCTCACCGCTCCCGCTGCCACCGCACCCACTGCCCACCCCATCCTCACTGGAGGTCTAGCCGGAGCCGGAGCCAGGTCCGCTCGGCCGCGCCTCCTCGCTCACTGCCCAGCTGCCCAGGATGCTGACCTGCTACCTCACGGCGCGCCCTCCGCCAGCCCGATCCTGCGCCTCCTGCTTCCCCCCCCAGCCAAAAATACAAAGGCGGTCTGCCGCTCCCGCGGAGCAATGGGAAGCTGAAGCCGCCGGCGGTTTCAGCCTCCCTTTGCTCAACGCTGCTCCGCCCTGCCTGTCTTTTTGTTTTTGGCTGGGGAGGGGAGCAGGAGGACCTTCCTGACTCCCTCCCCCCAGCACTTCACCCAGGACAACAGGCAGGGCGAAGCAGCGTGGGGCAAAGGGAGGCTCAAGCCTCCTTTGTTGGTGGCGGCCGACTTCCCGGTTTCTGAGTTTTGGGCTTGCACGCATTAATTGCTTTTTCATTGATTCCTATGGGAAACAATGTTTCGTCTTACGAACTTTTCACTTTACGAACCTCCTCCCGGCACCAATTAAGTTCGTATCTTGAGGTACCACTGTATATAAATTCTGTGATGAAAACTTAGAGTCTTTACTTATCAATTGTAAACCATTTTACTCTCCATGTGAATTTTTATTATTTCTACTAACTACTGTATATGTTCTGCCACAAACTTGTGTAAACAAGGCATTAAGAACTCCAGCTGACTAAATTATGGAGGCTGAAGCCAAATACTCCATTCACTGGCCATTATTTTGGGAAATTTAAACAAGGCAAAGTTAAGGAAAGAGCTACCAAAATACTTTCAGCATGTCAAATCGTCCTACTTTAGACCATTGCTGCAGAACACTAAAAGATGTTTATCGGTCTTTACCACAAGCAGCTGTGGGACACTCTGATTATTGCATGATTCATCTTGTACCTGCTTACAAGCAAATGCTTAAAACCATGAAACCAACAATTAAATTAGGAAAGACTTGAACTGAGGAGGCAAAGTTAAAGCTACATACTTGCTTTGACTGCACTGATTGGAATAATTTGATGATACCTCTTCAGATATGGATGAACTCAAAGATACTGTCACCTTCTGTGAAGACCTATGTGAACTGACCAGGAGCATGCAAATATACAGCAACAACAAAGTTTGGTTCATTGTTAAATCTAAGTAGCTATGTCATTCCAAAGAGGAAGCCTATAGAAAAGGTGATAAAATGTTGTATAATCAGACAAGAAATGTACTAACAAGGGAGATCAGCTACTCTGAAAAGCTAAAGAATCATTTCTCAATAAATGAATCAGCAAACAAGGCCCAGACAAGATAACTCCTTCTTGCTTGAAAGTATGTGCTGACTCCCATCTTCACCCGAATCTTCAATAAATCACTAGAGATGTACTATGTTCCTTCTTGCTTCAAACAGTGTCCAGTGTCTAAGAAGCCCTCCATCAAGGAACTGAATGACTACAGACCAATTGCTCTAACATCTGTAGCTTTGAAAACCTTTGAAAGGCTAGTGCTGTTCCACCGGCAGTGGGCTATGAGCCAGAACGCTAAATTGTGATCGCCGCCACAGCTCGTAAGTTCTTGCTGGACCAACATGATTTTGCTGCTGTGCCTGTGGAGGTAGCAAAATTGTGCCCGTGTTTCAGCAAGGTTTTACGTGGGGCTCCATTTGCCCACCGTTGTGTTCCACTTGAAAACCATCATGGATTCACTGTTAGACCCCCAATTTACACACCGAGCAAATAGATCAACAGATGATGCTGTTAATATGGCTCTGCACTACATTTTACAACATGTTGAATAAAGACCTATGCAAGGGTCCTCTTAGTATTCAATACCATCATTCCAGACACTATTCTAACTAAACTGAAGCAGCTAGCAGTACCTGAACACACTTGCAAGTGGATCATAAGCTTCCTAGCACACAGGAAGCAACAGGTGAAGCTAAGTAGAATAACATCAGATATCTGTACAATTATCACAGGGTCCCCCCAAGGCTGTGTGCTCTCTCCACTTCTCTTTTCTCAATATACCAATGATTGCATTTCTAATGATCTATTTGTTAAATTACTGAGGTTCGTAGATAACACAACATCTGTGATTGGCCTCATTTGAGACAATGATGAATCCGCATACAGGCATGAGGTTGAACAGCTAACCTTGTGGTGCAATCTGAACAATCTGGAACTGAACACACTCAAAAGCATAAAAATGGTAATAGACTTAGAAGAAACCTGCCCATACTCCCACCTCTTACAATACTAGACAACACAGTATCAGTAGTAGAGACCTTCAAATTTCTAGGTTCTACCATATTGCAAAATCTAAAATGGACACCTAACATCAAATATGTCATAAAAAATGTACAACAAATATTTATCTTTCTGCACCAATTCAGAAAGCTCAAGCTGTCCAAAGAGCTGCTGATACAGTTCTTTTTTAAAAAAAAGTTTATTTATTGGTTTTTACACAAATACAAAAGACTAAAACAAATATTGTTCACATTTGTCATTTACAGATCATAAGCCATTACATTCCTTATTAACACATCTATATATAATATATATTATTCAAAGGGATAGGTGAAGTGTGGTAAGTAAAATAGATTATTAGTAGTTAATTATACTTATAAGTGTATAAAAATATCATTGAGAAATAGATACAGAGGTTAATATTTTGAAAGCTATTACTGCTTATCCATTTGTATTTATGTTCCCTTACTCGTTGTCTGTTTCATGTGTATGTATTTATCTATTTAATCAGTATGACTACATTGTGTCAAGGCCATTGGAGCTGTGAGTTCCACCACCTGCTTATTAGACCCGTGTCCCTCTTGGCTGGTTTCAGCCAGCAGGGAGGTGAAACGGAGCTGGGTCCAGGAGATTACCAACAATTCTTTGAGGGAGGGGTCCTTCCTGGCTTCCTACAAGGAGGCACTTGTGCGCCGCCTCCTCAAGAAGTCTTCCCTGGACCCAGCCATATTTAATAACTATCATCCTGTCTCCAACCTTCCCTTTATGGGGAAGGTTGTTGAGAAGGTGGTGTTGCTTCAGTGGTCCTTGGAAGAAGGCCCTCGACAGTCAGGATTCAGACCTGGCTACAGCACGAAAACTGCTTTGGTTACGCTGATGGATGATCTCTGGCAGGCCTAGGATAGGGGTTTATCCTCTGTCCTGGTGCTCCTTGACCTCCCAGCAGCTTTCGATACCATTGATCATGGTATCCTCCTGTGCCGACTGGAGGGGTTAGCAGTGGGAGGCACCATTTTATGGTGGTTCTTCTCCTATCTCTCCAATCAGTCAGTGTTAGTGGGGGGTCAGAGGTTGGCCCCTAGGTCTCTCCCTTGTGGAGTTCCTCTTCTCACCCCTGCTGTTTAATATCTACATGAACCACTGGGATATATCATCCGTGGGCACGGGGTGAGTTACCATCAGCATGCTGATAACACTCAGCTGTACATTTCCACCCCGTGTCCTCTCAGTGAAGCAGTAGAAGTGATGTGCCGGTGTCTGGAGGCTGCCAGGGTCTGGATGGGTGCCAACATGCTCAAGCTCAATCCAGACAAGATGGAGTAGCTGTGGGTACTGCCTCCCAAAGACACATCCAACTGTGGGGGAATTGTTGACCCCCTCAGAGAGGGTCCGCAACTTGGGCATCCTTCTTGATCCACAGTTGACCTTAGAACACCACTTTTCAGCTGTGTCAATGGGGGAGTTTGCCTAGGTTCACCTGGTGCACTAGTTCCGGTCCTATTTGGACAGGGAGTCTTTGCTCAGGGTTGCTCATGCCTTTATCACCTTGAGGTTCGACTACTGCAATGCTCTCCAAATGGGGCTACCTTTGAAAAGTGTTCGGAAACTACAAATTGTGCAAAATGCAGTCCTGCAAACTATCATGGGCCTACCAAGATATGCCCATGTTTCTTCAGCACTCTGTGGATTTCATTGGCTGCCTATTGGTTTCCGGACCCAATTCAAAGTGTTGATTATGACCTATAAAGCCCTACATGGCATAGGGCCAGATTAACTTTAGGACCGCCTTCTGCTGTACAAATCCCAGTGCCCACATAGTTGGCCTTCTCCAGGTCCCGTCAGCCAGGCAATGTTGTCTGGGGGGTCCTGGGGGAAGAGCCTTCTCTGTGGGGGGCCCTTCCCTCTGGAATCAACTCCCCCCAGAGATTCACACTGCCCCCACTCTCCTTGCCTTTCACAAGAACTTGAAAACGCACCTATGTTGGCAGACCTCGGGTCATTAGACCCCAGCCTCTGCCCAGTAAATGTATTGAATGTGACAGTATGAATGTAATTGTTCGTTTTTAAATGGCTAGTTTTTAAGACATATTTTTAAAAGTAATTATTCTATTAATTGGCTTAGGAATGTTTTATTTTGTATCTTTTTATCGGAATGTTGCGAGTCCATGAAGAGGGGCGGCATATAAGTCCAATAAATAAATAAATAAATAAATTGCTACCAACCGGCCTTCCATTGACTACCTGTATACTGCATGAATCAAAAAGAGAGCTATGAAAATATTTACAGACCCCTCACATCCTGGACACAAACTGTTTCCACTCCTACGCTCAAAATGATGCTATGGCACACCAGAACAACTAGACACAATAACAGTTTGTTTCCCATTACTCTGCTAAACAAATAATTCTCTCAACACAGACAAACTATTTACAAAGTGCATTACTATTAATCTTCTCATTGTTCCTATTGTCGTGCTGGAAATTGCCAGCCCCCAAAGACATTGAGAAACATCCAGTAGTTAGATAGTTAACTCTGTCTAGTAATATAGCTCCTCCTGTGTGATGTAACCTGTTTGCTCACATCCCCTCTTCTTGATGAAGAAGGGCGGTCTCTATTTTAGAGTCCATCTTTCAGTTCATCTTTTCTAGCTATAAGATGTGCCATCTTGTGTCTCTTCAGACATTTCTTATTTTTATACTTTCTTAATAAAAGTAACTTGTTCATTCGAACATGCTTTGTCTGTACTTCAATAACCATCACCTCCGGAAGGTCCTGGCTCACTCCTCACGGGCTGAGCGCCTTGCTTAAGGTAAAGGTCTTTCTAATCCCGACATGGTAGACAGAGAGACGGTTATTGTTGAAGGAACAGACCCCGCTTACACCCCGTAAGCTCACTAGAAATTTCTCCAGATGCCAGCAAAGAAGAAGCGCAACCCTCTCACGCAATCCTACGTAGATTCTCTCACGAGTCAGCAGCTTGCCGAGCTCAAGGAGACTATTCGTGTTACGGATAGTAAAAGGAATCCTACTATGTCTTTGCATTCTGAGAAGGAAGCCTCTCCAGCTGACGACAGCATTCAGCAAACTGTAAGTCTCTCTTACATGATTGATGATGTTGGGATTTGGGAGGAAGAATGTAAATCTGCCCAAGGGGGCCCCTCCGGCAGTCTTTCAATTAACCCTAGTGATGAGGAAGAAGACGAAACGCTAACTCTATTTCCATCTCAATCATCTGTTATGCATGTAAAGGCGTCAGCCAAAATGAAGCATCTAGATGATTTCAGCTCTCTCACTTCTGCTAAAATAAAGGGGACATCCCTAAATCTGCAGAAAATTGAAGAGCTCATTGAAAAGAATGAGAAAGAAATTCACGCGTTAGAATCAGTCTGTCTTCACTTTGATAACTTACCTACTATGAAAAATATAGAGCAGCAAGAAATCTATTTCAGTTATTTAAAAAAGGCTGATGATGCCAGGACTGAATTAAGATCTTTGAAGAAACTCCAGCTTAAACTTATTACAGAAAAGATGGAGGTTATGTCCCTGAGAGGTGCCACGTATGCTCATTCTCCAAAGGGAGAGACAGAAGGAATCCATTCCTCCCACTCACCCGAAGATAAGCATGCGTATATCAGCCATTCTCCAGTGGTGACCCGTTTCTTCCCCCCTGCTTCTAACATAGAGGACATTCCAATTGAGGAAGGGAGGGCTAATCAGCCCAAAGAAAAAAAGCCGGAACTTTTGCATTTTGAATTTGCTGACTATAGAAAAGGGGGGGATTCCCCCACTGCTACAAGTTACGCAATAGCGGCCACTAGTGGATGGAATGCCCGAAAGGAAAAGGCATTACCTGAAACCAGACAGGGATTTTCCCAAGCTGATATGGCAGCGCAAATGCAGAAACACCAAGTTCCATTTATTCCAGGTCCTTCTGTTTCATCGCAGAGACCTCCAGTCTTTACTCCACAGATGCAAGCGCAACTTCCCCAGGTTGGACAGTCACAAGGTTTGCCAGGAGGGGTTGGGGCTCAACCCCAACCGCTCCAAGCAGTTCAGATGACTGCACCAACGAGGCAGACCATCACTTCTTCTCCTCTGAAAGGTGAGTTTGTGCTGTTACCAAATGGACTGAATTTTAAAGTATGGCTTTGCAGGATAGGACTGATCTTCATACTCATGTCTAAAGACTCTGATGTTTTGTTCAAGCCAAGTACTCCTGAATGGAATAAGGATGTTGACAGATTTAGCAGATATCCACTGCCTTTTAAAACTACTCAGAGACTCTGTAACATGCTAACTGAAGAAGCAGAGTTGCTGAACACTGGCCTTAGACCTATGTCAGCAGCATTTAAAACTAACTTGGCCAAGGGCGGTCAGCAGAAAACAAGTACTCCAAAGTACTCACGCCAGAAACCCTTTAAGAAGGATGACACTCGCAAGTCTCCTGATGTGCAAAGTGTGAAATCTGGCGAAACTGATCATCCACCTTATCCAACTCAGCCTAAAGGCCCACAGAAGAAAGGATCCAGAGGAAAGAGTTCTGGAGCTGCAAAGTCAACTCCTAAAGACTCAAAAGATGAGAAACCTACTTATGTTGGTACCATCCACCTCAGCATTGTTCCTGAAAAGAGTCCACTCTACAACATTCGTGAGTTATGGACCCTAGACAGCGGAGCAGCGGCACACATCGCGTACCGGAAGGAATCCTTCAGTGAGCTACATCAGACAGATGTCAAGGAAGTATTCGGAGTTGGTGATCTACGTTCCAAGGTGGAAGGAAAAGGAAAAGTCTTCGTCAAAGAACTGGACTCCCTTATCTCAAATGTTTTCTACGTTCCAACTGCCAAGAACAATATCCTTAGTGGATATTGCCTGAGAGAAGAATTGAAGGTTGTAATAAACTTTGAACTTACTGATACTAACATTATCAAGGATGGCAAACTTCTTGCTACTGCCATTCCCATCAAAGGTGTTTTTTTATTTGCAACCCAAACCTGCCAGCAAAGGTGGTGTTAGTATAAGCGTTCCAAAGGGCGTTAGCACAGGTCCAGAGAGAAACCCTGGTGCCACCGCTAGTTCAAAGGCTTCTAAAGCCAATGAAACCCCTGAGGTTCCAAATGCTATTACAAATGTTAAACATGTGTTAACAAATAAATCTTTTCATTCCAGGTGCATTCACAGATGGCATCGTCGCTTGGGGCATGCTTCTTACCCCGTCTTAGCAAAGATGTCTGAATATGTTGATGGTTTCAAAATTGATGGGGCTTGCAAGGTTTACTTAGATTGTAAAATTTGTAACTCAGCCAAGTCGAAGCATTCTCCAGTACCTAAGGTGGCTGTCCGACTGTGTACACGCATTTTTGAATTGGTCCATACCGACGTTGTCAGTCCATTTCGGCCTACTGTTGGTAAACGTAAGTATTTCTTAACTGTAGTTGACAGTTACTCACGATTTGGCTATGTTTTTCTTTTAAAACAAAAATCAGAGGCGTTTGAGGCTTTTAAAGGCTTTGCTGCAGAGATACTCACCCAACACGACGTCTGGATCAAGCGGATTCAAAGTGATCGTGGAGGCAAATTTATGTCACAAGAGTTCCAAGGATGGATGGCCAGAAATGGAATCCGCCAGCAAACCTCATCACCCGGGACACCACAACACAATGGTGTGTGCGAACGCAGGAACGGGATTTTGCAGACAATGTTTCGTTGTCTCATTGAGGATGCAAACGTGGACTTTTCGTACTGGGGCGAAGCATTAAGGTATGCTAATTACATTGTTAACAGAACATGGAGTAGCATCATACAAGACACTCCTTATTACTTGCTTCATGGCAAGAAACCTGATATTCAAAATATCTACATTTTTGGTTGTTATGCCACTGTTAACATTCCAGTTGAACAGAGAAGAAAAGGAGGTCCTGTGTCAGAAAGAATGAGATTCATCGGCTTTGATGAAGTCTCCAAGTACCACAAATTTGCTGACTCTCATCACAGAGTTTACATTTCTAATTCAGCCAAATTTGAGGAAGACACAAATTGGTCCAGTATACATAGTAATGATACTTCAGTTTATTTTCCTAAGGAAGGTGTGGCGATACCTGATGACCAGGGAGCTGTGCCAGATATTCCTGATGTTCCAGATGATGAACAGCCTTCGACAGTCGCAGAGGAAACCTCTGGTGATGAACTTGAAGGCGGAGATGATGATGAAGGATGGACCAGCGTTCCAAGACGTTCCAAGAGGACTACTAAAGGAACTCCTCCAAAGAGATTTGCACAGCAAGTATCTGAATCTCCTTATCTTTTCATGTGTAACAATCTTACACTTCCACCTGATCATTTTCACCAGATCAAACTTTTGCCTGACTTTGAACAAGAAAAATGGCATGAGGCTATGGAACGCGAACTGGACTGTTTAAAGAAACTTAAAGTGTTCCAAAGGGTGGAGCCTCCTAACAAGAAGAAAGTCATTGGCACACGCTGGGTGTATAAAGTCAAACAAAAACCTAATGAGGAAAAGCTGTACAAAGCTAGACTTGTAGCTCAAGGATTCTCTCAAGTTTATCCAGATGACTACACTGACACATATTCACCCACAGTCAGAAATGAGAGTGTCAAGATTGCCCTAATCACTGCTGTTGCTTTGGGCTTAGAGGTTTTTCAGTTCGATGTAGAGACTGCCTATTTGAACGCTGATCTGAATGAAGAGATCTACGTCAAGGGTGCTCCCGGATTCCAGGACCGAGAAGGAGAGGTCTGGTCTCTCAGCAAGTCTTTATACGGCCTCAAGCAGAGTGCCCTCTGTTGGTACAAATTGTTATCCCAAAAGCTAAATTCAATGGGCTTTATTAAGTCCGAATCTGATGAATGCGTGTTCACAAAAGGGCAAGGTAAGACTTATGAAATTGTTCTTGTTTATGTTGATGATATTGTTTATGTGGGTCTAAATGAAAGCACTAGTCAAACTTTTGCTAAGGGCCTTGAAAAACATTTCACCTTAAAAAGCCTAGGGCATATCAATGATTATCTAGGTGTTCAGTTTGAGAAAACTGAGAAGGGGTTCTCTCTTTCACAAGAAAGTAAGGTTGACCAGCTTTTGCAAAATTGTAACATGTCTGATGCGCATACTTGTCGTTCTCCTATGCAAACTGACTTTTACAGGTTAACCCGAGAAGAATATCCTGATTTTGAGAACAAAACATTGTACCGGTCAGTGATTGGATCGCTATTGTACATCAGCAGCTGGACGAGACCTGACATTTCACTGAGTGTGAATCTACTGTCCAGATACGTTGGCAAAGCAACCACGTTTCACTGGTCTTGCATAAAGAAGCTGCTCAAATACATGAAGCTCGCAAAGGGCAAGAAGCTATACCTCGAGCCGGATCATGTTGAGTACCCTGAAGTGATTTGTTATGCAGATGCTGACTGGGCAAGTGACACAGAAACACGAAAAAGTACTTCTGGTTATATCATGTTTTTAAATGGTTGTCCTTTCTTTTGGAAAGTTAGGCAGCAGAAGTTTATTTCTTGCTCTTCAACTGAATCTGAATATGCATGTGTTTCTGATTGCTGTAATGCATTAATGTCTCTTTTTCCTCTCATTGATAGTATTTGGGAAAGTCCTATGACACCAATTGTTATTATGGAGGATAATATTTCAGTTATTATGGAGGATAATATTTCAGTTGCTGAAGCTGAATTTGTTGGAGCTCACTCACGGCACATTCACATCCGGTATCAAAATACCAGAGAGAAGGTGAAAGAAGGATTCGTGAAAATTCAGTATGTATCCACTACTGAGCAGATCGCTGACTTGCTGAATAAGCCATTGCCAGCTGATCAACATGAATACCTCACCAACAAAATGTGCCTCAAGTGAATTGATATCTTGATGTCCTGATGTCCCTTATGTCTCCGATGACTGACAAAGAAGGGGTGTCGCGCTGGAAATTGCCAGCCCCCAAAGACATTGAGAAACATCCAGTAGTTAGATAGTTAACTCTGTCTAGTAATATAGCTCCTCCTGTGTGATGTAACCTGTTTGCTCACATCCCCTCTTCTTGATGAAGAAGGGCGGTCTCTATTTTAGAGTCCATCTTTCGGTTCATCTTTTCTAGCTATAAGATGTGCCATCTTGTGTCTCTTCAGACATTTCTTATTTTTATACTTTCTTAATAAAAGTAACTTGTTCATTCGAACATGCTTTGTCTGTACTTCAATAACCATCACCTCCGGAAGGTCCTGGCTCACTCCTCACGGGCTGAGCGCCTTGCTTAAGGTAAAGGTCTTTCTAATCCCGACACCTATAACCTATCTCCTCCTACTAATGATTGTATGACTGTAACCTTGTTGCTTGTATCCTTACAATTTATATTGACTGGTTCCTAAGATGATTTGACTGCTTGTTGTTCCCTATGACTAACATTAAGTGTGGTACCTTATGATTCTTGATGAACTATTCTAAAATGCATGGAAACTGGTGTTCAAAATAAGACTGCACATTTGTATAGTAGCAGACTAATTAAGTGAGAAAAGAGAAAACACAAACACATATTGCTTTGCAAAAGAACAAAACTGCAATGAAAGATACTGCAGTGCTACAATAAAGAATAGCACAGAGAATTAATTTAATCATCTCCAGTAGTACAAACAAATTGCTTAAATATTTTATTGATTCATAATATTACACTTAGAAAATATAAAATACATAACTCCTATGCATCCTTTCCCCAATAAAATAAACAGGCCTTTCATTTGGTGGGCTGTGGTAAAGAGGTTATTGTCAAGGAGGGCCGCTGGTGGAAAAGAAATAAAATAGATTTCCCCCCCCACAGCTTAGGGCTGTTTCATTATTCCAGACAAGACTTTGTATTGATCCACCTCTATTTATTTCTAATTTTGTTGCCTTTGATTGAACTGAGCTCTAAATCTTCTCATGGCATACATGCTGGTAAGGATGCAACTTTGCTACAAGAAGTGCAAGTAGCAATGTTCTCCTTTTATGCTCTAATTTAGTCTGCTTCACTGAAAATTTAGGACTCCCAAAGAGCACTTTAGCATAAAGACCAGCAGTATATTATATAACTTCAATTCTTTAAATAGCAAATGTGACACTAATTACTTTGGATATTTGAACCAACACGTAGGAGTGGACCACAAAGAATCCACAGCTTTTTTTTAGGCCTACTAACCAAGCTTGATCCCTTCCCTAATACTATCCATTGGTTGTCCCTGTAGCTGTGAACAAAATAAATTGAAGAATCATTGCCTTCCAGAGATAGCAATGGAAGCAGTGTGTGCATTATTTCCTTCTATAACAAACTCTGCATCCATAAAGGTGGCATTCAAAATTAGCTCCCATAGCAACTGTCATGATTCCCCACAATACTCTGGCAGTATGATTCACAAAGAATTAATGAAAGTTTCACCCCAACATTCTAGATAACACATAATATAGCCCTTTCCAATGACTTCAGATCAGTGAAGGGCTACCAAATTTTTTACTACCACACTGTGGCTGTGGCTTATGCAGGATGCCCTGCATTTTCTTTCAACGTCTTTCAGTGCAAATTGGGTGCTCTGGTCTGGAGTTCCATTTTTGCTACACCACTGTGTTACCCTCCGTTCAGGCAGTAGCCCTCCCCTGCTTCAGATAGAAAATTTTAGAATGTACTTTAGTGTGCAGAACTTGGAGATGAAAAATGCCAATTCATTTCTGAACTTTTTATGCAGTGTTTTTTATCCATCTTTCAAGATGAGATCTTCCTGAGGCAGTTCACAAAGAAACTTGCACTTTTTGTAAAAAGTTAAGCATGCCTAAATTTCCATTGCCTTAATAATTTTTACGTTTTTTTAAAAAAAAAACAGTATGAAAGAAATAGCACAATATTTAAAATGGGTTTGTTTAGTTTCTTCCAGCTCTTGTATACTAAAAAGAAAAATGGTTGTTCTGATGGGCTTTTCTTGGCAATAACACATTCACTTTTATTTAGACAGCCTTTGTCCCCCAAACTGACTCATAATGATATGAATGTTAATGACTTTAATTATTTGCTTGCAGTTTATTAGATAATTTACTTTTGATTCCTACTTTGTGTTTTTTAAAACCATTTAATTGCTGATTGCATATTACTACTTGTAAATGTATGATTTAAATTAGAGCAAAGAAACAAAAACTAGAATAATTTGAAATAAACCACACTATACAGTTTTATTCTATGTGTAATTCAGAGTTGAAGAAAATGAGACTACACTTGAAATCCCGTGTCAGTGTCTGGTTGGTATGATATAAAAAAGTGTAGAGAAGTGCAACAAAGATGATTAGGGAACTGGAGCCTAAACCATACAATCAAAGGTTGAGGGGACTAGGTATGTCTAGTCTAAGGAAGAGAAGAACTGGAGAGATGTGATAGCTTTCTTCAGATACTTGAGGAGTGGTTACAGAGAAGAGGAATTGACCTATTCTCCAAATCACCTGAGGGCAAGACAAGAAGTAACAGATGGAAAATCACTGAGCAGAGACCTGACCTAGAGCTAAGGAGAAATCTCTGAGTGTGTGAACAACTAATAATTGGAATGGCTTGTCTCCAAAAATTGGAGGGAAAAGCTGATGGCCCAGTGATCGAGACTTGAGCATGCATGATGGGGTGAGCTCTTGTTACTTGCTCCAGTTCCTGTCCATCTAGCAGTTCAAAAGCATGCAAATGTGAGTAGATAAATAGCTGCCACTTTGGTGGGAAGGTGATTCTGTGCACCTCAGCCAGGAGAGGGCTACTGCCCAGATGGGAGGAAATGCAGTGGGGTAGTAAAAATTGAGCTCCACCCCAGAGCACCCAATTTGCACTGAAAGATGTTGAAAGAAAATACAGGGTGACCTACTTAAGGCATGCCCACAGTGTGGTAGCAAAAAGTTTGGTAGCCCTTCACTGACCTCAGCATACAGGCCACATGATCACAGAAATGTCTTCAAACAACACTGGTTCCCGTAGCTAAGAAATGGAGATGAGCACTGCGCCTTAGTGTCAAAAATGACTGGATAGGGCAGGGGTTGGCAACCCATGGCTTTGGAGCTGCATGTAGCGGTTTGGGGCCCCTGCTAAGGCTCCCTGTCCCATCACTGGCTGGCCTCACCCTCCCCTCCTTCACCTGGTCTGAGAAGGTAAGGGTGATGGCATGAATGGAGAAGTGGCTGTGGCTGATTTTTTTTGGTGCTGGTTAAGGAACATAGCCACCCCTGGCTGATGTTTGCCTTCGGGTTCCCCTTCTCCCACTCTCACAACACCCTGGCTGGCTGTGGCATGGCCAAGAGTATGTGCATGCATGGGGAAACCTTCAAGTGAGTGCCACTGCAACAAAGTGACACTCAGAGGGCAGGCGGTGGGCAGCAGGCAGCAGGCAGCTGCTCGCTTAAAGAGTAATTGGATGTGGCTTCTCTCCTGCCCTAAGGATCTGGCCCCTGACTTGTCATGTCCCGTCCAGTCCCACCCTGTCCCCCCGCAGCTCTTTGGCCAAATGGGATGGATGTAAGCTTCAGCCCAAAGCACCAGGACATGAAGGCTGCCTACACTCCAGCAACCTTCCTCTCCCTTCTTCTCCTCTCATGGGGGGGGGGGGGGCACAGCAAGGCTATGGCCAGATCCTTAGGGCAGGAGAAAAGCAACCCTGTAACTGCCATCATATTTGTACCTAAGGCAGCCTTTGCTTCCTGCTGGTTCAGGCTGGAGGTCATGCCTTCCCTCCTTAACGAAAGAGCTGTGGAGAGGGGAACGGGATGTGACATGGGCAAGGCAATGGCCAGATCCTTAGGGCAGGAGAGAACCCACACCAAAAGACCCTCCTTAAGTCCACCCTCCGCATGCACCTTTGTACTTTGAGGAGGGTTTCCCTGTGCATGCCACAGCCAGCCAGGGAGTCTTGCAAAGGGGAGGAGGGTCACTTGAAGAAAAGCCTGGGGTGGTGATCATTCCTCAGCATGCAAAGATAGAAGGAGAGAGAGATGAGGGTGGGAGAGGGAGAGGGAGAGAGAGATGGATGGGGAGGAAGAGAGAGAGGTAGAGAGAGATGGGAAGAGGAAAAGAGAGAAAGAAAGATAAGAGGGAGAAAAAGAGATGGGGAGAAAGAAAGACAAGGAAAGATAGAGGCATATACCTTTTTTGGTAGAAAACAGACCAAAAAAATTATGATAGAATCTAGAAATTTGAAGGCCTCTATTGTTGATACTATATTGTTTAGTATTGTATGAGGTGATAGAATGGGAGGGTTTATTCCAAAAGCCTACTACAATTTCTATGGTTTTGAGTGTGTTCATTTCCCGATTGTTCTGGTCGTGCCATGAGGCTAATTGTTCAACCTCCAGTCTGTATGTATGAGACCAATCACTGTTGTATCATCTGCAAACTTCAGTAGTTTAACAGATGGATCATTTGAGATGTAGTTATTGGTATATAGAGAGAAGAAAAGAGGTGAGAGTACCTAGTCATAGGCCCTTGTGCTAATTGTACGGGTATCTGATGTGATTTTGCCTAGCTTCACCTGCTGTTTCCTGTCTGTTAGGAAGCTTGTGATCCACTTACAAGTGTTTTCAGGTATATCTAGCTGATTTAGTTTAGTTAGAGAAATGTTCAGTATGATGGTGTTGAATGCTGAACTGAAATCTACAAAGAGGACCTAGCACAGGTCTTTGGAGATTCAAGATGTTGTGGGATATATTGCAGAGCCATATTACTAGCAGCATCTGTCAATCTATTTGCTCGGTGTACAAATTGCAGGGGGTCTAACAATGGATCAGTGATGGTTTTCAAGTGAGACATCAGTAGCCTTTCAAAGATTTTCAAAACTACAGATGTTAGAGCAACTGGCCTGTAGTCATTCAGTTCCTTGATGGAGGGCTTCTTCAGCACTGAGATGATAGTAGAGCGTTTGAAGCAAGAAGGAACATAGCACATCTCTAGTGATTTTTTGAAGATTTGGATGAAGATGGGGCCAATTGGTCAGCACATACTTTTAAGCAAGAAGGAGTTATCTTGTCGGGGCCTAGTGCTTTTCCAGGCTTCTCTCTGTGAAATAGATCTTATACTTTCTTTTCTGTGATCACCAGAGGTTGTAAATCCAATGGGATGGGTTCAGCTGTAGAAGGTTAGAATAGAATAGAATAGAATAGAATAGAATAGAATTCTTTATTGGCCAGGTGTGATTGGACACACAAGGAATTTGTCTTGGTTCATATGCTCTCAGTGTACATAAAAGAAAATATTGATTTGTCAAGAAACATGTGGTACAACACTTAATGATTGTCATAGGGGTCAAATAAGCAATGAAGAAAAATCAATATTAATAAAAAATCGTAGGATACAAGCAATAAGTTACAGTCATTCAGTCCTAAGTGGGAGGAAAAGGATGATAGGAATGATCAGAAAAAACTAGTAGAAATAGAAGTGCAGACTTAGTAAAAAGTTTGTCAGTGTTGAGGGAATTATTTGTTTAGTAGAGTGATGGCGTTCGGGAAAAAACTGTTCTTGTGTCTAGTTGTCTTGGTGTGCATTGCTCTGTAGCGACGTTTTGAAGATAAGAGTTGAAAGAGTTTGTGTCCAGGATATGGAGAGTCAGTAAATATTTTCACTACCCTCTTTTTGACTTGTGCAATATACAGGTCCTCAGTGGAAGGCAGCTTGGCAGCAATTGTTTTTTCTCCAGTTCTGATTATCCTCTGAAGTCTGCATTGGTCTTGTTCGGTTGCAGAACCAAACCAGACAGTTATAGAGGTTCAGATGACAGACTCAATGATTCCTCTGTAGAACTGTATCAGCAGCTCCTTGGGCAGTTTGAGCTTCCTGAGTTGGCACAGAGAGAACATTGTTTTTTGTGCTTTTTTTATGATGTTTTTGATGTTAGGTGACCATTTTAGGTCTTGAGATATGATAGAACCTAGAAATTTGAAGGGCTCTGCTATTGATACTGTGTTGTCTAGTATCGTCGGAGGTGGAAAGTCTATCACCTTTTTTACGGTTTTGGGTTTGTTCAGTTCTAGATTGTTCCAGTCACACCACAAGGTTAGTAGTTCAACCACCCGTCTGTATTCATCATTGTCTCAAATGAGTCTGATCACTTTTGTAACATCTGCAAACTTCAGTAGTTTAACAGATGGATCATTTGAGATGCAGTCATTGGTGTATAGAGAGAAGAGAAGTGGTGAATATAAACAGTTTTGGGGGGTTCTTGTACTAATTGTACAGGTATCTGATATGATTTTTGTCTAGCTTCACCTGCTGCTTCCTGTCTCTTAGGAAGCTTGTGATCCACTTACAAGTGTGTTCAGGTAATGCTAGCTGATTTAGCTTGGTTAAGAAAATGTCCGGTATGATGGTGTTGAATGCTGAACTGAAGTCTACAAAGAGGACCCCAGGGTAGGTCATTAGAGATTCAAGATGTTGCAGGATGTAGTGTATGTAAATTGCAGGGTTCTAACAGTGGATCTGTGATGGTTTTCAAGTGGAACATCACTAGCGCCTTACAAAGGTTTTCATAACTACAGATGTTAGAGCAACTGGTCTGTAGTCATTCTGTTTGGTTGTTGTTGGTGTGTCTGGGATGGAGTTTGTGGAGATTGGGGTCTGTGGTTTCCTTTCAAACCTGCAGTAGAATGCATTTGGGTAATCTGCTAGTTGCTGATTTCTCTTAAAGTCTAAGACTCTAGTTTGACTTTGACTTGTGTTAGCATAATGTTGAATGACAATATTGCATGATCATTTGGCCCAAAGATTTTAATAAGACATCATAATTATTTACCTCATGCAGAAACAAGCAATATCAAATAGTTCTAACTGCTTATTTCTCTCAAAGTATTTTTGTGTTTGAAAAAAAATAATTTCTTGCTACTACTTTGATCTGACAACATTTGAAGGGGACCTTAAGAAACAAATATTTCAAAATGCTGTGCAAAACACTATTTGATTCAATTTGACATGATGAAAAAGTCACCACTGGTACCTTACTTAAAACATCAGATAATTATTTGTTAAATAATTATTATTGCCTCCAGAAAGTCTCTTCTTCAACTTAGGCAGTCAGGGTCAAAATAAATTCCAATATGAAAATGAATCTAAAATTTATTAACAAACATAGGAATCGAGATTCTAGATTGTGGGGTGTCATTTGGTTTTAATTATTTAATTTGGATTGGACAGCACATTTTCCTATAGTGCATAATTCATTTATAGAGCTTATTGCTATAAGATATGTTAATGGCCCTTAGTTTAGACAGCTTTAAAGGGAATTAGGTGGCTTAAAAGGGAGGATAGGAGTATCAATAGCAATTAGTTGTGATTATTAAACCTTTGGATATAAGATCTTAGGAGACAAGTTAATGAAGATGGACTATGTTTCATAGATTCCTGCTTCTGGTCTTTACAGATATTTTTATCTGGTATTGTGGAAAACAGGCAGCTGGATGAGATGAACCTTGGTTTGTCTCAAAAAATGTGCATTGTGTTCAAGTATGGTTTGCTGGATTTTCATTGCTATCTACTCAATCAAGGCCATGCAATCTGTAGATCTTTGTCACATGTGGCTGCCGAAAGCAGGGGTGGGGGATGATTGAATAAGTGTGAAATAATAATTGGATTTAGTTCATTAAACTATATTTCAATTAAATTTAAATTAAATCAAATTTTACTTTGTTCTGGCTTTAGTCACTTTAAGCTGGCCTTACAAATCTGGCCCTCAGCCCAGAAAATGTTATGCACCTTAGTATTAGAGGAATTACTGGAGAAACAATTATCTTCCAGGAGAATTAATTGGGTAATGCAAATATACCATAGAAGTATTTGCTTTTCCTCTACTTTTTGATTTTCATTTTTAGTTTACCCCCTTCCTGCTAATTAGCATCTTTGCATCCATGAAACTTTTTCCATAAGAATACTATGCAAAGACAGCTTATTTTATAGAGGAACATATGCCTACTGCCATGTTTTGTACATGCAAAAATGGTAGCTGGCATTCAGTGAATATACCGAAGACTCCAATAAGTGTCTTCTTTTTTTTTTTCATCTCATGCAAAAAATTCCACCTGCATCCACTTCAATCTCACCTCATTTCCATCTTCATGCATTGACTCAAACTTTTATACTGAGCAAGCCTGCATAATAGTTATACTATTGGGGTGCATCATTTTATACTTTTGCAACATGCTTTGCATAGGACTGCCATTGAAGACCATCAGGGGGCTACAGTGGTTCAATTGTAGTGGTGCAAGCGGCCTTGTGTCACTGCTGCTATGTAAACTGCATTGGTTGCCAGTTGGCTTCTATTGCAATTCAAGGTGTTGGTCACCATCTACAACAGTGATGGTGAACCAATGGCACAAGTGCCACAAGTGGCACGCAGAGCCATATTTGTTGGAACTCAAGCCATTGCCCTAAATCAACTCCAACGTGCATGTGTGTGCCAGCCAGCTGATTTTGGCTCACACAGAGGCTCTGGGAGGATAGTTTTGGCTTCCAGAGAGCCTCCAGGGAGATGGGAGAGCATGTTTTTACCTTCCCCGGCTCCAGGAAAGCCTTTGGAGCCTAGGGACGGTTAAAACATAAGCCTACTGGGCCTACCAGAAGTTTGGAAACATGCTGTTTCTGGCCCCCAGAGGGCCTCTGGGGGGGAAAGCTGTTTTCACCCTCCCCAGGCATTTAATTATAGAAACATAGAAACATAGAAACATAGAAGTCTGACGGCAGAAAAAGACCTCATGGTCCATCTAGTCTGCCCTTATACTATTTTCTGTATTTTATCTTAGGATGGATCTATGTTTATCCCAGGCATGTTTAAATTCAGTTACTGTGGATTTATCTACCACATCTGCTGGAAGTTTGTTCCAAGGATCTACTACTCTTTCAGTAAAATAATATTTTCTCATGTTGCTTTTGATCTTTCCCCCAACTAACTTCAGATTGTGTCCCCTTGTTCTTGTGTTCACTTTCCTATTAAAAACACTTCCCTCCTGGACCTTATTTAACCCTTTAATATATTTAAATGTTTCGATCATGTCCCCCCTTTTCCTTCTGTCCTCCAGACTATACAGATTGGGTGTGGACACTTATGCATGCACAATTATGTGTGTGCATGCTCTTTCAACACCCAAAGAGAAAAAGGTTCACCATCACTGACCTATAAAGTCTTATCTCCAATAGTTCTTCCTCTTCCCCCACCCTTCCTAGGTGCATGCAGATAGAGACTCTGGGTCATTTCTATCAAACATTGTTACCTTGTGGAATCAAGAAAGCATTGCTTCTCAGCTGCTGTCCCAGCCCTGTGGAAGAGCATCTTGCCAGAGAAACATATGACATTTATTCTTCTGGTATTCTAGAAGGGTCTTAAAACCTAGCTCTGTTCCCATGTCTGTAGTTAATGTATTTAGGAGACCTGTCCTGTTTTTGTTTTAATGGTTATTTTTAGTCGCAGGCTGATGTATTTTACATTATGTTTTTAACTATTTTAATTGTATATTGGATTTTGCAATCAACCCATAATTTCTTTTATATCTCTGACCTTGTTCAAAATGCCCTCTTAGCTTTTTTCCTAATTGCTTCTTATAATTTGTCTAAATACTTGAACGTCTATGTGCATTAGCTTTTCTGATAGGAATATATATTTACCTGTTAATCACTTATTTGTTCAGTTAAAACAGTATTCCCGGTACAATTGGGAGATGACTGAAAAGTACAGTCGACTCTCTCTTGCTCTCTCTTTCAGTACAAAAATATGCATCAGTGGATTGTAACAAGCATTAAGGTCCATTCTAATCCCAGCTCTCATTTACTTTATTCTTTTTTTTCTGCATGTATTGGTCTTGACAATGAAAGCAAGGGTCCCTGTTCAATAATAATAATTACAAGGGTAAGCAAAATATAAGACTTCAGAGCTCACAATTCTTCCCCATGACCTTCCAACAAGCCATCTGGTGATGGGATAATGAACAAAAAAGAGATTAATATTTTAGGTCCATTTTTTGTATTTTTTTTCAGGGTTTAAAGAATAAGAGTGGAAGGTTTTTGGAAGCAAATCACTCCTGTCTCCACTCTTAAATAAATCCACTTCCTACATCTGAATATATGCTGGATTTAATATTAAACCTATTTGCTGTTTATGAACATATTCATGACATGAGGATGTTAATCTCCAGAATTCAGCAATGACCATATTATCTGCAGAATATAAAAATATAAAAATGAAATCTACAATATTGATGAACCAGACCATCCACGAGATGAACCAGACCAAGAAATCAACACCTGAAGAAGGCTAATGCTAATTTTATTATGATTGGCTGTTATAAGAAAATCTTGCAGAACTGATTGTGCTGGTATCTGCTCCCCTGTCTTACAATTTAGTGAAATAGGGGACTATTTGTTTGAGTCTTTCCAAATATTATCTGACTATTCTGGGTTTTAAAAATGCTTCAGCCCCTTTTGTTTAGATAACAACTCCTGCATATCTCTATTAGGGTCATCTTCCTCACTCTCTATTGAAAGATTAGGGAATTCTCAATTAAGCTACCATCAAGTGTCTCACTCCCTTATTCCCAGTCCATTCACAAATATTTAGTATGCCACTAAAATGTATCAATATTCACTTGTATGTTACTAAAAAGTACCCGACTTGATCTAAAATAATGACCAACAATCAATGCAACAATCGTTACAGGGTTGTATCACAATGGCAAATTAAATCAACAATCCCAGTTCTCTTCCAAGTTAAGGTCTATCTCCTTATCTTTTGACTACTGTATTGTTTAAGTTGGTGAAAAGCTCCTTTATGGAGAAAGTTGTAAGTTTGTAAGACCTGTGTCCTATCAGATTAGAATTCTTTATTGGCCAAGTGTGATTGGACCCACAAGGAATTTGTATTTTTACAAATTCCTTGTGGGTCCAGGAGAATAAATACATTCATAAAGAATAAAAAGATGCAACACAATGATAATCAAGATTATTAATAAGCTATCAAATCATACTAGGAATCAAATAAAAACAATATAAATGGAAAGATACAAGCAACATGGTTATAATAATAAGTGGGAAGAAATGCTAGTAAGGAAGAGAAGAATAATAGTAATACAGTATTAGTAAATTATTTGACAGTATTGAGGGAGTTAGTTGTTAAGCAGAGTGATGGCATTTGGGGAAAAACTGTCCTTGTGTCTAGTAGTTCTGGTGTGCAGTGCCCCATAGCATCATTTTGAGGGTAGAAGTTGACAAAGGACTTATGAAATGCTCATATTTCAGGATGCTTTGAGATGTTAACAAGTCATTTTCACTGTTAAAATCATTTATAGTCATACAGACTAGATTCCCTTTGGCTTTAAAATGTAGCACAACATAAGGACACTTAAATCTATAGTATGGGTTTACATCTCCACTACTTCATTTTTATTTAATATCCATATATTTCATAATATGAGTTGACAGAGAATAATGTGATATAAAACCTAGATGTGATTTTTATACTAACAACTCAAATTTTATCATATTTAAAAAATGGATAAACTGATCATCGGACACAGGGTAATATTTTCCATCATGGAAAAGTGATTCACTCTGTCCCAATACTTCATGATGGAAAATACAACCCTAGTGTATTCACTTGGATGGGGGATAAATGTTTACTTTCTGATTTTAAATGAGCCCCTGATTGACTGGGTATTTCTTTTCATTTACTGAGCAATGAAAATGCATACATAAAATAGTCTACCATGCTGTCTTTTAAGAAATTATTCCTTCCAATATCTTTCAGAGCTTTATAGATTTTAAAAGAAACATAAAATAGGCAGGAGGAGGAAACATTTCTGTAAATTCATATTTTACCCCAAGAACTTCCTCCACCTGGTTGTTTTGGGAAATGCTTTGCTTTGCCCAAGATTGTGTATATCTCCACAATGTTTTTACTTGCTCTCATTTCTTTAAAAATCTTTGGATTCAGAAGATTCCTTATTTTCTCACTTCCGGATTCCTGATTTTTTTCCCCATTTCAGCAGATTAAGCCATAAACAGAAAATATGCGGCAGATTCGTTGAAAGCTTTTGCTTTGTTCTCTAATACTACTTTGATGGGATGAAAGAAAAAAAAATTAGCTGATTAATTTAACAAAGTAATGGAGGCTTTGAAATTTCCTTTTCCATTAAAAGAAAAATTCCTATTGAAAATTTCAGTGGAGAAATCTGCCTCTGAGGCCTTTTTAATTTAAAATTAATTAGTGTACCATGAACAAAATATATTATAATTTGTGTGTTTCAGTGGCTTGTAGATAACACCTTGATTTAGTTACATTACACTGGATGAATGAGTTTGTGTAAGTCCTAGTCATGTCCTAGTCAAAGCAGTACACTTTGAAAACTCAAACTCACTATAACACAATATATTGCCTTATTCTTGAGATGAGCTGGAATTTCTCCAAAATAACTTTGTAAGGAAAAGATTATGGCTTTTGTTCTCTTGTATCCTATTACCAAATAGAATTTGTAGAATTTCTAAAAATGTTCTCTACCTTTCTTAATTTTGTATCTTTTCTCCATTAGTGATTTATATCAATTTCTGCCATTAGCCTGCCTTTCTTGGAGTTATACAAAGCTTAATATTATAATTACAGTTGGATGAATCTGGAAGTTTTCTAATTTTCTTATGGGGATCTTGACCTAGAAATATATGAACTTTCAATGTTCTGAAATGTGGAGATATAATGGAACAAGAATGACTATTTTTTTAGGCTATCACAGTATTACAGCATAACCTTAAAACTTAATTGGCCTTCTGACAGACAGAGAATGTAAGACTAAGATTACAACTATGCTCTTGATATTTAATAAAATTACTCTTGAAAAAGAACATGAGGATTCAAATTCAAAAGAATAATATGTTCTAAGTTTTATTTTCTCCTTACAATGAAGTTTTTATTAAATTCAGTGCTTTTGTATTACTAAATGGATTAGTCATTTTTATTAGACTGTTATTTAAATTAAAAAAAATACAACAAAGTATTATATAAGTTTCTCTAGGTAAGAACATTTTCTGTCCCAATTACTCCTATGTATTCATTTCTATGGTTATTTGTTTACATTGAATTTCTATGAAAATCTCTTGGGTAGTTAAAAAATAAATATTATAACCATAAAATATACAATATTACTAAAATTGATATTCAATCAAATGGGAAAAAATTGAAATCTGTAGATGCCAAAAGGGTCAACACAATAGCTAGAAAATTCCATAACACATGGAGACTCTATATACATTTCCCCTAATTTCTATAAATGTTGAATTGTATTACCCCAAAATCTATTTTTTTAAAACCATCAATCATTCTGCTTTCTGCCTTTGGCATACAAATTCCTTCAACATAGGCAGTTAAGATGCAAATCCTCCTGATGTCAGCTCTTCTCAAATATGCAATTACCACTGATGATGCTAACTTTTGAATGGTGTGTGTGTGTGTGTGTTCTCACATATGCATGCCTGTAGGAGGAATCAACATATTCTGGAAACATGTACATCTGGGAACAGAATATCCACAGTCTTTTAACAAAGGAATTCATAACAAAATTATTTTACATCTAAGAAAAAAAACCTCCCAACAACTCCATCCCTTCTCAAGCTTTAATTTATTCATTCAACATTTATCAAGAAAAAAGTCAACTATAAATTCCAAGTATGTTTGTATAGGTGTATAAAACACTGACACAGTTTACCCCCAACTAGGCAGGTCTTTCAAGGTTAACACCAACTTTGTTTATTATAAAAAATGGGCTTGGAAATTAATAGAGATGCAACATAGATAACAAGTATAATATCATGTCACTAGTTACAGTTTCTGAACTGGTTTAAAAAGTAAAAAGTGCCACAGATTAAATTTACCAAAACATGACTTTGAGTACTTCAATTACTGCATTCCTTTGGTAGAATCACTATCCAAAGCAACAATGCCAACAGAATATTGCAAGTCCAACAGGATACTCATACAAAGATACAATACATGGGTTTTGTGACTTGCTATCTGGAGTGTGATCAGGGGTGGACTGCTGCCCAGACAGGGGAGAATGAGGATGCAGTGGGGTAGTGAAAGTGGAGCTCCACCCCAGAGCACCCAATTTGCACTGAAAGATGTTGAAAGAAAATGCAGGGTGTCCTGCATAAGCCATGCCCACAGTTGGTAGTAAAAATTATGGTAGCCGTTCACTGAGTGTGATGGTTGCTCCTAGCAATTGGTATTATTCTGCAACTTGCTAGGACTGAGGAGGGTCCAGTGTTCAGGCCTTTTTCTTTTTACATTTTGCCTGTCCTTTGCAATAGAGACTGTATACCATACATCCTGGCAATTGAAATTCACACATCTTAAAGTTGCTAGGTTGAAAAACACAGGTCTTTGTTTAATATTTTGGCATGTTGGTGTCAGTTTGGCTCTCCTCACATTTTGATTTTGTCATAATATGTTTCTCATCATCACCACCTGGAGAAATCAATATCAGCATTAAGTTACAGTTGTAAAATAAAACTAGTTGTAGGGATTATGTTGGAAACAATGGCAAGGCCTGAAAGGGCATTGGATCAAAGAATGAGAAGCTTATCCTCTAAAATACTACCTAGCTAACTAATTGAATTACCTAGACCTTGCCTATCTGAAATGCCATTATATTAGTTCTCTTTGAGGCCATTTACCAAACCAGAATAATGCTTTGTCTAGGTTAGACAACAAGGGAAAGGATTTGGTGGCTAACATTTTCATATTGAGGATATATAAGTTAACATTTCTACATGATCTTTCCCAATGGTTTCATTAAACCATGAAAACTTTTTGAGAAATTTCCAAACTTCTTTCCCCCTGCTATTTGGATTTTTCTCTTTCTACTATTGAGATACCTATGTGCAACACTCCCCCCCCCCCATACCATCATAATTTGAAATTTGCAAGTAATTAGAAGAGTTAAAGTGTGACACAAAGGGAATAGTGGAAAAAGAGTAATCACCTGAACCTCCTGAAGAAATAAATGAAAATAGGTCCTTTAAAGAAGCAGCAAAATAAACAGGAAGTAAGTTAACCAAGGGAGAGACAGATTGATGTGGAGATAGAAAAATGACAAGAAAGAAATATGATACTAGCCAGAATAGTAGGTCTGAAGAAGATAAAACTGATCTGTCTATAGGTAAGAAGAGTACCATATTCCTGGAGGTATAGGACCCAACATTAGAATTGAGGACAAGTGTTCAGCAGAAATAAAACTAGGCCAGCAAACAAGACATAGTAAAGAAGAAAAGAACAGGGGAAAATGAAGCATAGAAGAGACAATTTAACCCTGCTGTTCTCCTCCCATTTACTATACACTTGTTACCCTCAGGGTCCTTTTACACCTGGAGTATAAAAAGGTTGGTTCTAGCAACTGCAATGATCTTTTTGAATATTTTTTTCACCAGTATACTAACTTGAACATTTCTGAACACAATAATATGAAAATTGAAATGAAAAAAATTAATGCTTATTTGTTTATAAATGCCACTCCCCATTTTTGTGAGATTTTGTGCATTTTCATATAGATTAGGCTGCAAAATCTGACTTTTTTGACCATCTTTGGCATTGGGAAACTAATTTGAACATTTCTGAACATAATGAAATGAAAATTGAAATGAAAAAAAGAATGCTTATTTGTTTATTTTGCTCAGAAAAGGGCCTCCACCCCCAAGGCTGTGTGCAATTATTTCACTTTATATCTAGATTGGCCTGCCATTTCCAAATTTTTTGATCATCCTTGGCAATTATTTCATTTTCTATATAGATTAGGCTTAAACTTGGGTATAAGCTGAGCAAAAGTTTGCTATTGGAATTGCAAAACTAGGCTTATACTCAAGTAGGCTCATACTGGAGTATAAGACCATTGGTGCTTATTTGTTTATTGTTGAGTATAAGGCCATATGGTCTTCTACTCAGCAATAAACAAATAAGCAATTTTTTTTCATTTCAATTTCAATTCAAATGTTCATTGGAACATTTCTGAACATAATGAAATGAAAATTGAAATGAAAAAAATGACGCTTGTTTATATTGCTCAGAAAAGGGCCTCCCCCCCACCATGGCTGTGTGCAATTATTTCACTTTATATATATGTAACACTTCCAATTTTAATTTTTTTGAATAATTTTGGCTTTTGCATACTAATTTGAACATTTCTGAACATAATGAAATGAAAATTGAAATGAAAAAAATGATGCTTATTTGTTTATTTTCTAGTATAAGACCATAAGGTCTTATACTCGAGCGTATATGGTCTTATACTCAAGTATAAGCCTACTTGAGTATAAGCCTAGTTTTGCTACTGGAGCTGTGGTTCCAGTAGCAAAATTTTGCTCAGCTTATACTCAAGTATAAGCCTAATCTATATAGAAAGTGAAATAATTGCCAAAGATGGTCAAAAAATTTGGAAATGGCAGGCCAATCTATATATAAAGTGAAATAATTGAAACACAGTCGGGGGGGGGGCATTTCTGAGCAAAATAAACAAATAAGTATCCTTTAGGGAGGGCTTTTTTCCCCTTTGCAATAAGTAAAAATAAGTCAGTAAGTCAGTAAATAAGGAAGGGAGGGAGGGAGGAAGGAAGGAAGGAAGGAAAGTTAATATTTATTACAACCCTCTGTGAGGAACACAACATTATGCCTAAGAAAGTGATGTTATAACTAATGTTTTACACATTGAAAATTTCTGAACAAGCTAAAACAACTTAGAAAGATATTAACTGCTTTTAGTGACAATTTGGAGAAATAGCTTCTGCTTTTACTTATTTTTCTATCTGTGGTCCAACACATCTATTACAACTTTACTCTAATTTGTCTTATTATGCAATTAGACAAAAAGTTGCTTTTTGATAGTTAGCATATTGTATTATATTTCCATTAAGATGAAATTTCAGTACAAAACAGAATCTAAGAGCAAATTCTGAAATTTATTTATCTATCCATCCATCCATCCATCCATCCATCCATCCATTTATCTATCTATCTATCTATCTATCTATCTATCTATCTATCTATTTGTATGCCTCCCATCTCTCAGAACTCGGGGCGGGTTACAATCTATTAACTAAAATAAGAATAATTATAGAACAGAAATATTGAGCTTTGTCCTAAAAAAATCATCTGCTTAGAACATCTAAACAATTTAACGATGCACTTTCTTTAACATCTGGATATTTTTTCCAACCCTCATGATGTAGGAGGTAGCACTGTCTATCACATGATATCAAGTGATCCGCTGTATGGATGTCTTGGCTTGGATGGATGGAAGGAAGGAAGCATAAAAAGACAGATATGTGCATATCCCCTGATATCTTGGTATGTCATGATATATGAGAAACACCTTCAGAGTGAAAATATGCTGTCCCAAGAATGGTCAGATAAGAGACGACATCTAAATAGTAGGTAGAACAAGAAACCCAAAAGAGACTCTTTCCATAATGAGAAGTTACTATACATATACTCACTTCATATCTAGGTTAACATTATTTTTGCCATCATGCATATAGAGGCATATAGACATATGACATGCCTAAATCTAAGAACTTTCCCAGCATTATTCTTCCCTCTTGATCATCTATCCCAATTGACTTGGGATAGATGATTCTCATCTCACGAATTGTGTTGAACAAGGTTAATGCCAAATATTGTATCTTTTTTACCAAACCATTGTGCTGCTGTGGAATATTTAGATTTGTTGCTTAAAAGATTCATGATGATTTTATGAAAAAATCCAATCACCATGCCGATTCCGGAATGTACGTATGTATGTTTATCTCACCCACCCCTAAAGAATTGTACCGGTGTAATCCATTATTATTCTATTTCTCCAACAATGAAACTGGAGCAATATTATAGCATGATTTAGAGTGCTTCCAATAGAACCAGAAGAGAAGAATACAATAGCTTAGTTAACTGCCAGTTACAATATCTCAGAAACTATTCTAAATGACATTTAAAGAACATTTATGCTAAAGGAGTATCCATCCCTTCATCTCCCTCCCTCCATATTTAACTGCAAAACTTTAAGTGTACTTTTTTTATTATTTAAGACTTTTTCTGCCCATGTCAGAATATCTTAAAAATACTGTCTCATTCTTGTAGCTTTTGTAAGTAAGATATCTAAACATGACATAGATTTTATTTTATTTTTGGAGAGTTAAAATGTCTATAATTTGCTAATTGAAAGACTAGGAAAAAGCATAAATAAAATGTTCCTCCTCCTTTTTCTCCTTCACAATTCTAATCACCATTATCATCTTTGTGTTCCTATTATGCTATGCTCCCAAATGCACTCCCAACTACAGATACTGAAGTAATCTTTACACAAGTTTGGTGACCTATCAATTAAACAGTCACCTGTTATTGATGGAAATACAGTGATACCCCATATTACAAATGCCTCATCATACAAACTTTTCAAGATACAAACCCGGGGTTTAAGATTTTTTTGCCTCTTCTTACAAACTATTTTCACCTTACAAACCCACCACCGCCACTGGGATGCCCCACTTCCGGACTTCCGTTGCCAGCGAAGCATCCGTTTTTGCGCTGCTGGGATTCCCCTGAGGCTCCCCTCCATGGGAAACCCCACCTTCGGACTTCCGTTGCCAGCGAAGCACTCGTTTTTGCGATGCTGGGATTCCCCTGCTGAGATTCCCCTGCAGCATCACAAAAACACAGAAGTCCAGAGGTGGGGTTTCCCATGGAGAGGAGCCTCAGGGAAATCCCAGCAGTGCAAAAACGGGCACTTCAGCTGGCAAAAGGGTTGAATTTTGGGCTTGCATGCATTAACCGCTTTTCCATTGATTCCTATGGAAAACATTGTTTTGTCTTACAAATTTTTCACCTTAAGAACCTCGTCCCGGAACCAATTAAGTTTGTAAGACAAGGTATCACTGTATATTGATAGAGCCAAGAAGGTATGTCTTCTCTGTCACAATGCCTACCCAATGCAAAAGCAGCCTTCAGCTTGCCCCAATCTTGCCAGTCTTTCAAAAGACACTTAAAAACTTGTATCTTCTACAGGAACTGGGACATGTGAATGTGTGAATTTGCTGAGAATGTAAATCGTGAGTCCTCGGAGAGGGGTGGCATACAAATAAATAAATATTATTGTTGGGTCTTGTTCCTGATGTGGTTTGTATTTGTTTACTATTGTACTGTTGCAGAGCAATCAATCATTCATATAAATGTGTGAAAACCATTTTTACATGTACATGTATTTTCATTCCTTTGAAATATTTATAATTTTCCATTCTAAAAAAAGATGAGAAAAATTAAGAAGAATTTTTTTGTAAGATTATTTTCCTTGAAATTAATTGAGGCATGAAAAGCCAAGGCAACTATTGATAGCTGAAAAGGTAATTGCTCAATCGGAGCAAGGACATACATACATTTTTAGCAATCTTTCAACTAAATAAATGAAGTGAGGCTGCATTATGATGAAAGCCTAACAATTGTAACAACATAAAGAAGACAGCAAGGCAATTGAGGGAGGGATCAAGGCTGTTTGTTACACAAGAGATTCTTGAATCCAGGGAGAAGGAACGCATAAGAAAAAGACTGAGAATAACTCTGCTTTAATTACATAGGTATAAGATGACCTAGATAATTTTGTTCTAAGACTTTCAAGATTCTCAAGTAGCAAGAAAGCTCATTCAAGATATTCAAGTGTTTCCTGAATTTGCCAGCTTCACAGGGCTTAATGAACCCTCTCAGCAGAATTTGACCAATTTATATTTACAGGTATCATGATTGACAATGGTTATTTAAATAAGTGCTTGTAAATGTATATTGTTTATAAATACAGTAGATGAACAGGTTTGTCATTTGTTACATTCTTCATACAACTTTTATATGAATGGAGGAAACTGATATCTATTTACACTCTTAAAAGAATTAAACTATGAAAAGAAATCTTAATATAGCTGAATATAATGTTTCACTCCAGAAAAAGGGGAAATCTATTACATTTGATTGAAATTATATTATTAAAAATAATTAATCTAATTAACATTCATACATAAACAGGAACACACATGCCCTCTTCTATATTCTAGGGAGACTAACTATTCAAGCAACAACACTCCCCCCTCCCTAAGCGTTTCATAAGTTTACAATCCAATTGCAATTTATTCTTTAAGATTTCCAACTTTGACATTTTAGTTTACAATAAGCAGTACATCTTACTTGCAAATTCTGCTAATTTCAAATTGAACTTGATCATAAAACCCAATTCCTCTTTTTCTGCATGGGTAGTTGGAGCATAATCTTAGATGATTGTCATATTGGAAAGTAATTGGACAATCCACAAACTCTATCAGATATTATTTAGTCATTATTGGCATTGCAACCAAATGCTATTCTTGCTGGCTATAAAAGGAATGGTTTCCGTTTTTTATTTACATGTTCAATGTGAACTTCTTACTGAAAATATACAATCCCAGAAAAATTCAGTTCATTGATATCTAAGATTGTCAATCTGCAGTTGGTTTTATTTTTCTTTCACTGTCTTAAGCTTTTCTGTGCCCATACTTTTTACATTCTATTCTCATTGCTTCTCTCTCCAATGATCAGCTGTGCTATAGAAGCTGGTTTTTAAAATCTCCAATCAGGGGATTAAAAGTGCGAGTGTCAGCTCAAAACCAGTGAACTAATGTGCTGATGTTTACCAGGCTAAGGAGATTAGCCAGATGAATACCTGGTAGGCAGAATTTTTTTTCTATTTTCTTCCCCAAAAACTAAGGTACGTCTTATACTCCAAAAAATACGGTAATCTGTCCCTAATATACATTCATAACTAACTGATTTAAAATTCTCTGGACAAAGTTCAGTGAGTTTTAAATCAGTAAATGAACACACAACATCTCCCAAAATTACTAGACAATAGAGAACAAAGAAAATCATCTTCCAATCCATCCATCTACATGGAAAAGATCCTGAGTAAGCAAAGAAAAATACCCTCAGTTAAATCTTCAAGATATCTTTAATGCTATACGAAAGGGTTATGTTTTCGTCTGAATATCTTTTCAAATAGTATATCAATATTGATCCTATTGTACAATTACATATATTTTCCAGTGTCCATGGTGACAATGTTACAGGGGTTTTGGACTAGATTTAAGTGATTTAATATATTCTCACTTTCTTTCTATGTCTCCATCTTTCTCTATTTATATATGTTACAAATATATGTGGAAACATCTTTTTTTTCTGACAAGTTTCCATGACAGGAAAAATGCTTAACTCTTTGTTAACTGTCCTGGCTAAAATAACATTTTCCATCTTATGCTGATAGTATTCAAGGGCAAGAGCAAGGTATATAGAATATTGCCTATTTTGCCAACTACTCTGTTGGCATCACAATCAGATAACACTAGAAGGTGGTTGCTATTGTCCATTTCTGAGTGGTGTGATATGGGCAGGTATTTGGGCATGTGTCTGGAGGAAAGAAATTCTGCTTGTCCCTTCCAAATGTCTGGATACCGTTGTGAGTGCTCCTTGTCCACCTCAGATCATGTCAGTTTCTGAGGAGGATGAGCCAGGCCCCTCTGGATACCCTGGGCCAGCTGATGCAGAGAGCGGAGTGAGGGAGAAAGTGATCTGAGTGAACCCAAGGAACCACTAGAGGGGGCTGATATGACAATGGGGGAGTGGTCCCAGGTGGAGGATGAGGAAGACATTAGAGTGGAAAGTCACTGAATAGACCTTCACTATAGGAAATTCGCCCCGAGTCTGCGGAGAGGGGCAGCATACAAATCTAATAAATAATAAATTGCTCAGAAGGCAAGAGGAGTTGCATAATAAAAGGGATTAGTGTACAGACTTAGCCTCTTTGGGGTGATGTCACTTCCAGGAGTATAAAGTTAAAGGATCTTGGGAAATTGGGTGTTTCAATATGGTTTAGTGGGAGAGCTATTACACTAGGGGGGTGATTGAACAAGGCTTTAAAAACGTGATTTCTGCTTCAAAAATATATTTTCTGCGGGATTTTTGTTGGCCAGAACTTTGGTGAGCAAATTCATATGCTTAAATGATGAATGGACTGGTTATTTAAGGAATGCTGATAAGGCTAAATTTGGCACCTTTCCTGGACATTGTTTATGTTTAGCTCCCTTGCCATTCAAAATCTGGTTTTCATTATGTGTGCTTATATCAATAAGGAGTTTGATTTATTAATAAAATAAAGGATTTTGAGTCAGTGGAGTTGCTCCGAAGGCTGTGCACAGAACCGATACAATTCTTACATTTCACTTCTATAGCTAGGATGTTATGTAGGCATCACTATGTAGAGACTTGTGGTACTGTGGAGTTCCAAACAGTATTGTATCTTTGCTCATCTGCTTTATATACTTTCTGACACAGTTTCAGAGGGAGATGATTACAGCAAGGACAGGGGTTTCATCCAGCACATTCACGATTCATTTGGTTTCATTTGGAGTCTGAGATGAACAATGAATATCTCTTTCTCCCTGAAACTGGTTAAAGAAGAAATTAATAAATAATGGAATATTAAATTGAGCAGTTAAAGAACATTTTTGTTTGGTCCTTAGTTGGAATATATATCATTACAATAACATATCATTACAATAACTGAATCACTTCAATTAAAAGTCAAAAAAGAAAATATTGAAGTACCTCTAAAATACATGAATTATATGACTTTTAGATCAACACTCCACAAACCTAAATTTCTGGTGGGTAACACAGCTGAATAGTTTTTTGCAAACTCAATTAATGAAGATTTGATAATATTTGGAAGAACTTTCTAATACAGAAAAAGGCACTTATCCTGACAACTACAAACCATATTTTTTGGTGTATAAGATGAACCTTTTTACCTCAAAAAGGTGGTTTAAAAATTGGCTGCATCTTATACACCGAATCTTGCCAAGGCCGCCTGGCAGCACCTCATGGGAAGCCAGCGGTTCGGCCCGGTGGATGAGTGGGAGCCTGCCTTTCCATGGCGGCGGTGCTCTGGAGTCTGAATGAACCCATCCCCCAGGACCTGCCCCTACTACTATGGAAAGGCAGCTAAAGGGGAGTCTGGTAGGTCCTGGGGGACAGGATCATTCAGGCTCCAGAGCGCCACCACCACTGCTCCTGCCATGGAAAGGCACCAAAGGGGAAAATAAGTCTGTCCCCCACAGCTGCCTGTCCATGGCGGCGCTCAGGAGACTGAACGAGCCCATATCCCAGGACCTGACAGAGAAGAAACAAGGGAACTTCATGCTACCATAGAGAAAAGTGCAAAGTCCGCACCGTTCCAGGCACTTTCGGTCTGAAACCAGCCGGTTTTCTCACCCGAGTGGTCCAACCGAAACAGTGGCTCATCGTGGGAATGAAAAGAGGCAAATAGATAAGAATAGATAAATTTTGCAGCTTATTAAACCTTCTTTCTCTCAAGGAAAACGGGAGTTTAGCTGAATCTTTAGTGCTCTAAAACTTTAAGATTTGTGGACTTCAACTCCCAGAGTTCCTCAGACAGCAAAGGTGGCTGAGGAACTCTGGGAGTTGTAGTCCACAACTCTTAAAAGTTGCCAAGGTTCGAGATCCCTGCTCTAGAAACACTCCTTTTAAGGAGTATTTCAGGTTTATCATCATCATTATATATTTCCATGCACTTTATTTGTGAAAATTGAAGTAATCATGGTATAATTAAGGCAACCTCAGCAGGGAACTGTAATTGTAAATTATTCTATCATTAGCCATTTCTGTGACTAAAGGAATAACTAACAAAATGAATTGTCCTTGTTTGTTTTGTTTATTGGTTTGAGTTAGGGGTTAGGAGTGCAAGAGTCTTCAAATATGGCAAGTTTAAGGCTTGTGGACTTCAATTCCCATTTCTGAGCTAGCATGACTGGTGGAGCAATTCTGGGAGTTGAAGTCCACAAGTCTTGAAGCTGTCAAGTTGAAGTTTGCAAAAAGTGTACATGATTTTAAAAAGTATACATGGCTTTAAAAAGTATACATGGTTGTAAAAAGTATTCTGCTACACTGGTATTTTATTGAACAATATAATACTGCACCATTTGGTTCAGAATACTTTTTTCCTTGGTTTCCCCCTCTAAAATCTAGTTGCGTCTTAGAAAAATACAGTACATTACTTGTCTTCTCTCAACATTTAAGTAATTTACAGCAACAATGACAAATCTAATATGGGGGGGGGGGGGGACGACACATCTTTTCCAAAGAATTTCTAAAGGCAAAAAATCCTCATTATTAGATACAACCAAATAGGATATCAACTCTTAAAGGTAAAAAAAATAATCCATTTGCAATATATGGCCTGAAGTTTTGTTTTTTTTAAAAAAATAATCAAATCTGCACTTTAATGTCTCTTGAAAACTGCCTATTTGTATGCAAGAATGAAAATGCATATCGAGAAATATACAACTTTTACAAGAAACAAAATTGTTTAAAAATACATGGAATATACCTAATGAACTGTCAAAATGGAAATGTCATCAGACCATTGCTATGAGAGAGACAATATAAATATTTAGGATCAATAAAAGCTTCTTAAATTAAAAAGAATATCGGTTCCATAAAATTAATCTAGAAATTAAAGGAAATTAAATTAAATATAGGGGACATAATTAAAGTCATAAATATTTGGGCTGTTCCAATTATTGGATGTACTGCAAGTATAATTGATTGGGCAAATGGTGAATTAAATACACTTGAAAGGAAAACAAGGAAATTAATGACCATGAATGATGCCTCCTACCCAAGAAGATATGTTGAAAGGCTCTATTTTGCCAGAAGTAAAGGTGGGTGGTAATTACTTCTAGTACGACAAGCAGTTGAAAAAGAGAAAGAAGGCTTGAATCATTATATCAGATCCAGTAAGGAACTGCTACTGACAGAAATTTGTAAAGAAAAAGTACTAAACATTACAATATTCAAAAGAAAAAAGGAAGCAATTCAAAATCAAATTAATACCTAGAAATTTCATGGTCAACATACATATGCTTTGAATTGTGCTATTCTACGACCACAATAAAGATTTGATTCAATGTTTTTGAAAGAAAAACAGATCAAAATTCTATTTGGCTGAAGGCAAAGGCTAAAGTCACATGCTGAAGTCAGAGGCTGAAAGCTGGAGTTCTTAAAAACAAATGTGATAGAGCAATTGTGGCAGAAGAAACACAGGCAATGCAAGCAAATTTAATCAAAGCCAAACCTGAACATATTTGGAATGATTGCTAACATCAACTGTGTAAGATTAGAGATGAAACTGCAGAATATCTCATTAATGGCCCTAGAAAAATATATCAAGATATAGTTGCAAAAACTCAGATAGACTTCAAAGCACTTTAAATGTTTAAATTTATTTTTATAGACAGTCTTAGTTTTAAAAGCACTAGGCAGAGAGATGAGGTAAAAGCTGAGAGGTTTATTAAGCAAAGAATGGGTAAAGAATAATGTTAGGTGCTAAGTTTAATATATACAGGAAATATCTACAGGCATGAAAAACATTCAGTGGAGGAGTATAACTGTAGTAGAGAATTTTATATTCTTGTGCAAGCTGAATAACACTTGTATTTATCAAAGGCACCTAAAGATGCTCCTAGCTGCCATAAAACAGCTTCCTTGGGAAAGCTTCTACTGAGGCTCAATCCCGGTAGCCTTCTCAAAAGTCGCAAATATTTTATTGAAGTTACTCATCCTCCTTATTATGTACATGTATTTTTTTGACCTAGTAATTATCAAAATCTTATGTGAGATAGCATCAGTTTATCCATCCTACCAACCCCTTTTGAATATCTGGCCTTAGCAAAGAACTTCTAAAAGAAAGAAAGAGCACTCTAGAGCAAAACTATGTGAGAAGATGACCAATTGAGAGGGAAGTTATCACACTATGACCCTGCTCTGTGTGATAAAAATTCACCAAGTAATGTCACAGGAGTCCATACAAACACCAACAGGCTTTGTTAGACTTTGATCAAAGGATCTCCATGAGTGAAGAAAACACTCTCCAACCCAAGAAGGCAAAAATACACATTACAGCATGGAGTTTTTATATGACAAACATGATTTTCTCCTTAATTCTCTGGTAAATCCCTCTCCCATTATGACGTCATTGTACATTTTCTCAACTTGTTTTTTCCCACATTTCTCTCTGTAAACACTTCCTCTAGGCATTCCAATTGTGAAGAAAATTCCAATTGCGTATAGCTAGCCATCAATTTTAGGATGGTAAAATAGTACTTCAGCTAAACTGTAGGGAATCCCAGAAGTTAAAATAGTAAAGATTTTTTCCCCTCCCCTGCAGACATTTTCCAAGCTCCAGGTCAAAAGCACAAAATTGCAATTATATTACCAAGGATAAAAGACAGTGCTAAAGAAAAATTCATTACAACAATATTTCTCTAACAATTTAAAAGATGGATTTACAGTGGCAATATATTTTATTTCAAGTTTTATATTTGTGAAACTATATAAAGGGAAAATATTCAGTGTTTTTCGATGTCTTTTCTGGGATGGTTTTTCAACTTTCCAATCCAGCCTGTGAGAGATCTCTCATCTTAGAAATATACAGGTCCCACCAGTGGTGGGTTGCTGCCAGTATGTCCCAGAGCTCCGTTACAGTAGCGGATACCAGATTGAACAATTTGCGTGCGACTCCAGTGCCGTCTTTTGGGGCCTTTTTTGCACATGCGCAGAAGTAAAATCTCACAAGGGGATGCTATCTCTCATGCACACTTTTGGCAATTTGCTTCTGGCATGCACGGAAGCAAAAAATCACTGAAATTGTACACATACAAGCATATTTTGTCCTTCAGACTGGGCAATAAAGGTCTTAGACTGTCCATGTACCATATTTGGACTTCCATACAACTCAGGTGCTCTAATAAATTATTGCTTTATTATCAAAGCTCTCCTTTCATGACATTTGGAGCTTGCTATTGGAACTATCAAAGGGAAATCTGGATGGCAAAGAGCAATAATCTTTATTTTTTTATATATATATATATTTATTATTTTATATGACTTACAAACATTTAGACATCAAACAATACAACATTAAACATTTACACTTGATATATTTACAAGATTTATTTTTTAACAATTTTATTTACTATACCTTTTTCTTAATTTCCACCCAGTTGTAAATTTTTCCCCACACTTTGTAATAGTCCTTATTTTGTTGGTTTTGAATTTCGTATGTTAATTTGCTAAATTTGGCGCAGTCTAATATTTTTTTAATTACCGTTTCTTTGTTTGGAATCTTATCTTGTTTCCAGACTTGTGCATATGCTAATAATAATAATAATAATAATAATAATAATAATAATAATAATAATAATAATAATAATCTTTAATGTGTTTGACAACTTCAAAATGTATTGGGAGCTGAATCCACCCCCCAAAAAATGCTGTCAAGGTTCTGAGTAAGTAACTCAACCAATCCAGTAACTCTGCGACTTTTAGCTTTCTCAAAGGACTGTTTCATTGAGTGTATCATTTCTACACAGTTGAAAAACAATCCAGTTCTGGCTATTTCCCACACTTTCAGTGTAATTAAAGATTAGACAGCTCTCTCTCTCCTTGTCACAGGTCATATTGTTCAATTAGGTGTTCTGCCATCTCCTTGGTAACCTCTTTCAGTCTCTGGCCAGCACCTGGTAGGATGGCCTTGGTTCCCACGAGATAGTAAGTTGTTGATGTCTGATCTGAAATTTTAAAGCTCTCTCTTTCCCGCAAAGTGTGTCAAGCTGAGAAACAGAGAAAATGGCTGCAACAGGCCCAATACATTTTGAAGTTGTCAAACACATTAAAGATTATTGCTCTTTGCCATCCAGATTTCCCTTTGATAATTCCAATAGCAAGCTCCAAATGTCATGAAAGGAGAAGCAACAATAGTCTGTACTATTTTGACTAACTTGAGCAATCACAACTACTAATAACAGAGAAAGGTATTTCACTTTAAAACACAGAGCAGCAGGTTACTCCTGGGATGCTTTTTGAAGGAATCAAATATTTTTTTAAAAAAATCACAGATGATTTATAAGATTGGTTTGTTTGATCATGGTTAAAAGAAGAAAATAGTTCTATCTGGGTGTTTTTACAGAACTTTTAATAACAAAGATTGATTAATGTAACATTTTGATTGCTTCTTTTTTCTTTCCTTTCTCTTTTCCCCTTTTCTCCTTTTTCATATCTCCTTTTTCTTGTTTTATATTTTTTTCTGTTTTATTTTTTGTACTTTGCATTGACTCTTATTTTTACTATACATGTGTGGTTCTTAATAACCTTATTTTGGGGGGAAAATCTAAGAATCTTGGATAAAAAACAAAATGTCTTTAAGGAGAGAAAAACAAAGAATGTCCTGTTGCCTTTTAAAAAGCACTTTTGGGACAACCATAGACATTGACTTCTTTGAAACCACTCTTGGACATTTTGAATGAAACAAATGAAATTTTAACTTTGAGATTTGAGGACTCAATTTGCTTAGTGATTGTATTGTGTTGTATGTTATGATTAATTTTTTGTGAATTTCATAGAAAAGCCAAAATACTAATACAGTGGAACTTCGGTTAGTGAACACAATCCAAAATGTTCACTATCCTAAATAATTTTCCCCATAAGAAATAAAGGAAATATCAATAATTGGTTCCCAGCCCCTGTTGACTCGCTAATATATAAGAGTTACAGCTTATATATGTATTTTTTTAATGGGAACAGTTATAATACAGTACATAAAGAGTTAAATAAACAAAAACATTAAAGAAAGCATTTAAACATAAGAAAACATTTAACTAAACATAAGAAAACTTACCTTTTTGACTGGGGTTTTCTTCTGCAAATCATAGATTTGCAACACCTTCTCACAAATTAATGCCTCACTGATGCTATTATCTTCTGTTTCTCATTTATATACACAGGCAACAACTGTTCTACTTCTATTATTTGAGGCCTTTGCTTTCTTAAAGTACTCACTACTTTTGACACAATAGCTTCTTTAAGCTGCTGCTTTTTCTTTAAAATATGCGAGATTGTCAACTTCACCATGCTGTATTCGGCCATGTGATAAAGCAGCATGATAAAGATAAGGACTGAACGTAACTGTGCAGGGACACATGGGGGTGACGTCAGCTGTTCATAATCTGAAATTTTGTTCACTAATCGATTAAAATTTTTAACAAAATGTTTGGTCACTAACTGAATTGTTCCCTAACCCAGGCGTTCACTAATCAAGGTTCCATTGTAATTACTAGGTAGCAAATATGTAGAGAATGAAAAATTTCTTAGTTTTACTTTATCCTCTTTTGAAATATTATAAATGCAATAAATTCCATTTATGATATAATTGAATAGAATAGAATAGAATTTTTATTGGCCAATTGTGATTGGACACACAAGGAATTTGTCTTGGTGCATATGTTCTCAGCATTACATAAAAGAAAAATATACATTTGTCAAGAATCATGTGGTACAACACTTAATGATTGTCATAGCGGTCAAATAAGCAATGAAGAAGCAATATTAATAAAAATCTTAGGATATAAGCAACAAGTTACAGTCATACAGTCAACATGGGAGGAAATGGGTGGTAGGAATGATGAGAAAAACTAGTAGAATAGAAGTGCAGATTTAGTAGAAAGTCTGACAGTGTTGAGGGAATTATTTGTTTAGTAGAGTGATGGTGTTTGGAAAAAAACTGTTCTTGTGTCTAGTTGTCTTGGTGTGCAGTGCTCTGTAGCGACGTTTTGAGGGTAGGAGTTGAAACAATTTGTGTCCAGGATGTGAAGGGTCAGTAAATATTTTCCCCGCCCTCTTTTTGACTCGTGCAGTATACAGGTCCTCAATGGAAGGCAGGTTGGCAGCAGTTGTTTTTTCTGCAGTTCTGATTATCCTCTGAAGACTGTGTCGGTCCTGTTGGGTTTCAGCACCAAAACAGACAGTTATAGAGGTGCAGAATACAGACTCAATGATTCCTCTGTAGAACTGTATCAGCAGCTCCTTGGGCAGTTTGAGCTTCCTGAGCTGGCGCAGAAAGAACATTCTTTGTTGTGCTTTTTTGATGATGTTTTTGATGTTAGGTGACCATTTTAGGTCTTGAGATATTATAGAACCTAGAAATTTGAAGGTCTCCACTTTTGATACTGTGTTGTCTAGTATTGTGAGTGGTGGAAGGGTGGAGGGGTTTCTCTTAAAGTCTACCACCATTTCTACGGTTTTGAGTATGTTCAGTTCTAGATTGTTCTGGTCACACCACAAGGATAGTTGTTCAACTTCCCGTCTGTATGCAGATTTATCATTGTCTCGAATGAGTCCGATCAGTGTTGTATCATCTGCAAACTTCAGTAGTTTAACAGATGGATCGTTTGAGATGTAGTCATTAGTGTATAGAGAGAAGAGAAGTGGTGAGAGTACACAGCCTTGGGGGGCACCTGTGCTAATTGTACATGTATCTGATGTGATTTTTCCTAGCTTCACCTGCTGCTTCCTGTCTGTTACTATCATTATTTCTGGCATAATGGAACCAGCCCCTGTCTCCTATGCAGTTATCAGTAGGGTAAAAAATGACAACCTTTGAACTTAGCCAAACCTTCTAAATTCTATAGCTAGATTGTACCATTTCTTTCCATATTTGATTTTAGAAATGCTGGGTCCTTTTCTTCACATTTAGGAGGGGGGGGGGAATGAAAATCTAGATAAATTCCTATTACCTTACCCACATCAAATTACTTCGGATTTCTTCTTTAGAATGTTCAGAAAAATGATCTGTTATATTTCCTTTAACTAAAATATATACTTTCAACTTTTGTTCATTTAGACATTTTCAATAATATATTAAGAATTCTCTTTGTCTCATGTTTTATTTCAGGTAAGATTAAGAAAAGCTCTGTCTGCACACCATTAAGCAACAATGGCCACAAATTGTTGAAAAGCCTATTCTTATTACCATCAATAGTTTGCTTAAATGGGGAAATATTCTATATATGATACATTTATTAAGCAGTATATTTTCTGATTTTGAATTATTACCTCACCTTTTTTAAATGCTAGAATATTAGTGTTGACTGACATGAATGTGATTTTTCTGAAGTCATAATGCATCTTCACTGAGTTGGGAAATAAAAATAGTCATCTGAAAAGCTATTTTGTTGGCAGCTAGTTCGAGTTGCATGAAGAATATTACATGGATACAACAGAACACAGCAAAGAACCTATAGGAAATCTGGATCCAGAATCAGATCATCTAAGGTGAATTCACTATTTTTAGATTGTCAAATAATGTACAGAGAGCACAAATAGAGGATAGTTGGGGCTTTCAATTTGCAGTCTAATGGATCAGCTTTCATTCACTCTAGAAGAAAACCCTGATGGAGAATAACATTTTATAATAGCGTAGAAAAAATGTTTACCTCGTTCCTATTTTTCAGAAACACGGCTCTCATAAATACTGTTTCTAAATTCTGTAGTTAAATGTTTCTTCGTACTTCAGTTTTTTTGTTCTGATGTTTAAGGAAGCCGAAAATTAAGTCAAATGTTCATTATTGTTAATAGAAATTCATTTTCATGTCATTTTATTTTGCATGACTAGGCAATCAAAACAAGCATCATTTTATATGCTATAAGTATTTTCCCTACTAGGCATCCCAAAGTTGATTACAGATACTAAGTGCTAGTGACACATTACACATTGCTTGTATTAGAAAAGAGCTTGCTGCCTAGTAATAATAAACTTACAGTATGACCCAAAAAGTGATTAGCATTCTTGAACTGACAGAATGGCTCCACTTTGTATAATAGAATTTGCTACTTTGATGAGAAGAATTATTCAGACCTTTCCATTATGTTTTGCAAAAGCATCATCAACACTAATTGTGTGAAGAAAATCGACAATATTTTTTCTTCCAATTCAATCACGTCCAGTTCTAAGAGATTGCCTGGACAAGTCCCTGGAGTTTTCTTGGCAAAGCTTTTGAGAAGTAGTTTTGCCATTGTCTTCTTCCTAGGACAGAGAGAAAATGATTGCCCCAAGATGGTTTTCTGCCTTAAGTGAGACTAGAATTCCCAGTTTCCCAGTTTCTAAATTTAATCTAATTCAGTACGTGTGTGTGTGTGTGTGTGTGTGTGTGTGTGTGTGTGTTCATCTATATATCTCTGCTGGCATACATTCAGTGCTAAGATGAAAAATACAAAATATATCCAAAACACATCTCTAGGGCCTGGGAACAAAAATGATGACATTTCACAGGACACTGTTTGTTCAGGCCTGAAATGATACTATGAGGAGGGAGGTGGGCAAGAAAGACCTCCAAACAAATCATATTGTCTGTGACCTTTCCAATATAAACCTTTTCATGAATTAGCAGGCACATTGTTCTTGTTGTCTTTTATGAAAAAAAGGCTTTTCTTCTTTTAGATAAATGATTAAAGCTTGAAACTTTGGTCTAGCTAATTCCATATTTCTTTGAATTCTTTATGGTACAGGTGGAAAACCAAAAGTAGTCATATTCCTTTCTATGTTTCAATTATATTAATTTTATTATAAATTAAAACATAATATTGACTGCTAATATGAGAAAAAAAATCACATCTATTGTCCAACAAAAGCTTGTTTGCAGTTATATGAAACTTTCAGATTAAAGGAGGTAGAGAAATTTTGGTTGTTTAAGCAAAAGGATTGTTACCAATATACTAAGAGTCACCTATCAATTACCAAAAATGCAACATCACAATTCCTATAAAAGAGGCACACAGAAAATTGGGAGTACATCTAGTACAAGAAACTGTTGAACATTTTTGACAATGTATTTATTTATTATTATTTATTATTTATTACTTAGATTTGTATGCCGCCCCTCTCCAAAGAGGGGTGGTATGCTAGGCAATCATTTGCAGTAACAAATTTAATAAGGTAATAGTACATAATTAAATTACAATATGTCAGCAAATCTTTAAAAGAATATCAAGAGTTGCCACCATATTTCTATCTGTAAAAGAAAATATAATAAATGATTATTATGATTTGAATAATGATAATACTACATCCTTTCACAATTTTAGAATTGCTGAAATAACACATATTTATAGTAGCTCCTATATAGAATATATAGAAGAGATATTATGTATAAAATACAAACATTAAACAATTCACCAAAAGATAGCATGGTTATTCTTTTTAATTTCTTTTTCCTCTTTACCAGCTGACATTACCTGGAATTCTTATCTCCTGACAGTTTTTCTAAGTGCTTTCTAAAAAGCAAACTGCTAAAATAACAATATATATAGGAGCAAAGAAAGGCAGAAGGAAGAAAAATCTCAATTCATGTTTATTTTTATTTTTTATTTTTGGTCAATGGAAATAACCAGGTATGTTATATATTAGGTAAACTTCTTCCATCAAGGTCTGCTTTGCAGAGCGGGAGAATGAAGAGGGCTGATTGGTTCAGCCGATAGCCCTCTATTTGAAAAGAGCTTGCCACTGGCCTCTTGCTGGATTCACTTTACTTAACCCTGCTGTTCTGTTCAAAAACACATCCTAAAATTCAGTCCCCGGGTCTATTTGACCCGGACCGCAAATTGTTCATTTTAGGTACTTATATTTGGTCTTTTTGAAAGCTTTTTTCACTTGGAAACAAGTTTGAACATTTCTGCACACAATGAAATGAAAATTGAAATGAAAAAATTAATGCTCATTGGTTTATTTTGATCATAAAATGCCCCCCCTCCATTTTTGTGAATTTTTTTTTCAATTTATAGGTAGTTTTGCCTCCAAAATGCGTTCTGTTTTACTAAAGTTGGTGTGGGGTTGGTAGCTTGAACATTTCTGAACATAATGTTATGAAAATGGAACTGAAAAAACCTGATGCTTATTGGTTTATTTTGCTCATAAAAGGGCCCCCATGCTTATACTCAAGTAGGCTTATACTCTAATATAAGACCATATGATCTTATATGTGAAAATAAACCGATAAGCACCAATTTTTTCAGTTCATTTATATTTTTCTTATGATCAGGAATGTTCAATTTTGTATATCAAACCTTTTGGGGGGAAATCCCTTGGAGATTTGTAGCCTAAAAAAAATATGAACTGACACAAAATGCTCAAAAATTGGGCTGGGGCATTTTGATCAAAATAAACCAATAAGCATCAGTTTTTTCAGTTCAATTTTCATATCCTTTTGTTCAGAAATGTTCAAACTAGTTTCCCAGTGAAAACAGTTTTCAAAAAGACCAAATTTAAGCACCTAAAAGAATTTTGTTGTTTTGGGTCAAGTAGATCCGGGAACAGTACAAGTGTAGATACATTTTTGCCCAGAAAAAAGTTAGCCCCCACTCCTCAAAAATATTTTTATGATGATCAGCAATGTTAAATTTAGTAAATAAATGCCTAAGATATTAAAAATATTTCTGATTTGGAGCCTAAAAAATTTTTAATGTGAAAATGGTTGCAAGCATTTTGGGGTGGGTGGGGGGGGCCTTATTTCTGATTTAAAAAACCCAATAAGCATCATTTTTTCAGTTCATTTATATTTTTCTTATGTTCAGAAATGTTCAAACTACTTATCCCACACCAACTTTAGTAAAATTGAACACAATTTGCAGGCTAAACTATCTATAAATTGAAAAAAAGTTCACAAAAGGGGGGGCTGCCTTTTATGATCAAAATAATCCAATAAGCATTATTTTTTTCAGTTCAATTTTCATATCATTGTGTGCAGAAATGTTCAGACTACTCTCCAAGTGAAAAAAGTTTTCAAATTGACCAAACATAAGGACCTCAAATGAAGACTTTTCGGGCTGGGTCACGGTGACCCGGGAACAGAAGTTAGACCTTTTTTTTCCCAGCAAGAAAGAAGCTTCCCACTCCTCCCAAAAAATTATCATAGAGAGACCCCCTGAAATGATGCAAATTCATGAAATTTCAAGTTTCAGATATGCAGGGAAATTTTTTACAGGGTCACAAACTTTGATTTCGGGTCTCACAGACCCGAACAGAACAGCAGGGTTTTAGTCACAAGTCTGCCTCATGACTCTTCAGTATGAGAACTCAACAAGCCACTACAGTACCAGTCCAACCCTGAGTAATGTATTTATATACAGTGAATAAAATTGTTACTTGCAGACCTAATCCAGTTGACCCCATTTGGACCAATCTGAAGAAAGTCTTCAGTGTGCTTAATTTCTGATTAAATTCACATAATATATATATATTCACTCATAAAGCATTTAGACTGCTGTTCACTGAAATTTGGGGATTATAAGAGAAAGGGAAGCAATCTAGTTTTGAAGTAGTTTAACTACACTGTGAGACTAATCTCAACTTCAATTAGCCTTCAATAGGTATATCCATAAGAATTATAATGAATATTTACTGGCTAAGATTACTGTTTTCAAAAAATTAACCGTTGTCATTTTTACAGGAAAGTTTGCAGTTGGTATTTGTGCTGCAGTTTATGACTGATATAAACACATTGAAGAGGGGGCAATTGCTAATATGTTTAAAATATTTTGGATCTGTCATGCTATGATTATAACATAAGAGTAAATATTGCTTACATGTTGGAGCAGTTCTACACACCTTGTCTGAGCCAGTCATATACTGTATATTGTCTATATAATACAATGAAACAAAAATGCAGAACAAAACTAATCAGCAGACTTTAATATTGAAAATTTAAAAACAGTTTTATTGTGCAAAAAACCCCAACCTTAATGTTAAATGAATGTACTTCACCAGTATCTGAAAGAAAAAAAAACTTTGTTATGGGTATTTTGAAAATATTATATGACATAATACAATCAATTACTTGTGCCAATTTTCCTTACTTGAGTATTTCTAAAATAGTATAGCCAAACCACATACTTTTAGAAGGTCTTATTAAGGTTATGAGTAGTGTTGGGTGAACTGAACTTAAAAAGTTTGGGTAAAGTTCAGGTTCAGATTCGGCATTTGCTCGAACACTGCAAAACACCGCCGCCCAGGAGGAGAGTGGGGAATCCCATCGTGGGATTCCCCACTACCTTTTGCTTGTGGCACTGCAAGCAAAAGGAGGTGGGAAATCCCTCGATGGGATTCTGGGGGCGGGGCTTTGACATCACGGAAACTACTTCCTGGCCGTCCGAAATGGGGAGGATGGAGTCTCCATGATGTCAAAGCCCCACCCCTGGAATCCCATCATGGGATTCCCCCACCTACTTTTGCTTGCAGTACCACTGCAGCATCCTTTTCTGTAAAAATAAAAAGAAGCAAAAGGATGCCGCAGCGGCTTGCTGCTGTTCAGGTTCAGGTTCGGCGAACTCACCCAAACTTCATGGCAAAGTTTGGGTGACTTCGCCAAACCCAAACTTCGTTGGGTTCGCCCAACACTAGTTATGAATGAGTTCTCTAGTAACACATTTTTATATTTATTTATAGTGAAAAAAATGGATAGTTCGGAAAATAATGCAATAGAATACATTTAATTTATTTTTCTTATTCCTTTGTTTGGGCATGTGCATGAATCTGTGTATTTCCAAATTTTGAAATAGTATAAGAATCATTGTTTCAAAATTGGGATGAAGAAGCGTAATGTAGCTTTTCCCAGTGCTTATAATAACTTCCAGCCTATAACTGCTTCTAGCTATACTTTCTTCCTAAGCACATTTAATTTCTTCCCAGGTTTTGAAGTCATCTATTTTATTTGGCTTCTTTCTACAATAAAATCTTCACTTTCTCCAAATACTTTGGTTTCAGATATGTTGCTCCTTATAATTACTGTCTCACTGATTGCTCAGGTGAGGTGGGGGAAATCCAAAAACATCCCGAATGGGAATTTAGCTTTTGGACCAACTTATGGTTCTATTGATTGAAAAAGTTGAGATATTAATCTCAGACTCAATAAAAGAAGGGTAATATCTTTTAAAGTAATTTTCATACCACACTGAAACTAACAAAGCTAGCCAGTAAGACATTGATAATGGAACTCAAGTGGTGGATAATCTATGAATGAAGGGAAATATATACACCCAAGCAGAGGTATATACACCCAAGTGGAATGGTGAGGTGTGATCATCCCTGTGGCTCTGAGTGTTAGCAGAGTCCAGCGCAATTCTGCTATTGCAGCTGTGCAGGTAGAATCGCACACAGAGATGCAGGTGCGCCCATGTTTCACACTGAAAACTGCACCGAAACACAGGCACATCTGCGTCTCTGTGTGCGATTCTGCTGCCTGCTAAGCTGCAGTAGCAGAATTGCGCTGGACTCTGCAAACACTCAGAGCTACAGGGATGAGCACACGTCACCTTAGCAGCCCACCTCTGCACACAGACCTTTCTCTAATAGAGGCTTTGACAAAGAAATCTTGAAGTTTTTTTTAAAGGCAACTAATTTCTCCTGTGTTAGTTTTAAAATCATGATAGGAGACATTTTCAATCAAAGTGTAACTGTTTTTTTCTGTATCCAGGGATGGGCCTTCTGTACTGGAAAGGACGATTCAAACTTTCAGTTTTTTCCTCTCCAACCAGCCAGTCCTAATGTGAGCAAGAATCCTACTCCATTTATATGAACAAGGAGAAGTTGCAGTTCAGAGTCATTGATGCTTTGCCATACCTCAGTTTTATAGTCATCTGGCACCTATTTCTCTGTTCCAATTTGTTATAAACTTTTATAATAGCTCACTGTAATTTATCTTTTTAGCTCCTCCTAGGCAGGAACCTAAGCCCGCCCGTTCCATAATAAATATTATGGTGAACACAGAATGAAGTAGCTATCTTGTTTCCCCATATTAGTCAAATGTTTTAGAACAAGTTTCTCTAAAATCAGAGAGATAGCTACTTACTTAAAAATGGAAACAGTAGGCATGCAGTCAGTTGCTTTTTCTGTTATTAAATCCAAAGTATCGGATCTGGCCTGCAAAAATCCACAAAATCTCTAGATCATAACACAATTTATTTGACAGTAAAAGCAAAGGATAGGAACGACACTTTAGGAACAGTCTACTTTGATTTTAATTTGAATGGATTTTACCGTTATGCTCCATGAGATTACATTTCATGAAGCAAGTTGAATTGCCCATTTTTACACACAGATATGGATCAGAGAAGAAACTTCATTTCATGCAACCTTTGAAATATCTCTACAGAAAGGAAAAATCAACTGGTGCAAATCGTATCTAATTCTAATGCTATAAAATTTATTATCTAGGCAAATGTAGTAGCTCACTATTTAGTATTTTATTTTGCAAGAATCCCTCTGTCTAATATTAAATAATATATAACTAATATAAAATTGGTATAAATAGGGAAGTATATTAAAGTTTCCTTTAAAGCTGGTTGACTGAACAATCATTTTGATTTAAGCTTCCATTTTTAATTATCTTCTATTTCAAGTTCTTTATACCCACATTTTCCATGCACAATATCTTTAAGAAGGCAAAGAGAATAAATGATAAAAGTATAGAATAGTCTGTTGCTGTTAGTGGACATCCTGGAATATTGGTTTTAATCCTCTGTGCTAATATAGTTAGTTCTATTATTGAACAAAATAGCAGCACGGGTTTTGTAAGAGAATGGCAGTCTACACAAATAATAAAATAAAAAAATAACTGGATTTATTTTACAATACTTGTGCTTATATTAATGAAATTACTTTCTTTGCACACATCTGGAATATTATTTTTTACTGATAAAAATGTTAATACATATTTAAGTCAACTACTATTTTTTTTCTTCCACACCTGCCCCTGACAACAATATAAATTTAATCTACGCACATGCTAGCAAATTTCAAGATTGATTACTTTAACAAGTTTGAACGCACAGCTATCTTTGGATGTACTGGAACCTGGAACTTTGAAATTGATCAATCTGGATGAACTCTGGAAGGATTCCACAAGAACAAATTACAATATTATAAACATTCTACTGGTGGCCATTTTGTTTCTAAATACAGGTTATTATTATTATTTTGCTTGGGTCCAGCTTCTTTGAGATAATGCATTCTTCTTTTCAGGAAAGGAAGTTCACTAACTTTCTCAGTGGTTCTCAGTGATCCATCTTAAAATGGTTTAGGCTGGATTTTCTTTGTATGAGCCCCAATTCTTTGGAATGAACTTCTTGGTTTTTCGAAAGGCCCTAAAAACAATTTTAAAAACAAGGTTTTACTTGTAAATTGTAATTGATTAAAATGTTGTTTTAATTGATTTTAATAGTTAGGTTTTAAATTAAGTTTTACTGTAAACCATTAAGAGCTCTCAGTAGTCAAACAGTTATTAAATTAAATAAATAGGCAACAGTACACTTATTGTTATGTACTATTATTTTCATATGTATGTTTGGTTCCTTCATATATACATACATGGAATATTAATTAATCAACTTGTTAATGACATTAGACATTTCTCAAAAATGCATAGGTGAAAAGTATTAAATCTCCTGACGGGAAACTGGCCAAAAGGATGAGGGGAGAGAAAACCATTTAATATGTCCTCGGAGAGGGGTGGCATACAAATCCAAACAATAACAATAGCAATAGCAATAGCAATAGCAATAGCAATAACAATAACAATAACAATAACAATAACAATAACAATAACAATAACAATAACAATAACAATAATAATAATGGATATAGCAGTTAAGATTTTGGAGTAGAACCTCAGTGCTCAGCTATGGAAACTCATTAGATGGTTTTCCTTCACTTGCACTCAGAAAAAAAATTACTTTATAAGATTGTTGCCGTGAGGATAAAATGAAGGAAGATTTCTATATAAATTGCCCTAAACATATAGAAAAAAGCTGCAATAAAAATTGAACATATACACAAACCTATATTTTATCTCCTATCATATACCTTGGAATCTTTTCCATCTTCTTACAAATTCTAAAGGTATCATTGACATTTCTGTTTGTGGGATATGGAGGTAGAGATAGGAACAATATCTGCCTGCTCAGCTTACATAATTAAATAGTGAAACTTTCTGAGATAAATTTAAGTTTAAATTTAAGTCCACGGAGAAGAGTGGCATATAAGTCCAATAAATAAATAAATAAATGTAATCTATTTTCCTATTCTTTCTTTTCAGATGGCATATATCACAATCAATGCATCCCATACTAAAACTATAGAAAATCCAGTGTTCCAAATCATTTTACAGTTAGTCTTTAATGGGCACCAATGGATCGTAGTTTTTGTTGCTAAGTAAGGCATAGGTTAAGTGAGTCATGACCAATCTTACAATTTTTTTGGTAATAGTTCTTAAGCAAATCATGTGGTCATTAAGAGAATCTGGCTTCCCCCATTCACTTTGATGCCAGAAGCTGGCAGATAAGATTTCAAATGATGATCACATGACCTTGGATGCTTTAAATGTTCTAAATACATGCTGTTTGTCAAATGCCTGAATTTTGATCACTTGACTGAAGGGATAGTGCAAGAATGAGACTAGTTTCAAATCACTGTTTTCAGCGCCATTGTCACTTCAAGTGGTTCCCAAACAAATGTTTGTAAACTGAGGACTAACTATAATGTTGATTAATTTACAGTATGCCTTACTTTATCTATCCTTGGCATGTTGTAGGAAGTATATTATGCACAACAAATGAAAGGGGCTAATAAAATGTTTGTTTATTTTAAAATATCAAATATCCCTTTAAGAGATAATGGAACCCAAATAAATATTTCTACATTCCCACTTTTCTATTGCATTTCCTCCCATCCTAACATAACATAGATGCAGTCAACAGAAAATATTTCAAATTCTTATTGCCTAGCAACAGGAAGAGAGGAAAATTATATTCCAGCAACCCAGTTAGCACAAGAGAGTTAATATCCAAAATACCAATAAAATGAACAAAGCTACAGTGCAGCTTCTATTAATATAAACTGCTAAAAAATAAAGTTATTATGGCCAATTAATTTTGATGCAATTTGAATTCTATTTCTTTCCCTGAAAGGAGGAGAAATCATTCAAATACAAACAGCCATGCCATTAACCCATAGCAAAACTGAACTGAAGTAATTTCTGTTCAAATTGTGATCTTTTGCCTTTGCCTGCAATAGGTTTGCAATAAATATGATTGTTTTTAGAAAGCATTTTTTCCTAAGATCAGAATTGAAAACTTTATTCCCTGAAAGACACTAGGTAATTCATAACAAAATGGTCTGTACAATATAGTAATTATTTTTATTTTATTTTATTTTATTTAAATGCTTAAATTGTCAGTAACATGGATTTTGTATTGGATCAGAATTCTTAATTCTATGAAAAATGAAAACATGTTTTTTTAAAAGAAAGATATCATATGCCTCTTTGATAACTCTGAAAATACTGTACTTGCCAAATTTTGCATTAATCTGTTTAACATTATTTTTCCAATTTTAATTAGTATTTTATTTACATCTGGGGTCCATTCATATAGCAAATTATTCTCGTTTTCAGAGGGTTTCTTTTTAAATGATTCTTTTATACCTGCTCTGAATTACTGTAAATTAAGGGATTTGGCGCTGATCGCTATCATAATTAGTGATTGCTTGCAGATATATTGCAAAGAATCTTCCATAATTTTGCATTTCATAATCTACATCTTTTCTAAATTTATAAATTGTCATAAAGATTTGGAGAGATAACAGCAAACAGCCTGAAAATAAGATTTCCAAGGCCAATTTTGATTTAGCAACTAATTCTTGGCTGGTTACACAATGGTAGGATGGAAGCAGATAATCATGTTAAATATATTGTACATATTGTTTCAGTTTGGAGAAATCCAACGCTAAAGGGTTTATTAGGTAGATTAAAAAGTTACTAGAAATACAGTGGAACCCCGGCATAAGAGCTGCTCTACTTAAGAGCAACTCGAGATAAGAGCTGGGAGGGGAGAGATATTTTTGTTCTACTTACAAGCCCAAATTCGAGATACAAGCGCCAAGGAGCTGTCTCCTGAAGCCAAACGCTAACTTCCGCGTTCGGCTTCAGGAGACAGCTGCGAAGCGGCGCGCATGTTTTAAAAGGTTGCAGCCGGCCTGGGGGGCTCGGGGGGGTGCTTGCAGCTTTCTTTCTTGCTCTTTTTCTTTCTCTCTTTTACCTTCCCTTCCTCTATTTCTTCTTTTCTTTCTCCTTCCCACCTTCTTCCCTCCCTCCCTCCTTTCACTCATTCCTCTCTTACTCTCCCCTTTCATAAGTTTCCTTGCTTCCTTCCTCTGTTCCTGTCCCTTCCCCCTTTCTTTCTTTCTTTCTTTCTTTCTTTCTTTCTTGCTCTTTTTCTTTCTCTCTTTTACCTTCCCTTCCTCTATTTCTTCTTTTCTTTCTCCTTCCCACCTTCTTCCCTCCCTCCCTCCCTTCACTCATTCCTCTCTTACTCTCCCCTTTCATAAGTTTCCTTGCTTCCTTCCTCTGTTCCTGTCCCTTCCCTCTTTCCTTCCTTCCTTCCCACCCTCCGTCCATTCATTCACCCATTCCTCTCTTGATCGCTTAAAGCCGGTCCCTGGTGCAAAAAGGGTTGGGGACCTCTGTCCTACAGGATTGGGTGGCAGAGAAGTTGAACATATGTAAATTTAAAAGTTTAAGAAAGTTTACAAGTTAAGTGAAAGAAACTTCATTATTCATTTATATGTACATGTACATTTCTTCATTAAAAACATGTCTTTCTGCATAATTTAGACTAACTTTGTGAGTTTTTTGAAGGCTGGAACCAATTAAAATTATTTACATTAATTCCTATGGGGAAAAGTTGTTCGAGATAAGAGCTGCTCGACTTAAGAGCCCAGGTCCGGAACGAATTAAACTCGTATCTCGAGGTACCACTGTATAAACCTTTTCTAAATTTTTTAAAATGAAGATATGTTATTGTCAGGCCGAAGCCATTTTATTTGGGATCTTAGGCCTTCCACATTTTATACTATTTTACAACGCATTTTCTATTGTGATAAAATGTGTGTGTGTGTGTGGGGGGGTATTAAATTGCTAGCATGTAGTCGTAACAAATTATTTCTAAAAAGCCAATGCCATCCTTTGTTTCTGTACCCCTGCACCTCAACTGAAAGAGATGGGTGGACTCTGCCAGCATGGCCACAGAAGATTGGGCAAGGTGATGGACTTATTATTTATTAGATTTGTGTGCCGCCCCTCTCCGAAGACTCTTATGGGTGTAGGGGCAAAGACTTGAACTTTCAACTGGATAGTGAAACGTGGAAAGCTTCAGATTCAGGTTTCACCCAGATGTGCCAACATGGCTCTATTAATAAATTGGAACTTTGAGGAATACTTTGTCTTGGACTCTGATTTGATCCTGGATGCTATTTGGAACCTGATTTCTAGGACTGAGAGAAATTGCTTGATTTCTAGGGCTGAGAGAATGACTAGCCCAAGCTGATTTTTGTGCCTAAGGTGGGCCTTAAATTCAAGGTCTCTCCATTTCTAGCTCATTTGTTGGACATTAACATCTAGTAGATGAAAGAAAATTATTTAATAGGAAAAATGAGAGGGGAAATTATAGCTTGGCATTGTTTTCTAAAGAGTTCAGTAAAGAAGATGTTCTAGTTTTCTACAACTAGAAAGCAAAGCCAGGATAAGGAAAGAAGGAAGGAAGGAAGGAAGGAAGGAAGGAAGGAAGGAAGGAAGGAAGGAAGGAAGGAAGCAGAGAGAGACGAGAGGGAGGGAAGGAAAGGCTATCTATTTTAAATACAAAGCTTACATTAAAAAAAATTATTTTCTCTCAGCCAAGATAATAGCCATAAATTCCATAATGTCTGATGCAGCAAAAAGTGTCATAACAATAATATTTACGAAACCTAGACATACTTTTCAGTAAATGTGCATTTGATTATACTATTGTTTGAAATATTATTTTTCCTTTCCATGATCATTGGAGATATAAGTTATTTGCAACAGCTTATTGGTGTTAAGTAATTCTAGGCATACAGTTTTGGCCCATTTGTTGAAAAAAATGTAATTATTTTTTGTATTAATTTGTATAACTGAAGTTGCAAGCAAAATTCTTGATAGTATAAAACCAAAAATGTATGCATAGAATATTTCACCAGTCTATTTAAGTTAAAAAATCTGTCCCTAATGCTATATATTGAATCCCTCAATAAAATTATTAAGATCTATTTCAATTTGGTTTCTGATTGGTTTTGGAACTATAAATATCTTTTGATTATTTTCTTTGAAAATCTCCATTATATGTAGACAAGAGAGATTTGCCTAAGTCTATTTAATATCTATGGCTAGTATCCTTCTGAAATATTACAACAATAATGTATTTTTGTTTAAACAAAATTCAGTACACTGTTGATCCTGACAAGAACGATAAATTTGCATTCATGGAACTAAACTATTTTGTTTTAGAATGTTGGCTCTGATCCCACCCTTCTTTTTTCTTTTTTAAAAAAAAATCACATATAGCAAGATATCTGAAAGCAAAACAGCTTGAAAAAGAGATTTAAATGCCACACCTGTTAAATGATTTGAATCAGAATCTTGCATGTTAAACTTAATGTGTACTTGGACCATTATTTTAATTTGTTGGATTTTTGCCATGTTGTCAATCTTCTTAGTTCTTCCAAGCTACTCCTCAAAAGAAGATAATACAGTTAGTCTTATTTATTTGGCCCCCAAAGAAGCAGAAAATAATAACTGAAACCGAAGGCATCTTCTTTTTCAACTGGCTTTGTTGGCGTTCATTCAAAACAGGATCCAGAGAAACTTCAATCTCTCCTGAGAATGAAGAATGTAGCCCCTTACTAAAGTAGGTAATTTATGCTTAATGTGGTAATATACACATTTATCAACATGGCAGCCTTTAGACTGCAAGGCAAGACTGCATGATTTGAACACTTTGTTTTTCAAACCTAGAGGCAGGCTATCAGGACAAAATTGAATTATCTTCTAATTTATGTTCATCAATAAGGCTAGTGATGCATAAATGTAATTAAAATACAGACCCCTCCTCATTATCAAACAGGCAAACTTCCTATCAAACAAAGAAAAATGCCTTTACTTATTTGGAGTTTAATATTTATATGTAAATAAAATCATGAAATCAACAAATGTTTCTCTGCAGAAGAGTAGAACATTTTGAATGGTCTCTATAATATAATGTTGTATATTAATAATTGCACCAAAGAGATATGTCATAATAACATAGCATGTTATGATATGTCATAATAACAAAGAGTTTAAAAAGAAATAATCAAGCTTCTTACAGACTATTGACAGCATAAAACAAAACACACAAACCAAGTACCACTAATATCCACCAAAATGTTTAAGAAAAAAAACCTAGATCTTCAATAGCTTACAGAAGGCCAACAGGGTTGGGATCTTCATATCCTACTGATGGGAAGGCCATATGAGAAAATTTCTTCAATTCATTTAATATAATGTCTATTTAATATGATTTTCCTTCCTAGATTCTTTGCAAATGTATTTCCAAAATCTTACATTTGCAATCCTTAATATAAAACCCATTTTCTCTCATTCTTTGCATTGTAGTGGACAAGCAAGTGTTATGTATAAAGTTTCATTTTTAATAGTATTAAGTATTTTAATCCAGCCAAGATGTATCTATCTTCCATCAGGTCATGCCAGGAAAATTGGTGATTTATTATCATGTTCATTTGCAAAGGTCACTAATAGTTTTTGTGGGGCAAATCCAGAGGTGGGATGATGATGATGATGATGATGATGATGATAATAATAATAATAATAATAATAATAATAATAATAATAACTACTGTGGGACTTCCGACTTCAAACTGACCGAATTCTGAAGCATAACACACCAGACATCCTGCTTGTGGAGAAAAAGAAAGTATGGATCATCAACATCGCAATCCCAAGAGACAGCAGAATTGAGGAGAAGCAGCTAGAGAAATTAGTGAAATGCGAAGATCTAAAAATCGAGCTGCAACGACTCTGGCATAAGCCAGTGAAAGTGGTCCCAGTGGTACTTGGCACGCTGGGTGCAGTGCCAAAGGATCTCAGCGGACATTTGAAAACCATTGAAATTGACAAAATCTCCATCTGTCAATTGCAAAAGGTCGCTTTACTGGGATCGGCAAACATAATTCACCGCTATATCATGCAGTCCTACGTGCTTGGGAAGCACCCAACTGGTGATGAAATACGAAATCCAGCATAGTGATCTCGTTTGCTGTGTTGTATTGACATAATAATAATGATAATAATAATAATAACAACAACAACAACAAACAATATTTACTTATAGTGCCCTTTTAACAAAGAGCATAACAGCATGTTAGCAGTAGCACTTTTTAAAAAACAGAACCAGCATGTTGCCCCCACAATCTGGGTCCTCATTTTACCCACCTTGAAAGGATGGAAGGCTGAGTCAACCTTGAGCTGGTGATGAGATTTGAACTACTGATCTACAGATCTACAGTCAGCTTTAGTGGCCTGCAGTACTGCACCCTACCCATTACGCCACCCTGGCTTTAAGGTGGAACAGTGACGTGTGCTTGCCCCGATGGCTCTGAGTGCTAGCGAAGTCCAGCACAATTATGCCACTGCACCTGTATAGGTAGTAAATTGTGTGCGGAGCTGCAGGTGTGTCCATGTTTCGGTGCAGTTTTTTGCTTCCGGACATTGAAACCCCCATCTCCTTTACAGCCAAAAAAAAAATAGGGTAGGTTCTTCTGGCCCTGTTGCCCTGCCCAGTGAAGGGCTGCAAAAATTTTTATTACCACACTGTGACCGTGGCTTATTTGTGGGTGTGGCTTGCCAGCCATTTGACCAGGTGGGAGTGGCTTGATGATCATGTGACCGGGTGGCTTAAAGGTCATGTGACTGCCTTAAAGGTGGGCAACTTGATGTCACTCACTTCAAGGGTTTGGGTTAAGGTGCTTGGGCTCTCCTCGCCTCAAAGAGATAAATTTGATTTGATTTGATTTGATTTGATTTGATTTGATTTGATTTGATTTGATTTGATTTGATTTGATTTGATTTGATTTGATTTGATTTGATTTGATTTGATTTGATTTGATTTGATTTGATTTGATTTGATTTGATTTGATTTGATTTGATTTGATTTGATTTGATTTGATTTGATTTGATTTGATTTGATTTGATTTGATTTGATTTGATTTGATTTGATTTGATTTGATTTGATTTGATTTGATTTGATCCGATTTGAATGCTGCCCCTCTCTGAGATCTGGGGCGGCTCACAACATATATAAAAAACATCTAATCCAATTAATGTAATTAAAAACCCTAAAAATCCTAAAATAATTTAAACCAATTTATAATCACTCATTCCATAAAACACACTCAAAAATACTCATTGGTCAAGGGGAAAGATCTAATGACCCCAGGCCTGGCAACAAAGATGAGTCTTTAAACTTTTTTGGAAGGCAAGGAGGGTAGGGGCAGTGCGAATCTCTGGGGGGAGCTAATTCCAGAGGGCCAGGCCCCCCACAGAGAATGCTCTTCCCCTAGGTCCTGCCAGCCGACATTGTCTGGCTGGCGGGACCCTGAGGAGACCACCTCTGTGGGACTTGACCAGATGCTGGGATTTGTGCAGCAGAAGGCACTCTTGGAGGTTATCTGGTCCTATGCCATGTAGGGCTTTATAGGTCATAACCAACACTATCTATTTACTATTACTGAACATCCAAAATATACTATATGTATATATGCCATCTGTATACATACATGTTACACACAGGCACACAAAAATATACATTATCTACTATATAAATTGTATGTGTATGTACACACACACATGCACACACAGCTCTTCTAAAATTATACACATTCAATCTCATTTAATGTGATTGGAAAAACATACCCAGAGCCCAGAAGGGGGGGGGGGGATCAAAAATTTTCTACCAGTTCTGCGTACCTGACCATACCCATAGGAGCCCATCACTGCCCCTGCCTGTTATCCAGCTCTGAGAATACTGTCTCTTACCTGGCCATTCCCTTGGTAGTGTCCCTTATCTTTCCCACATTTATTTTATTTATTTATTTGTATTTATTTTTATTTGTTTGTTTTGTCAAATACGTATTGGTAGTATACAAAGATATAACAATGTTTATATATATGATCATAGTAAGAGAGAAACATTAGGAGAGGGGATGGAAGGCACACTGGTGCACCTATGCATGCCCTTACTGACCTCTTAGGAATCGGGAGAGGTCATGCTATTACATAACATAGCACTATAACATACAACATAACATAACACTCACTTTCCACTACTGGGAAGTAGGAAACTAGGAAACAAGAATCAAACGAATGCTGCCCCTATTTTCATTAGTTATAATCAGACCTTCAAGGTGGATCAGATTAGGGACAAATGACATGTAGATCAGTGCAACTTTTATTGTAAAGCTACAGTAACAGTATCTTGCAAGTCTGAATCTGCTTTCCTTTACTTCCCTTTATCAAGTGAACTCATGTTACATTCAGGTTACATTCTTGTCTCAGACTCAGACCCCATTTATCTTTCTCTCATCTTGGTAGAGACTCTTTCTTTCAATTAAGACCACTCCCTCTATATGTCTGAGAATTTAAGGGAAGGTGGACTGCATATAACATTCTGATAATTGCCAGGATCTGGATAGCACACAAACCTAATGTACTGTAATCAGTCCTTTAAAGTGTAAGAATTTGTGAGTTCAATTCTTAGAAGCAAGTTTGAAACTTATAGGAAAAAAAGTTGGCTATGTTCTGTATGTCTGACAATTCCTAATAAGGATGGAACTGGTCATGATGGTCCCATAGTGATTAATGTAACTTTCAGGAATTCTTCAGTACCAGCTTTCAGTAATGAATTGTCATCTCTAGCAAATAAGATAACATCTCCTTTTATTGCACCCTCTTCTAGGTTTCATGAAGCTTCTGAGCTTTATTTGTTGTAAATATATAACAAAATATTTATGTTTCCCCAAATGCAGTGGGAGATTTAGTGCTCTTAAACACATTCATACACTTCTACCTCCTAAAATTTCTTACAACCTGTTCCTATATATCCAGATAAACCCAGTCTGATACAGATGGAGACTTATTGATCTGTTACCCTGACAATGCAGTGTAAAGAGGTTGATACTTATTTTTTTTCCATTTATATTATAAAGCAGCCAACATAAAATGGTATTTATATTATTTCTTTTTGTTATATATTCCTGCAGCCTCTATAAATAATGCATACTGAAAAAGATATGTCTCAGTGATCCAAACAACATAACATAAAACATTATCTACTGTCATATAATTTATCATTTGCTATACATTGAAAATTATCCAGTGTAGCACTGTTTTTATGGATGGTTCCATTTGTTGTAAAGACTTTTAATTTTCTATTGTTGAATTGCTCTAAGACTATCAAGATTTCTTTTCAGAAGATGAGGCTTTTCTTGTCTGCAAACATGAGTGTGGCACTTGACACCACTAAAGTGCTGACATATTCATTCTAATGGAAGATTCCATGTATTATATCTAAAATTCATACACCAGTAAGCACAAAGTCAAGAATGAACACAAATAATTGTGTCTGTTGCAAATAGGAACTAGCGAATCTATAATTATAATTTTATTTTTGTATTTACAGCTCATGGGCTGTAACCCATGAAGATTTGTTGGGATCTTGGTGTTTACTGAACTTGGTTTTCTTCCTCAAACACCAAACCAAGTAACACTGTCAATGATTTGAGGGGATTTTTGGCTTTTTATATCTCTCTGATTGTACTTCAGGTCTTCGTGGGGGTTGTTAATGGTAGCTCTTTCTGATTGATCTACCCGGTTTGGTTGACTGCACTATTTCACCTTAGATTGATCTTGCCTATTGTATTGTGTCTTGCTTATTGTATTGATTACTGGGTATATAGGGATAAGGGAAGTTATCTTCAAGTTGTTTGCTTCCTTCTTGGGTCTTGGCTGTTTTCTTTTTAAATGATTTATTAACTGGGTTTCCCCCCCCCTATATATTGGTTAATGGCTGACCTCTCTATTTGTCTTAAATTTGCCTTGATCTAACATGGTTATAATTTTCCCAGTTAAAGGTATTATTGAATTTGTCTATAAATAATAGAATTAATAAATATTCATTGTTTCTTCTGAATGCCAACTGGTATTCATGGATGCATATGCTAATCTTCTGTTCATATGTCCTACATAGTTGTTTTAATAATCTGTGCATTATATATTATAACATATATTATCAATGTAAATATTCATGCTCCATCTTCTGTGGTATTTGTTGGTTATTTGAATTTGCTTAACATGCTTTATAGGGATTTTGTTAGTTTGTGGGCCACTATGAGCCTAGTGAAGTATTGTGGTGATGTTTTCTGAGAGATATGTGTTATGTATGAGGGAACTATTCTTTTCATAGATATGCAGTTGCATAGAATGGCACATTTTAACATGAAGTTACTTAGGTACCTATTATGATGAAGAATGCTGTAAAATTTTCTTTGAAAATCTGAACTGTTGCTCTATAGACCTTGCTCATCTGAAGTGTTCTTATAAAGCTTTTCTTGTGAATGGTTGGATTATTGCTCTGATAGTGAAGGTTCAAAGAATGATTTACATGATAAGGTCTTGCACTACTAAAGAAGTTATTAAAGATCCTCATAAACCTCTCTTCTGAAAGATATGCAGAGAAGTTCATATTTGAAGAAGAATTGGAAGTGAGTTATCTGCATACATTTTAGATCCTTTATCTTTTGACAAATTGCTAGTCATAAAATGTAGTTAGTATTTCTTCCAACTTGCTCGCAAAGCCAGAAGACATATTACCCACTGATAGATTTCAAATAGCTAGTAAAAATTACACAATATTTGGATAATAATATTATAGTAAAAATACAATTGTTAGCAAAACTGGTTCTTAAATGTCATAAATATTCAAATGCTAGAGGGTCTTTTTTATATTATGAAAAAAAATTCCAAAATTCAGTACAGTGGTACCTCTACTTATGAACGCCTCTACTGAAGAACATTTTGAGATATGAACCAGGTGTTTAAGATTTTTTAACCTCTTCTCACAAACAATTTTCCACTTACCAACCCATGCCGGTGCCACTGGGATGCTCTGCCTCTGGACTTTTATTGTTGGCCGAAGTGCCTGTCATTCTGCTGCAGGGATTTCCCTTTGCTTCCATCCACTTGCCAGTGCCACTGGGATGCTCCGCCTCCAGACTTCCATTGCTTGCAGGATCCCTGCAGCAGAATGACAGGCACTTCGGATGAACAGCAAGCACAAAACACAGGGATTCCCAGCGGGGGGAAGCAAAGGGGATCCCTGCAGCAGAATGACAGGTGCTTTGGATGGATGGCAAGCATGAAATGCAGGGATTCCCAACGGGGGGAAGCAAAGGGGGATCCCTGCAGCAGAATGACAGGCTAGCAATGGAAGTCTGGAGGCAGAGCATCCCAGCGGTGCCAGCAAGCGGGGATAAGAAACAGTGAGTTTTGGGATGGGTTTGCATGCATTATTTCCTTTTACATTGATTCCTATGGGAAAAATTTCTACTTACGAACCTGGTCACAGAACGAATTAAGTTGGTAAGTAGAGGTATCACTATACTTGGAAGAACTTCTGTAAGGCTGATCTGCATGTTTTAAAATGCCCAATCCTTTTCTATCCTGTCAAAAGTGGGAAAGATCATGAACAAGAAAGCACAATCTCTGAGGGTGGGGGGAGAGATATTCTTCTGCTTAGTAAGGACAGAGAAGAAAAAGAAAAGCAAGATTTAGTTAGCTTTTCTAAATTATATCACTGTATGTAAGATTCTGAAAGAATATTAGATAGCTTAATATAAGCCAAAATTGTTGATCTGGAAGATGAAAATGTTGCCTGCTAGCTAATTAGTAAAGATAAAATGGCTGTTTTACGGTTCCATTTTGCAACTAGCTCTGTTTTGCAGTAAACTTGATATCCCTCCATATGGCTCTCACCCTGATGATGTTCAGGAAACTATTAAAGACCTGGCTATTATCCCAAGTTGTGCAGCAGAATGAAGGATGAACTTTATTGGATGAGTTCCTTTTTTGGTTATATGGAGTTCATGACTTTGTATCTTCTTTTAAAAATCTTTTTAGAAACTGCTGAGATTTGTTAGAAGTCTACAGGCTTCTAAACTGTATAAATGAAATAGCAATAGCATTTAGGCTTATATACGGCTTCACAGTGCTTTACAGCCCTGTCTAAGTGGTTGCTCCCAACAATCTGGGTCCTCATCTTACCCATCTTGGAAGGATGGAAGTCAACCTTGAACCTACTGAGATTCGATCTGTCAAACTGCTAGCAGCTGATCAGCAGAAGTAGCTTGCAGTACTGCATTCTAACCACTGCACTGCTCTATTTATCTATTGATAAATAAAAAAATATTTTTTGACAATCTCAGCCAAAGAACTCTAAGGATTTTCCAAATGGGGAACATAGCTCTTTAGTTTGAGCATGGTGATGCATACACACACTCCTACATCCCTGAAGCTTTGCCACTAGGCCTCCGCATTCACTGTGGATCGCAGCTTCCATCTGATTCAGTTGTGTAATTTTGGATAATGAAATCCCACATACTTAAAACCATGTGACTGAACCTTGAGGAATCTAGGATATGACAAAATTGCCCATTAAAGCATTGTGGGAACTCAGGGGATGAATTCATCTCTCTCCATTGATGAAAGTACAGTTCTTGAATTATTTCCTCATGTGCAGCTCATGCCATTATCCAAGCCCTGCAAGTGTGGATCAAAATGACTGAATTATTAAGAATGTTGACCCCTGAATAAAATGAATCTCTGAAATTTGCTTCTCCCATTCAATGTGTAAGTAGGAATTATCATCATGTTCTAGAAATAATTCCCTCCCTCCCTCCCGTCTTTCTTTCTTTCTTTCTTTTTTCTTTCTTTTGTTTGAGCCAATATGTGGTTGATTTTATTTCCAAATATGGGTTATTATTATTATTTTCTTAGATCTAGTTTCCTTGAGATAATGCATTCTTCTTTTCATAAAAGAAGTTTACTAACTTTCTCATTGGTTCTCAGTGATTCGTCTTAAATGGTTTAGGTTGGGTGAATTTTGACTGTGACCTAACCTGCTTGTCTCCCATGCTTCTCCCAGATATTTTTTTTTTGTGCAACTTCAGCAATTTCAGCCTAGATGGTCTGGCAATGGACTGGTCATGTGACTGGACTGATGCTTAGTCTGGAATGTGTCCACTGTTTAATCCTCTTTCTACTTTTTGCTCTTCTCATTCTTGCAGTTAAGGCAGGCCTCACTGACTGGTTCCCATGTGCACCAATCTACCAATGTTTGCCTTTTCCATGAGATTGTTCTTTCCTTTTTTGTCTGTTTTATCTTTGCTATCACAATGTTTGCATATATATAGCTGTTTTTTCACATTTTCCCTTTTTGAAGATAAAGCAGACCCTTTCTCCTTTTAGTTTTTCTCTTTATTATAATATTTTCTCTCTCTGATGTTTTCCTAATCAAAGCAACAAAGAACAAGTTTCTCTTTGACTCTTAAGATTCTCTGTAGGACAATAAAAAGGTTGCACCATCATTACAATTTCATTTCATAAAAGTAAAGTAGCAAATGTTGCTAAGTGAAAACATGCTCGTTGTCATCATCATTATCTTCATTATCACCCTTAAAAAGGAAGAAAAATGTGCAGTTGTGGAAAATGAATAATGTCAGGGTTCCAAACAGCATCCAAATCTAAATCAGAGTCTGAGGCAAAGTATTCCAATTCAAAGTCCATTAAAATGGACCCAGATCAGCTGAACAAATTCATCAGTGTCGTCAAGTTCTAGGGCTGCTTTATCGTGGAGCTCTGCCACCCCCTTGTTCATTCCCTCGGTTGTCTTGTCGATCAGTTCCCAGTCTGACTGGAACTGGGTTCCAAACTGATTGACATACACCCAAACCCTGTGTAGGAAAATGGACAACTTCATGGTGTCCCCATAAAACATGGCCAAGAACTGGGGGGACTGTGCTGGGGCTGGCTGGGTAGCAACTTGCACTGGTGCAGCTGGCGGAATGATTGCCTGTTGTGGGGGATCCCAGTTGCACCCACGCCAGATGCATTGACTGGGCTATTCCCAGCATAGTTCTATCTGGAGGGAAGGGTCCTGCCTGTGGTGGCAGGACTTGCATGGCAGGACCAGGCACTGTAGGAGGTAGTGCCACACTGAATATAGAGCTCAGTTCAGTTACTGCTGGGTCCTGGGGCCCCATTGCAATGTGCCCCTCCCATGCCTGGGAAGAAAGCCCAACCTTCTTGGGCAGGGCTCAGTGGCTCAAGGATGAGGTTTGGCAGCAGGTTTCAGGCTGGCAGTCTCCATGATCCCTGCTGCCAGCCAGTGGGCTTCTGAGCCCAGATTGTTGAGTCATCTACACATCAAGTCACCCATGTAAACTTTACCTGGTGGAGAGACTTGCCAGGGTTACACTCATCACTGTGTGAAATGAGGCCAAGTCTCCACTCAGTTGGGCCATTGGGTCCTGCCTTGGGAATGAGAACATTGTCTGGGTCAAATTGCATCTTGTGGACCTGGGTTCTGAAAGGGGGTTAGTCCAACTCACTCTTAGTTGTCCAAACTGGTTGGGGAGTTGACTGACTGGCATGAGGTTTGGCTATCTCCACTCATGGGCTGAGGTTGATCCCATGCGCAGGTATGGCTCCCATATTCATGGGAGAGCTCAGCCCTCTGACTGCACCTTGAGAGGTCCATTCTTGCTGAGAGGGAAGCTCGGGGGGAGGCTCCTTGCACCAAGCCCCCAGCTGGCACTCACTCTCTGCGGCCTCCTTGGCTTCCACTATAGCTTTGGATCAAACATAGAGGGTCTTAACATGAATATGCGATCCGCCCCCTACTTGCTTCCCTATGACATGTTTTTCTTCCTCCATCTTCCCTGAGTCTTTACACTACCTGTTGCTGGGTTAGTGACAGGGCTCAGGACCCTGAACAGCATCCCAAGGAGTTGGGGTAGCTTGGTGAATTTTAGGAGAGTTTTGGGTTATTGTCAGGGTTCCAAATAGCAACTCCCATCTCCTTCCATGCAGGTGCCAAAGTTCAAAGGCAAAGGATGACCTTCACAATCTGGAAAGAATTTGTTATGTCTACATATAGACATCCCTCATGCAATTACCCCTCCCAAATTCCCACAGCTAAGAATACATTTTAAAATAGCATAAAATGTGGCAGGCCAAAGACCCCAACTAAAATGGCTTCAAACTGGCAAATGGAACCTAGATGTAGAATGAAAAGGAGCTATGAGTTTCTAGAGCTGAGTTTAATTATTTTACTTAATCACTGGATCAAATGCAAGATTTTTTGAAAAAGACAGAAAACATAGAGGCCCAGCAGCCTAAGACAAAATGACCAAATAGAGCAGTTGGTTGCTTTTGGAAGGGAAGAGGTATTCCAGATTGAAGTCAATTAGAGCTGGGCCTGCCACTAGCTTGGAATCTAATGCTGAAGACCATTTGTTTCAAAGGGCTTATATTAGCTCAGGTCAGAAAACAGCACTTATGTAGTGAAGCTGAAAAACATGAATGCAGAGTGAATTTGCAATGGTCTGGGAGTGAGAAGAGAATGACAAAGTGATGGTTGACCCATAATGGCAATGTTCCAAGTTAAAAGTATGGATCTGTCTTGAAGTCTCATCAACGTTAAAATGTTCACTTTTTTAATTTGGAGGCAGAATGGGACAACTCACCAAAGCCAATTCAATGTGGTCAATTCAACCTGGCCAACACACCAACTTGCCACAGGATAACTCACCATGGCCATCTTGCCATGGGACAACTCACTGTGAGACAATTCAATAGTTCAATTTAATTAGTTAAAATAATTTTAAAAATATTTTAATTTTTGTCATTCACATTTCATTTTGTTCATCCAATTCCTTGTGTGTCCAATCACACTTGGCCAATAAAAAATTCTATTCTATTCTTTGGTAGCCTTTCTTAATGATTATTATTATGTCCGAAGGGCGAGGTCACAATAACTGAGGCAACATGAATCAAGAACCAACAAGCCTTATTATTAAGGCTAACAGAGTAATAGCAAAAGTTAACCAACAACAGCTCAGTAGAAACAGCCAGCAGCCTCTGCCACATCTGACAGCTCTTTTATAGCCCACTTCCAAGCAGCTCCTGCTCTGGCCAATCAGGGATGTTCATGAGGTACTCCAGCATCCAGAGGGGATGCAACAATTATATTCCATGATCTTTTTGATATTTGTGTAATTCTTATCCCATGACAAGTTATCCTGTGGCAAATTGGCCATAATGTTTTGTACTGTGGCGAGATGGCCATGGCAATGTGGCTGCAGCAAGTTGGCGACCACAAATTGTTCTAAACCCAGCATCTTCCATGAGTCTAATTCTTTTCAGTGATTTCTTCCACATGGTCAATGAAAGAAAATTAATTGCAAGCAGATTATCCCTGTCCAAATATATATAAGATGTGAGTTATCTTCTTAAAATTCATTAAGGCTATAAAAAGTATGAATAACTTATATTTCTTAGCATCTTTATGTAAAAGTAAAGTAAGCTATATAATTAAGGGCATCAGGACTGCACTAATGATTTTATAACTGTGTCCACAAAGATATTTGGCCTTTCCCACTGGCCAATAATAATGGTATATGCAAAGTAAAACCTACACGGAAAACCAGTAAATTTAAATTGAAAAAAATATTTCTCTAAAGATGAAATCAAGAAGGGAGAATAGACAAATAGCAGAAACATTAACAACTTATTTCTAAGTTCCTATTTTCATGATTTATAACTTATATTACTTCTTACTTAAATTAAGTAAATTAATTTGTAAAGGATGGAAACTAAATTTAGCTAATTAAATCAATAAGTAAGAAAATCAGTTTAATAATATTAATTATGCAATAAGCATATCTATTCACACTTTGTTTAAAGTATCTGGATAATTAATTGAAAAAAGTAATTTAGTTAATATTGGATTCTTCATGCTTCAGTCATATTCTCAGTAATCATTGCAGTCTATTAAAAATAATTGAAAAAAGAAAAATAAGTAATATATGGTAAGTTCAATATATTATTTTAAAACAGCAGTGGTTGAAGAGTGTTTAAATATCATTAACCAACAACAGATTTGTAAAGTACATTAGATAGGTTCTGTGATTTAGTCCATATATTTCTGACTCAGAGTAAGCTTATATATTCCTATAGTGACAGCCAGTTCATGTATGGGTAAGGCATCAGTCTAGAAACTGGGATGCTATGAGTTCTGTTGTGGATGGATCACAGCCAGGTCCTTTGATAACAGACTTTGAGCCAGATGAACTGGGTCCATCTGGGCATAGCTGGCCTGTGTGGCTGTCAAAGGAGTTGGACAGTGAGAAGGGGGGAGAGATGGAATGTGAGGGTCCTACAGAGACTTTTTAATTTAATATTTTTATTGATTTTTAAAAAATATAAACATGCACACAACATAAAACAGGTGCTCTGTGAGTAATGCCACTAGACAAGCATTCACACCCCACCACCAAATCAGGGGTGTTTCTTGTATATATCATTTTAGCTCAAGAGCAAAATATCTGTTTACACAGAGTGATTCCAATTTATTCCTTGTAGTTTGGTCTTGGATTCTACTCGCTGTATATCATCTTACCTTGTCCCATCGTCCCATTAGTTGTCGCAAGTCAGTTTCATTAACTTCATTAAATTCATCCTTTTATCCATAATCTCAAATTGAATATGGTCCACCATTTACCGGTATCAATTTTGCATTATCCATTTTGTCGCATCCTTCCAGCCCAACACTATTACAGCCTGAGTTTTCTATCGCTGCTTGTTTTATTTCTCTAAATTCTCCCATCGCATTGCTTTTAACTAATACTGCCATTTCCTTAGTAATTATCCATCGTATATTTAATATCCTATTAATATCCTTTTTGCACTACCGGGCATTCCCAAAGCATATGCATGAACCGTCCTTTATCCTTGACACCCATGCCAACAGATACCTTTAACATTCTGCTGAAAATATGCAATTTGAACAGGTGTGTAATACCACTTATGTAATATTTTCTTTCTCATTTCCCTAACCCTTGTATTCTTAGTTTTCCTTATATTCTCCACTATATTTTTCATCTCTTGCACATCTACTTGTACAGTGATACCTTGTCTTACGAAATTAATTGGTTCCGGGACGAGGTTCATAAGGTGAAAAGTTCATAAGATGAAACATTGTTTCTCATAGGAATCAATGTAAAAGCAAATAATGTGTGCAAAACCATTAGGAAAATCCAAACTTTAAGGCTTAAAGAAAAAGCGGCAGGTGGACAAAGTGAAGGCTAATGGAGTGGAGACAGACAGCAAGGAGAAGCGAAGAATGGAGGTCCTAACAAAGGCTAATGCTGCCCCAATTTCCCCCAAAAATTGCCATTCCAAAAGCTTCCTATCTTGCCCCAAATTCCCCCAAAAATCACCACTTCAAAAGCTTACTTTCTTGCTCTAAAGTCCCCCAAAAATCACCCCTCCAGCTGCTTCCTATGCCACCCAAATCGAGGTCCTAATGAAGGCAAATGGAGTGAAGAAAGGCAGTAAGGAGAAACGAGTCATTTTGAAAGGAGAGGTAAGTTTGGAAGACTTTGGAAGCGATTTGGGGTGGCTTAGAAAGCTTTTGAAGTGGCAATTTTTGGGGGAATTTAGAGCAAGATAGGAAGCTTTTGAAGTGGCGATTTTTGGGGGAATTTAGAGCAAGATAGGAAGCTTTTGGAATGGTGATTTTTGGAGGAATCTAGAGCAAGATAGGAAACTTTTGAAGTGGTGATTTTGCGGGGAATTCAGAGCAAGATATGAAGCTTTTGAAGTGGTGATTTTTGGGGGAATCTGGGACAAGATAGGAAGCTTTTGGAGGGGTGATTTTAGCAGCAGGATGGGGCGGCTGCAGGGAGCAGAGGAAGCAGAGGGCTAGAGGGAAAAGTGTCAGGGAAATGGGCAGCTCCAGCATTCCCCGCCTGGGGGCAGGGAATTCCGGCGGGGAATTCCCATGCAAGCAAATGGGAAATCCTGGCAGTGACAGTCACAAGGCAGGGGAATCACTTTGGCAGTCAGAGAGCGCAGGTGCAGTAAGAGAGCCCATAGACCCAGGCTCAGGTTCGTAAGATGGAAAAGGTTTTTAAGATGAGGCAAAGAAATCTTAAACCCCAGGTTCGTATCTCAAAAAGTTCGTATGACAAGGGGTTCATAAGATGAGGTAACACTGTATTTCACTTTTCCACCATTTAGTCAATCGTTGGATCACATCCCCGTCTGACTGCACTAGCATCTTCTATATATTACTTGCTTGCACCTTGGTACCCTCACTTTTTTCTCTTATTATTTTCTCTAACTTTATCTCCTCCTTAAATAGTGCTTCTTTGTTCTCCCTTTCATTCAGATATTTACATATTGCATTTATTTGTAGCCATCTTCCCTTACCCAACCACCATTCTATACGATTTCTACTTGGCCTCCCATCCTTCTCATATCCTTCTCATATAACTGTTCTATATTAACTATCCCTCTTCCCTTCAACTCTCCTATAAACCTATTTAGATTTTCTTCGTTATCTCTATTTATTACATATAATGATGACAGTTTTGATTTATATAATCCTATTTTCCCCTGCCGTTTTTTCCTGATTTCCTTTCATGGGACCTATTAATTTATCTAGATCGCTCCTATTCCACCTTATAAAAATTAATTCTCTATTCTTATCCCATTTATCTCTTTTTCCAATTTCACCCATTTATTTTCAAGTAATTGCAACTCCATTAATCTTTCAATTTGAAATGCTTCTCTATACAACTCCAAACAGGGAATTCCTCACCCACCCTCTTTTTCATTAGCTATTAACCCGTTTTTCCTTACTCTTGGTCTCTTATCTTCTTCAACCCAATAATTAAGTTTTCATCTCACTCCCTAAACTTTGATGCTAATAAACCCCCTGGCAATACCTGAAACAGGTACATCATTTTGGTAACTATCATCATTTTAATGCTCTTGTTTTAGCCCTTCTCCTTAGCTTTTTCTCTTTCCAGCTCCTCATCCATTTCAACATTTTCCTCCATATTTGTCTATAATTCACCTCCTCAATTTTTGCTGGATTTCTCAATAACCAAATTCCCAAGTATTTAATTTTTTTTAGTCCTAACTTCAACCCTGATTCTTTTTTAATTTCTATCTGCTCTCTCGGACCTGTATTTAAACACATAATTTCTGATTTTTCCATATTGACCGATAATCCTGATTCTTGCAAAATATTTCTTATACCTTTAATCATCTCCATCAGGGTCTGGGTCAGTATAATTGCATCATCTGCAAATAGGTTTAATTTCATTTCTAATTCCCCTATTTTGTATCCTACTCAAGTATTATCTTGTCTTATTTTATTAGCTAATGCCTCTATTGCTATTACAAATAACATTGGACATAAAGGGCATCCCTGCTTCGTACCATTTTGAATTTTCTCTGCATTCTTTGTCTGTTCACCCTTATGTATGCTTCATTCCCTTTATAAATCTCTTTTATAATTCCGCAAAATTTGTCCCCCATATTTAATTCCTTATATAATTTATATAAATAGCTATGGCTAATTTTATCAAAAGCTTTATAGACATCTAATTTCAAAATTCCCAATTTCCTTTTAGTAACAGTAGCATGGTGTATCACATTTATTACATTTCTAATTGGTTCACTTATCTTCCTATCCTTCACAAACCCATGTTGATCCTCTTTAATTATTTTTGCTAAGATATTTTCAAGTCTATTTGCCAATATCTTCATAAATATTTTATAATCTTGATTTGCCAAACTGATAGGATGGTAGGATCCAGGCTCTCTTAAATCTCGATCGATCTTTGTGATGGTAATAATCTCTGAAATCTTCTATGTCTGCGGGATATCATGAGAACAATATATTGGTCCTGCAGAGACTACATAACCCCTAACTGGGGCTTTGCCTGGGTCTGATGAGGAAGAGGAGGTGAGGGACCCTATACTGGACTCAGGAGTGTGAAGGATGTGGGGAGGTAAGAACAGTTACACAGACACAGAAGGAGGACTTGAGTACATCTGTGTGCAAGCTATAATCCTAGGATGTATAAAAGGGGAGGAGATTAGGAGGTTCCCTTTGCAGAAAATCAATGTTTGATCCTCGAAGGAAAAGAGCACTTTAAGAGTTTTTGCCTTTCGTACAAACATATCTTTCTGCAGTTCTGAATGATATAGTGTTAAGTCTGTGAATGATTTTGTTTTGGAAAGTTTGTTTTGGAACCTTGCTTATCAGTTCTCCCACCTGCTTTGAACTTTGGCAGCCAAAGGACATTCTTTTGTTCTAATTTGTGTTTTTCAACAAGCCTGGTTGTACAATAGACTGTTTCATTTCAATACTTTGCACCTGAGCTTTAATTGTAAGTTAATTGCTGCTCATTTGACATGTGAGACAGAACAAGTTCTAGTTCCACTTTAGGCAAAAAGACAGTTTGGTGATCTTGGAGCAGTCACTGTCCTAGGAAGGAGGAAAATAACAAACCATTTTCAAAACCTCTTGCCAGGAAAACTATGGGAAATAACTTTGGTGGTCACCAGGAATCAAAAAAGATATGTATATAAACAAACAAAATAATAGATTGGCTATAAGTTCATCATAAAAAAATGACTTTCTTCAGTTGGTATATAATAAATCTGATAAATTATTAAAATAAATTATTGAATAAATGAGCTGACTGCACTCTAAGGGATTCATTTTGAATTCAACATTTTAACCATCCAGAGACTCTGATAATATCTACATCTTTATGGATGATAAAATACTTCTTCTTTATATCCTTCTTCTGCGATCATTTATCTCAGTGTAGAATTTTTTTATTAATATATATATAAAAGCAAGTAAATGCTAACTTAACAGTTAACAATATAATCTAACATATAGTTAAAGTTTGCCCATAACTAGTTCTAGTGGTGGAAACAAAATCCACGTCAGTCATAATTTAATACTCAATTGGGAAACCTGCTTAGATCCAAAGTTTTGCAAAACAGGCAAAATTAAGGCAAATGTGTTAATTCACATATATTTCAACATGTCCATGATTTAACCCTGCTGTTCTGTTCGGGTCGTATGCGACCCGAAGCCAAGTTTGAGTACCTGTAAAAAAATTTCCCTGCATATCTGAAACTTGAAATTTCATGACTTTTCATCATTTCAGGGGTTCTCTCTATGAGAATTTTTTTTGGGGGGTGGGGGGCTTAGTTTTTGCTGGGCAAAAAAAGTTACAAATCTTCTGTTCCCGGGTCACCCTGACCCAGACCGAAAACTCTTCATTTGCAGTGCTTATGTTTGGTCTTTTTGAAAGCTTTTTTCACTTGGAAAGTAGTCTGAACATTTCTGCACACAATGATATGAAAATTGAAATGAAAAAAGTAAATCTTATTGGTTTATTTTGCGGATATAATGCACGCCCCCCCCCCGTTTTTGTGAAAAAAAATTCAATTTATGGATAGTTTTGCTTGCAAAATGCATTCTATTTTACTAAAGTTGGTGTGGTATTGGTAGCTTGAACATTTCTGAATATAAGAAAAATATAAAGGAACTGAAAAAAATGATTCTTATTGGTTTTTTAATATCAGAAATAACCCCCCCCCCCTCGGCTGCTTGCAACAATTTTCACTTTTTATTTTTTTATGCTCCAAATCCGAAATATTCTTTAAAATCTTAGGCATTCATTTACTCAATTTAACAATGCTGATCATCAAAAAATATTTTTGGGGTGGTGGCTAATTGTTTTCTGGGCAAAAAAAAATCATAACTTCAAGTCTGTTTCTGTTCGTATATGACCGGACCAAAAATAATTTTTTTAGGTACTTGAATTTGATCTTTTTGAAAACTTTTTCAACTGGAAAACTAGTTTGAACATTTATGAACATAATGATATGAAAATTGAACTGGAAAAATTGAGACTTATATTTTTATTTTGATCAAAAAACCCCTCCCCCCATCCTTTTTTAATTTCGTGTCAATTTCTATTTTTTAAGGATACAAATCCCTAAGGAATTTTCCCCCAAAAGGTTTGATATACTAAATTGAACATTTCTGAATATAAGAAAAATATAAATGAACTGAAAAAAATGGTTCTTATTGGTTTATTTTTGCCACAAAAGGGCCACCCCCCACCCCCCGGCCTTGCTATGTGCCATTATTGTCACTGTTTATACATATTTGTCTAGAAATATTTGGAATATCCTTTTGAAAATCAACCACATTGTAGCCAGAGAACTAATTTTATGAAACAAATCCATTTTACTAAAAAAAAGTATGTAAGTTTGAAATTAACAGCATAATTTTTATATAAATTGAAATAATTGAACACGGGGGGAGGCATACATTTATGTGCAAAATAAACCAATATGCATCAATTTTTCCAGTTCAATTTTCATATCATTATGTTCAGAAATGTTCAAGCTACCAATCCCACACCAACTTTAGTAAAATAGAATGTATTTTGCTAGCAAAACTATCCATAAAGTGAAGACTATTTAAAAAAAACGGGGGGGGCATGCATTTCATCAACAAAATAAACCAATATGCATCAATTTTTCCAGTTCAATTTTCATATCGTTATGTTCAGAAATGTTCAAGCTACCAATCCCATACCAACTTTAGTAAAATAGAATGTATTTTGCAGGCATAATTATCAATAAACCTAAAGAAAATTCACAAAAATGTGGGGGAGGCATATTTATGTGCAAAATAAACCAATAAGCATTAATTTCTTCAGTTCAATTTTCATATCATTGTGTGCAGAAATGTTCAGACTACTTTCCAAGTGAAAAAAGTATTCAAATTGACCAAACATAAGCACTGCAAATGAAGAGTTTTCGGTCCGGGTCAGGGTGACCCGGGAACAGAAGATTTGTTACTTTTCTTAAACAGAACAGGAGGTTCTGATAACATGATAACCATGATGGACTTGATCATAAATAGTGCAATGATACTAGCTTATTTATTTCTATGGGTTAAAGGGTCACTCCTGAAACCACTTTCTAGAATCTCATCTTTGATGATTTGTATAGTATTGATACTGTTCTGTCTGGGTCACTCCGGAAGCTATGACCAACCCAAAAAGATAAGCCAGACACACCGGTTGAATCCAAACACAGTTTTATAATGGTAAAGAGAAAAGAAGCCAACAGAAAATGTCCTTACAGATCAGGAAAACACTGGAACTCCAAATAGATACACGAAGGCAATTGTTCATACAGAAACACAGGATACTTAATGCCAGATGAGGCTGTTCAGCTAACAGACAGACACACCTTCCACCAGTCTTCAAGGCTGCTGGGCCACGAGCCAGGAACAAAAACGCTGAGAGAAAATGCAGATAACACCAACTCCCCTTTGATAACACTTCACGCTGCCAGAATGGTTCTCATGCCTTATAAACCCTTCCCTGCTAATGAGGACCACACCCAACCCCCTGGTGTTTCTCATTCAATGCTGATAATATCTACGCAGTTGATTCCTCCTTTGAGCTATGCGTTTCTGCCGCATACTAATGATAGCTTGTGCATCGTCATCCAGGGACTCCAGAGAATCCAAGCTACTTGCTGGAGAGAGCCCTTCCCCAGGGCTCCCAGGTCTTGCATCACCTTCACTTTCGTGACTGCTGTCGGCACTGTCTGACTGCCAAGAACTCTCCTCTCCGCTCTCAGCCTCCCCTGGGCATGGAGCCAGCAGAGACGCAACTGGTCTTTGATCTGGCTCAGGCTGAACCACAACAGATATTATCAACATACCCTTTTCAATGAGCCATGAGTGCTGTAGTAATGGTAACCTCAGGGAGGGAAAATTCAGATTTATAGTTTGGAGAACTAGTTCTCCAAACTATAAATCAAGATGTCATGGAATTAAGTGTAGTATCTCCTCATGTCATTTGTAAATAAGGTTCCAATAATAACTTAGCATGAAGACATGAATGTGTGGTCACATTTACATTATATGATGATTTTTATAGATAAAACCTAGGTAGAGGAATGTAGGAACCTGCCAGTTGCATAGAGGAAAGAGGAATCCATCACCTGCTAAAAATTTGTACAGATCTTAACTCCAAATTCTTAATCTTTGGACATAACTGCATTTTTCTAAGTAGTTGTTATGTTTCTCTCTTATAATCAATTATAAATAAAAATAATTGCTTTCTAAATATTCTTCAGGCATGTGTGTTAAGCTCTTGTTTAACACTAAATTTAGAAGGGAATATCAGATTTCCTCAAGGAACATTAAGTGAATTTTGATTAAATAGAAGACTAAACAAAGTCTAATTACATACTTTTTGGGGGGAAAAATGCAGTATCATTCCAAAACTTGCTTCATTTAATTGCCTTTAAATTATTTGTGTTATCCTATTGCTTTAGGGATTGATATGCCTGGTTTTAAATTAAGAAGTAATTAAACAGTTATCTACTAGCAGCATGTTATACTATGTTGCAGAGGATGCAAAACAAAATAGATAGAAGACAGTTCTAAACCAAGAGGATTCTCAGGCAAATTTCTCTTTAATTAAAAAATAACCCCCAAAAAACAAAAACAAAACCTGAGATAATAATCCCAAAAAAACAAAAACAAAACCTGAGAGTAACTAATATGACTTCAGGAACTGACTGTAAAGGATGGAAAATCCTTATTAACTGAAGTCTCTCTTGCAGATTACTCTTCAAATTCAGACTCAGTGATTGGGTTCAGTAACAGCTTTATCTATAATGAGGTTTGTATGATTTATGACTTAGAGCCATCATATGGACCCAATAAATTAAATAAATCCATGGCTTGGCATCTTTGTAAAATTCGTGACTTAATAGAAGGGGAGTAGACTCACTACTGGCAATTGCACATTGTAGCAGTTCATTTTGTTTGGAAATCCATGCTTCTATGAGAACTTTTATAATGTTGTTTTACTTTTTTACTTTTTAATTTTTTTTAGAAAATCTTGTTCAGTTTTTAAAGTATTGTTGCATTAATTAAATTGTAAATGCTGAGCTCTTTTATGAGGCAGATGGGTGATTAAATATCTATGCATAAACAGATCATCCAGGGTAGTACAGTATCTATATAAACAGAAGATTATCCAGGTCTGTACAAGACCACTTCATTTATCAATCTACTTGCAAAAGGCAGGCTTTGATGCAGCCTTAAAAAAATCTACTGAAAAATTAGATTAGCAAAGATTGTGTTGAAGATGTCCTCTTTCTGTTTTCAAATAGTAAAATACTCCTCTATTCACATTCATAACAACTTCTGCTGATAGCTTCCTGGCTAACTTACTTACTTACTCACAGAGCCGCAGGTAAAACCTCACTCAAACACAGGCGCACCTGCGGCTCTGTGCACGATTTTGCTACCTCCACAGGTGCAGCAGCAAAATTGCGCTGGTCCCACAAGAACATAAGAGCCGTGGTGATGAGCACAATTTAGCGTTCCGGCTCGTAGCTCACCACTGCTTGCAGACCTCTTAGAAATGGGGAGAGGTCAGCTGCAGACAATCTAAGGTTAAAGATTTTAGAATTTCTGGAATGAATTTCTTTCTGGAATGAATTAGTGTACACTATGACTTTTCTTTGCAAATAGAACAAAGTTTGATCTGCAGTCATTCCAACTAGAAGAGAAGAGAAGACAAATAGGTCACAAATTATTTTCAACACTTACTTTTCTTTCTTAAATTTTGATTTTTGGACTACTGATTTCCCCTGAATTGGTCTACAGTGCTATTGGAAGAAATATTTATTGTTGAAACCTTATTTACAGTTGACATGGGAAGATAACTCACTTAATCACATGTAAAAATGCCATTAGAAACATATTTTGGTAATTGATAAACAAAAATACCTCATTAAAATAATTAACTATAATATTATAAAAATTTGGAGAATTTTCTCAGAAATGGAATCATAGAGCAGACTAAAACACAGGATACTGCTGTACCTCACTAACTTTATAGGGTTTGTTCTCTGTCATTTCCCATGTAGGAAAAGAGATGCTGGCAGATGAAAGGATGAAAACTTCAATTTTTCCTTAGTAATTATCCATCATATATTTAACATGAAATTTAGCAGGTTCTGGAGAACGAGCAGGTTCTGTCCCCTGTCCTACAGTCTCTCCTATATCTCGTATTTCTTCTCTACTATATCTTCTATAACCTTCATTGTGTATTACAGTGTTCCCTCGCTTTTCGCAGGGGATGTGTTCCGAGACCGCCCGCGAAAGTCGAATTTCCGCGAAGTAGAGATGCGGAAGTAAATACACTATTTTTGGCTATGAACAGTATCACAAGCCTTCCCTTAACACTTTAAACCCCTAAACTGCAATTTTCCATTCCCTTAGCAACCATTCAGATTATTACACACCATGTTTATTTATTAAAATTTATTAAAAAAATATTTATTAAAGGCAGACGAAAGTTTGGTGATGACATATGACGTCATCGGGTGGGAAAAACCATGGTATAGGGAAAAAACCCACAAAGTATTTTTTTAATTAATATTTTTGCAAAACCGTGGTATAGACTTTTCGCGAAGTTCGAACCCGCGAAAATCGAGGGAACACTGTATTGTATATTGGACAAAATAAATAAATAAAAATAAATAAATAAATTTTGAGTAGTTTGGAGAACCAGTAGTGGAAATTTGAGTAATTTGGAGAACTGGCAAAAAGCTCTTGCTGGCCCCAGAGTGGAGAAGGAATGGGGATTTTGCAGTATCCTTCCCCTGCCATGCCCACCAAACCATGCCCACCAAGCCACACCATGCCCACCAAGCCATACCCACAGAACCAGTAGTAAAAAAAATGGATTTCACCATTGTTCTTTTTCCTTTAATAAGTTCCAGTTATTTTCCTGGCCTTATTCAGTGAATCATTTTGATTTTACCTCATTTGTGAATTTATTTGCTTTGAATCCTAGAATTTGCTGCCCAAAAATTATTATGGCAAAACCTTGCTGTAAAGACATTTTTATTTCCTTCAATTATAATTCTGATGAAATTTAAATAAGAATATATTTTCTAATATGACCCTACCCTTTAAAGTTGTAAAATTATTATGTAAAAGCAGGCAGCTTGCTGAGAATAATAAAACAAAATAATTGCCCATAAAAAATCTTCATTATTTAATGTCTTGACCTCTTGCCCTTTATTTAGAAAAAGCTCATTATATATCATATTCAAACCCTTGGTTAAACCTATTTTTATTCATCAAAAAAAATAAAACAATGTCTGGATTTGTTATGGAGCTGCTTTCAAAAAAAAAATTATGTCTGAATCTTAAATTGAGAGCCGTACAATTCAATTTAATTTGGGTGAAAAGTTTTACAAATGAAATATTTTCTTTTAAAAATCCATGAAAAATCATTTTATTATAGGTTAATTAAATATATTTTATTGTAATTAAATACAAATTATTCCAGGAAGAAGTCACTTGCTAATTTGATATCAGGTCCAACACTGATATGATATAAGGTAATAGAGCCCTGGAAGATCTCTTCGGTAAAAAGGATCATAAATCTCTGGGAATTAGGAGTTCTAAATATCTTGTTTGAATTTTAGATAGGCAGATATCTGGAAAGTGACAAATTTGTTCAAGAAGATACTATTACAATATTCCAGACACTGGCTGATTAATTTATCTTTATGAAAACCTAATCTCAGGAAGCATACATTGATAAATGTGCGAAAGAAGATTTCTTAACTTAACATTTAAGAGAGAAGATATTACTCATTACTCATGAATATCGGTCAAACCTGGAGGCAGGAACAATTAAATAAAAATTATCTTTGGAAAAATGTAAAATGAAAAGTGTCACTGAAAACACCTGATCTTTCTGAAATGGGTAACTCTATTTCTTCTTGCATGCGTGTATTTCGAACAGCCATGCCAACCAATTAATATAAAAATATTTGCATTTATTTGATTTCTTTGAATACAATACTTAAAGACACTTCTACTGTATTTAAGATTCAATGTGACACATGTCCCCAAAGAAATTTGATAGCATATTTTAAATATTCCAAAATGATTTGCTTTGCCTTCCAAAACATTGAAGAAGGCAGCAATTACCATAAGTCAGCATGGATTTGTTAAAAACTTGTCAAATTAATATGATTTTTCTTCATGCTTCTGGGGGAATGCTATAAACAAACACATTTCTTGGTTTTATCAAAGCATGTAATAAAGTACCCCATAGCTTAGTAAATTGTGTAACAAAACAACACTAATTCAAAATATATGTAAAGATCTGGAGACTCTCTGGGTTTGCATGCAAAATAAAGAGGGTTCTGTCATTAGAATTGGGGTGATCTATAGGCATCCAGGGCAATCTGAGGAATATGACAACAGGATGGTGGATGAAATTACCCAAATGGCAGTAAAGGGAGATATTGTGGTTATGGGTAATTTCAACATGCCTGATGTTGACTGGAATATCCCCAGTACCCTTACATGCAAAAGTAAGAATATAGTAGAGGCCTTTACAGGAGCAGCTCTGGCACAGCTGGTTAAGACACCGACTAGAGGGGAGAATATTCTAGATTTAGTTTTTGCAAATGGGAATTGGGTTTCAGAGGTCAAGGTGTGAGAAAATTTAGGTTGCAGTGATATCCAAGAATGGGATCGAGATGGACCCAGGGAAGGTGAGAACAGAATTGGCAGCCTCCACGTACTCACAATCAATTGCAAAGCTTCCCGGGGTTCGCAAACTTCAATAGGCAATTAATCCGGGACTTTGCTGAAGCAACCCTGCCACAAAGTACTGCTAAAAATAGGCCCGATGCCTACCAAGCTAAAGCCAAAGCAGCCAATTCATCATTCAATCAGATGCTAGTAATGTGGCTGTGGCAGCAGGTTTTGTTGAAAAAGAATGAAGAAGATCAACTCGAGAAGTACCTTCATTGGGCGGAACTGCTACCATTTGAAGAAGTAACATATAACAATGCTGTTCACAGCAGCACTGGGCTGACTCCTTTCCAAGTCACCAGTGGCAAAGACTTCATTCCCATGCCAGAACTGCCCACGGAAGTGCCCACTTCCATGTCCCTGACTGAATGGATGGAAACCTTAAAGAAAGGATGGAAACCCACCAAGAAAGTACTGACTGATGCTGCCAAAGCCTACAAGAAGCAAGCTGACAAGCACCGATTGCTCCAACCCACTTTCCAAGTGGGGGATAAAGTTTTCCTATCCACAAAATGTATCCGATTGAGATTGCTCAGCAAAAAGCTAAAGTCAAAATTCTTAGTGCCCTTCCCAATAGTCAAAATAATAAACCCGGTCTCTGTACAGCTTGCATTGTCCAGAATATTGGGGAAAATCCACCCAGTGTTCCACTACAGCTTATTAAAACTGGTGACAAGATCTGAATTAAGACCACAAACCCTGCCACTGCCCCCTCCCCTGGTGATACAGGGGAAGATGCATTATGAGGTGAAGAAAATCTTAGACTCCTAATTATGTCTTCCTAACAGACAGGAAGCAGCAGGTGAAGCTATGAAAAATCACTTCAGATACATGTACAATTAGCACAGGTGCCCCCCCAAGGCTGTGTACTCTCATCACTTCTCTCTATAAACTAATGACTGCATCTCAAACGATCCATCTGTTAAACTACTGAAATTTGCAGATGATACAACAGTGATCGGACTCATTCGAGACAATGATGAATCCGCATACAGATGGGAAGTTGAACAACTATCCTTGTGGTGTGACCAGAACAATCTACAACTAAACACACTCAAAACCGTAGAAATGGTGGTAGACTTTAAGAGAAACCCTTCCACCCTTCCACCTCTCACAATACTAGACAACACAGTATCAACAGTAGAGACCTTCAAATTTCTAGGTTCTTTCATATCTCAAGACCTAAAATGGTTACCTAACATCAAAAACATCATCAAAAAAGCACAACAAAGAATGTTCTTTCTGCACCAGCTCAGGAAGCTCAAACTGCCCAAGGAGCTGCTGATACAGTTCTACAGAGGAATCATTGAGTCTGTCATCTGCACCTCTATAACTGTCTGGTTTGGTGCTGCAACCCAACAGGACCGACACAGACTTCAGAGGATAATCAGAACTGCAGAAAAAACAATTGCTGCCAACCTGCCTTCCATTGAGGACCTGTATACTGCATGAGTAAAAAGAGGGTGGAGAAAATATTTACTGATCCCTCACATCCTGGACACAAATTGTTTCAACTCCTACCCTCAAAATGTCGCTACAGAGCACTGCACACCAAGACAACTAGACATAAGAACAGGTTTTTTCCGGGCTTCCGGTTTGGTGGAGATCGCGGCGGGACGTGTCTGGCAGGGCTCTGCCAGGTGATCCCTTCTACCCCCTCCGAAGGTCGCATCTGCGATCGGATCGGGCCCGGATGGCCCGATCCATGAACAGGGGGCTCTCCTCTGCCCGAGGACCCATCGCCAGGACTCCGGAGGCAGCGGTTCGCCCCGCAGCTTCGGAGACGGGAGAACCGCTCCTCTTTGCTTAAGAGGACCGGCCAGCGCTTTCTCCCCTCACTCAGCGGGAAGAACAAAAATCAAAGAAGTGAAAGTATAAATATCTACATTGAAAAAGAATATAGCAGAGAAAGGACCTAAGGTAAAAATTTCCATTGTGTTTCGTGTTTAAAACCAGAAGATCGTAAAAGTTCTAAGTAAAAGTTTTTTTTTTCTCCAGGGCGAAAGTGAAAGTTTTTTCTTGTTTAAACTCATCCGCAAATAACAGCCGGACCTAATTCTTTTTTTTTTCACTTTTACTTTTCCATCTTGAACGTGAACTTTGGAACCCATAAAATAATTTTCTGACTTTATGGTTTAACAAAATAGCTTAAATTTGACATGACTATTTAGAAAATTTTAACTGCTAAAGGAAATTCCTAGTGATGATCAGAATTTGTTGTTAATAGACTCTTAAAATCATAATGTTCTGGACTTAATTTTTGAAGCGGAGGAACACAGTCTTGCTGCCTTTTTTTTTTTTCCCTGCTGCTCTTTTTCACAATATGAAATAACTTAATAATTATGAACTAAATGGAATCTAGAAGAGATTGAAATCACTTCTTTTTTGGATTACTTATTGTTGGATTAACCTATTTGGATTACTTGCTGAGCCTTTTGGATTATTTGCTGACACCTTTTGGATTATTTGCTGAGAATTCTTTTGTTTAACATCTGCCTGCTGCACGGAAATTAACTTGACTCCATCTTGGGATCTGTTTCTTTGTTCCTGTCTTGAATTTGGAAAATAAACTGACTTCATTTTGAATACAAGCAAGCCTTGGATTTGTCTTACTCTTTGAATTTTGAATTGAAATCAAATATAACTTTACCCTTTGAGACTTGGATTCTTATTTCTACTTCCTAGCAAAATTACAGGATTTATAAGAAGAACTTAAGTATATAATACTGTTATTGTGTCTTTGAATAATTATTTGTTTTCTTCCTGATTCTTCTTTGACTTTCTTCCCTACTCTTGGACATTTCTATTATTAGAAGAAGTTTGGTTTGAACTATATGCATTGTTAATAACCCTTGGGTTCCTGCTCTATTTTAAATAGTTGAACTAAAATATTACCCTCCTTCTTTTCCCTTTTGAACAATTCTTTTCACTTTATTTTTTTTCCCTTCTCCTTTTCCTTCCCTCCTCCTAAAGTTTCTCCTCCAATTCTTTTTCTTTTGTTTTCTACATATAGTTGATATTCCTTCCCTTCCTTTATTTTTTGCCTTTCTTTTACTTGAAAAGGCTAATACCTGTTCTTTTTTCCTGTGGCATTAAATAATAATATTTCTTTTTTTTTCTCTTCTTCTTTTTTGAATTCTGTTATTAATTGAATTGCTATTGAATTGGTATAGTTATATTATAAGGGAAACAAAATACATTGAACAGATTTGGAATTTATAGTAATTTTTTTCCTTTTCACTACATATAAAATTGAAACTAATTTTAAAATTTGAAATAGTGGATTCTAATTTGATAATGTCCCATACCTCAACCCTTGTTAAAACAACAAAAAAACAAACTACACCAACTACCCTCTCTCCACAAGTGTCACCGCATTCTTCTCCCACGCATCAGGTGTTAACCATGTCTACCAAAGACAAAGACAAAACAATGCAGTCCAATCTTGCAACTATACACGAGACTTTGAATACTTTGAAGGACTTCATGGTCAAATCACAAGAAGACGCCACTCAACAAAGAGAGGCCATAAAGGAGGAGGCAACACAACAAAGAGAAGCCATAAAGGAGGAGGCAACACAACAAAGAGAAGCCATAAAAGCTGACTTGGCAGAATTTAAAGTGGAGATGGCCCAAATGAAAGCTGATATGGGCGAGATGAAAGACCAGATAAAGCAGATCCAACAAACACTCCAAGAAAGTGATGACCGAGTTAAAAAAGTTGAAGAGCAATCTGATAAAAATGAGAAAAGAATGGATTATCTTGAAGGGAGAGCCGATGAGAGATACAGAAGATATGATGAATCTATCATCCAGCTGGAGATGCAACGAGCTTCGTACGGACTTCGATTTCAGAATATAAAAGAGGAAAAAGATGAAGACTTAAAAGTGACTATGGCGGAAATTATTGGAGCTATACTCCAAGAGGACCCTATAGCTTTACAGAGAGAAATCGATGAAGTATACAGAATCTCGAATAGCTATATCCGTCGGCACAACCTCCCAAGAGAGATACATATTAAGTTTACAAGAAAGGCGTTGCGAGATGAGATACTTCATTATTCAAGAAACTCCCCGCCCCAACGACAGGGAGTAGAAATAAAGATACTAAAACAAGTTCCAAGAAATGTCAGAGAAAACAGAAGAGATTATCACTTTCTAACTAAAATTTTGATCAAAGAAAACATCACTTACCGTTGGCTTATTCCACAAGGACTTTCTCTGACATGGCGTTCTACAAGGTACAAATTGGAAAACGTAGAACAAGCCATGTACTTTCTCGAACAGAGTGGTATTGGCCACTCCGACTACGCAAGTAAGCAACAAGTGGTCCAACTACAACCAGCTCAACAGCAACCAGGGGAAAAATTACCAACTCAGCAAGAAGAAGACTTGGGGGCAATTGCTCAAGTAATAGAGCAGGACCAAGGTGCTAGAAGAGTTCAACCTCAGCGAGAAACCAAAAAACCCATTAAATGACAACGAATAAAGACTTAAAAATCTTTTCCGTAAATGTTAATGGACTTAACGAACCAAGAAAAAGGAAGCAATTTTTTTCTAAAATTAGAAATCAAAATGTTCAGATTGCAATACTACAAGAAGTTCATATTAAAAAAGATAACCAAAAATTACTGTTGAATCCCAAAATTGGAAAAATGTACGCTGCATTAGCAGACCAAAAAAAAAGAGGTGTAGTGATGTATGTTAAGAATTCTATAAATTCCAAACAAATATATAAGGATAAAGAGGGTAGGATACTGATTGTACAAGTTGATATTGAACCTAGACCTCTAGTGGTTGTTTCTATTTATGCTCCCAATGAAGACCAAATGACATTTTATAAAAATTTACACCAAATAATAATAGATTTAGCTATTGACAATGTATTGATAATAGGTGACTTCAATGCTATCGCGAATAGACAATTAGACCACTCAGGAGGGGGAGGTAATAAAAAAAGGGGAAAAGGTAAAAAAACAAGAAGAAATTTGCTACCTAGCACTTTTCAAAAAATGAAAGCAGAATTATTACTAAGCGACATTTGGAGGGAAAGACACCCTCACAAAAGGCAATTTACCTTCTACTCCAATCCTCACAAAATTTGGACGAGAATTGACATGTTATGGGCACCAAAAACGGTGGCAGAACAAATAAGAGAGGTCGAGATAGACGTTAATACATGGGCTGATCACAACCCAATAGTAGTCTATATGACGATGAATAATAAACAGAACAACTGGCGGATGAATAGGTATATATTAAATGATAAGAAATATAAGGATTGGATTGAAAAGGAATTAAAAATATTTTTTGAAATTAATAAAACATCAGACACTACTCCACAGAATTTATGGGATACAGTTAAAGCGTATATAAGAGGTTTAACAATATCCTATACAGCAAAACATAATAAGGAAAAGAAATTAGAGTACTTACAATTAACAAACGAACTAAAACAATTAGAATCCTTATCGCAGCAACACATTAAGAACAGAGATCTAAAGAAAGAAATAAATGTAATTAAACATAAAATTAGAGTTATAGAACAAAACCAATTAACTGAAAAGATCAAAAGAGCAAAGCAACAATATTTTGAACACGCAAACAAACCTGGCAGATGGCTAGCGTATAAACTTAGAAAACAGAGTCAATCAAAATTAATCCAAAAATTAGAAGATAAAGACGGTAAAATAAAATATGATACAGAAGGTAAGGCAGACATTGTGTATAATTTTTATAAAGAGTTATATGCTAAAGATCATGTTATTGAAGATGAAGTTTTTAACTATTTAGAGGCTTCAAATTTACCACAAATAACAGAAGATCAACAGGCCACCATGGATGGACCAATAACAATGGAGGAACTCCTAATAACAATTAAAAAACAGAAAAGCAACAAGGCCACAGGCCCAGATGCCATACCTGCAGAATGGTACAAGATAGACAATGAAACAATAAGAAACCATATGTTAGAAACTTTTAATTTATGTAGACTTGAGGGAAAAATCCCCAAATCTTGGTCAGAATCACTGACAACTTTAATACATAAACAGGGTACAGAACCAGAAAAAATTAAAAACTATAGGCCTATATCATTATTAAATGTAGACTATAAGATTTTTATTGCCATTTACGCAGAGAGACTCAAAAGAGTTATAAATGGAATAATACACCAAGACCAAAATGGGTTTCTTCCAGGGAGACAAATTAAAAATAATATTAGAACTGTAATAAATATACTAGAGTACTATGAACAACACCCAGACAAGACGGCATCTCTAATGTTTCTGGACGCTCAAAAGGCCTTCGACAACGTTAATTGGATATTTATAAAAATGCAATTAAATAAAATGAGATTTGGTCCAAAATTCGTTAACCTAATAGATACCATATATTCAAAACAAACAACGAATATAATACTGAATAACAGTCAATTACCAATACTTGACATAAACAAGGGAGTTCGCCAAGGATGCCCTATATCACCATTGTTATTTATTATGACCCTTGAAACCTTATTAATTAAAATAAGAGCGGACCCCAAAATAAAAGGTTTAACCGTAGGAGATGAAACCTACAAACTCCAGGCCTTTGCAGATGATCTAATGTTTATAATTGAAGAACCGACTACAACAGTTCCTACTTTACTACAAACCATTGAACAATATGGAAACGTAGCAGGTCTAAAGATAAATAAAAGCAAAACACATTACTTGACCAAAAATATGAATAAAACACTAGAAACTAAATTAGAAAGTATTTCTGGAATAAAGACTGTAAAAAAGGTAAAATATTTAGGAATAAATTTAACAGCGAAAACAATAACATTAAAAAATGATAATTATATGAAATTACTAGTAGAAATTAAAAAAGACTTAGCAATGTGGAATAATCTGAAAATATCTTTCTTAGGAAGAATTGCAACAATTAAGATGAACATTTTACCCAAGGTTTTATTTCTTTTTCAGGTAATACCAATAAACCCAGGGGGTATCTTTTTAAAAACTTTAACAAACTTAGTTAAAAAATTTATATGGCAAGGTAAAAAAGCAAGGATAAAAATGAATTGTTTAGAAGATATTAAAGAAAGAGGAGGATTTGGCCTTCCAAATTGGAAACTATATTATCAGGCCGCTGCATTAACATGGCTTAGAGATTGGATAATCTTAGATAATAAAAGAACACTTGACCTAGAAGGACATGATTTAATGCTTGGATGGCATGCATTTCTATGGTATGATAAGGACAAAAACCATTCATATTTTAAAAGGCATACATTAAGGAAATACTTATTAGAAGTATGGAAAGACATAAAGAAGAATAATTTCTTAAGCATCCCAGATTGGTTAGCTCCTTTAGAAGCAATAACGCATCCAAAGTCTATAAAGGACAAGAAAATAACTTATAGATATAAAGAACTATTAAATGATCAGATGAAGCTTAAATCTAGAATTGAACTACAAGAAGAAGGGATAATAATAGATTGGTGGCACTACGCCCAGATCCGATCTAGATATCAGAAGGATAAAACTCCTTACATTTTTAATAAAAGTAAGAATCCTTTAACTACTTTAATTACCACTAATTCAACAAAAATGATAGGGAAAATATATAAATTACTTATCGCTCATAAAAATATAGAGTTGACTTTAAAAGATACTATGATAAGATGGTGTAGAAATATTGGTAAGGAAATAGATATAGACACATGGGAGAAAGTGTGGATTAACAATTGGAAAATGACTAAATCAGTTTCCCTAAAAGAAAACCAAATCAAAATGTTTTATAGATGGCATCTCCCACCAAATAGGATAGCAAAAATGTTTCCCAAAACATCCCCAATATGCTGGAAATGTAAGAAGGATATAGGAACTTATTATCATCAATGGTGGACATGTGGCAAAGCAAAAATATATTGGAAGATGATTGAAAAAATATTAAAAGAAATAATAAAGCAAGATATAGATAATACCCCGGAATTTTACTTACTAGGTGTCACAAACCAGACCTATAAGAAAGAAATTTTTTATTTAATTATACACATATTAACTGCGGCTAGAATAATATATGCGCAAAACTGGAAAGGGGAGGAAATCCCCAAGGAAGAAGAGGTTATAGCTAAGATATTAGATTGCGCTGAAATGGATATGATGACAAGAAGATTAAACGATCAAGAGGATACTAAATTTTATGAAACATGGAACAATGTTTATAAATGGATAGATAAGAAAAAATAAGATATATCTTTAGTTGTTGTTTTAGGTGATAATAATATTAATATTAGTTTAAAAGGACTTTTTGATGATTATGATATAGTAGTGTATGTATAAGTATAAGCAACATACCAAGATTTTCGAAGCATAATAGTTGAATTTAGTTTTATTGTTCGGATTGAAGGTTTGATACTATTTTACTATAGTAATTAGGATTATATTAAAGGTATTTTTTTTTGGTAATTATGTTACATTAACCCTACCTAACACCCATATTAAGATTTGCAAAACTTTAACTCAAATTTATTAACTTTTTTTTTTATAATAGTTAACATATATTTAATTATGTATTCTTTTTCTATATTTGAATGTATACTTTCATAAGAAGCGGGGGAAACACACCCCCACTTTATGTTTATTGTTTGTATGTATTTGTTTGTTTTTATGAAAAATAATAAAAAAATTGGAAAAAAAAAAAGAACAGGTTTTTTCCGAACGCCATCACTCTACTAAACAAATAATTCCCTCAACACTGTCAGACTTTCTACTAAATCTGCACTTCTATTCTACTAGTTTTTCTCATCATTCCTATCACCCATTTCCTCCCGTGTTGACTGTATGACTGTAACTTGTTGCTTATATCCTAAGATTTTTATTAATATTGCTTCTTCATTGCTTATTTGATTAAGTGTTGTACCATATGATTCTTGACAAATGTATATTTTATTTTATGTACGCTGAGAGCATATGCTGTTGTGAGCCGCCCCGAGTCTGCGGAGAGGGGCGGCATATAAATCTAAATAATAAATAATAAATAAAATAAATATGCACCAAGACAAATTCCTTGTGTGTCCAATCACACTTGGCCAATAAAAATTCTATTCTATTCTGTTTAGTGGTCAATTACAATACCTCATTCATTGGAACGGGTACCCTCTGTCTGAATCCACATGGGTAAAAAGTTGGAAAGTGAAAGCAGACAGATTAGTCAAGCAATTCCATGACAAATATCCAGATAAATCCAAGGGTCCCCTGGGGGGAGGGGTGGTTAAAATGATTAACCCCTTGTGATCTCTCTCCACTGCAGGATGTGCTTTTTTCTTGAGGGGAGGCCGCCTGTCAAGCCAGTGCAGAAGTTGGTGATAAATAAATGGCTTGCCACATTATCTATAGAAACATAGAAACATAGAAACATAGAAACATAGAAGTCTGACGGCAGAAAAAGACCTCATGGCCCATCGAGTCTGCCCTTATACTATTTTCTGTATTTTATCTTAGGATGGATATATGTTTATCCCAGGAATGTTTAAATTCAGTTACTGTGGATTTATCTACCACGTCTGCTGGAAGTTTGTTCCAAGGATCTACTACTCTTTCAGTAAAATAATATTTTCTCATGTTGCTCTTGATCTTTCCCCCAACTAACTTCAGATTGTGTCCCCTTGTTCTTGTGTATACTTTCCTATTAAAAACACTTTCCTCCTGGACCTTATTTAACCCTTTAATATATTTAAATGTTTCAATCATGTCCCCCCTTTTCCTTCTGTCCTCCAGACTATACAGATTGAGTTCATTAAGTCTTTCCTGATACGTTTTATGCTTAAGGCCTTCCACCATTCTTGTAGCCCATCTTTGGACCCGTTCAATTTTGTCAATATCTTTTTGTAGGTGAGGTCTCCAGAACTGAACACAGTATTCCAAATGTGGTCTCACCAGCATTCTATATAGCGGGATCATAATCTCCCTCTTCCTGCTTGTTATACCTCTAGCTATGCAGCCAAGCATCCTACTTGCTTTCCCTACCGCCTGACTGCACTGTTCACCCATTTTGAGACTGTCAGAAATCACTACCCCTAAATCCTTTTCTTTTGAAGTATTTGCTCACACAGAACTGCCAATACAATACTCAGATTGAGGATTCCTTTTCCCCAAGTGCATTATTTTACATTTGGAAACATTAAACTGCAGTTTCCATTGCTTTGACCATTTATCTAGTAAAGCTAAATCATTTACCATATTACAGACGCCTCCAGGAATATCAACCCTATTGCACACTTTAGAGTCATCGGCAAATAGGCAAACCTTCCCTACCAAACCTTCCCCTATGTCACTCACAAACATATTAAAAAGAATAGGACCCAGAACAGACCCTTGTGGCACACCGCTTGTAACCTGACTCTGCTCAGAATACTCGCCATTAACAATAACTCTTTGATGTCTACGCTTCAGCCAGCTGCAAATCCATTGAACTATCCAGGGATTAAGTCCAATCTTCACTAATTTATCTATCAGCTCTTTATGTGGAACCGTATCAAAGGCTTTGCTGAAGTCCAGGTAGGCAATATCCACGGCACCACCTTCATCCAACACCTTTGTGACATAGTCAAAGAAATCAATAAGATTAGTCTGACATGATTTGCCTTCAGTAAAGCCATGCTGATTTGGGTCCAATAAGTTATTGTTTTTTAGGTGCTGATTTATCCTCTTTTTGAGTAGAGTCTCCATCATTTTAATTACAACTGATGTCAAGCTAACTGGCCTGTAGTTACCAGCTTCTTCTCTACTGCCCTTCTTGTGAATAGGCACAACACTGGCCATTCTCCAATCCTCAGGAACTTCTCCTGTTAACAACGATTGGTTAAACAAATCAGTCAGGGGGGTAGTAATGACAGATCTGAGTTCTTTAAGAACTCTGGGGTGGATGCCATCTGGACCCATTGCCTTATTTATCTTTAATTGTTCAAGTTCTTCTAAGACATCGGCTTCTAAGATCACTGGAGCTGAATCCGTACAGCTGGAAGCAATGTTATATCCCTCTATAGTATTATTTTGTATGGTGTCTTTTGAGAAAACTGAACAGAAGTAGCTATTGAAATGGTCAGCAATCTCCTTATTCCCATTAATGCATGTTTTATTCCCAGTACTAAGCTTCGTGATGCCGCAGTTTTTCTTCTTCTTATCACTAATATATCTGAAGAAGGTTTTATCCCCCTTCTTTACAGATTTTGCAATTTCTTCCTCTTTTGAGGCTTTAGCAGCATATATTATCTGTTTCGCTTCCTTCTGTCTCATTTTATACACCTCCCTATCAGCTATACTTCCAGACTCTTTATACCTCCTATAGGCAGCCTTTTTTTCATTGACTATAGCCCTTACATCATTGCTAAACCATAGCGGTTTCTTCTTCCTTTTACCTTTAGTTATTTGTCTTACATACAGTCCAGTGGCTTTTAAGATGGCCTTTTTTAATACAGTCCACTGGGTGCTCGCTCCTGCCATTTTATCCCTCCCCTTTAATTCATTATCTAAATATTCCCCCATTGCATTAAAATTTGTTTTTCTGAAATCCAGTACTTTGGTTGCATTATAGGATTGCTCACAATGAGTTTTTACATCAAACCACAAACATAGATGGTCACTGCAACCTAAATTTTCTCCCACCTTGACCTCTGAAACCCAATTCCCATTCGTAAAAACTAAATCTAGGATATTCTCCCCTCTAGTTGGTGTCTTAACCAGCTGTGCCAGAGCTGCTCTTGTAAAGGCCTCTACTATATTCTTACTTTTGCATGTAAGGGCACTGGGGATATTCCAGTCAACATCAGGCATGTTGAAATCACCCATAACCACAATATCTCCCTTTACTGCCATTTGGGTAATTTCATCCACCATCTTGTTGTCATATTCCTCGGATTGCCCTGGTGTTTATGGGAACTTGGGAGGGGGGATTTTAGGAAGGAACAGATGCAGCGATAAAGCATTCTTTTGAATGGTTTAAGAACCCCATATGCCCACTGGGGCTGGAAGTGAAGTAAGGGCTGGCCATGCTGGGATAATCTAACAGGGCAGCATGACAAGTTTGTGGGTGAAGGACAAGGGATGTGAATTTCAACTAAGTGGAAAACTCAGATACAGGTTTCCCTATGTAGGTGTCAGGATGGTTCAGGAAATAAATTGGAATTTTGAGGAGTACTTTGACTCAGATACTGATTTAGTTCAGATGTTATCTGGAACCTTGACAACTATATTTTAAGCTGCAAAATATATTATTTTGGAATCGCAGAATAGAATGCTTTCTTTGGCACCACCAGATTTATTTCTTATAGCAAACACGATTCCTGGAACAAAATTGCCCATGTCTGGACATAGAACTCTTGGTTGTACTAGTTAGGACAGCAAAATAGATTACAAAGACAGCATTTAACACATAATACTTAATCTTTTGTTGATATTATCTGTTTACTAATCCTTTCTAATTCCTCTGAGACATCACTGTAGTCTTATTGATACTTTGAGGAAATGAAACACTAAAGTATAGGAATAAAACACTTCTAAAGTGGAAAGCTAGCATTTACTTAGTTCTTCCAAATCAATTAGTGAAAACCTACTGCCAGATTTAAGGAGTTACTTCAAGAAAGCCTAAAAGATCAGGGTACATCAAGGGCATATTTTACTATCTTTCATTTGAATGCAAGACCACAATGACCCATTACAAGACCCCCAATTTGGAGTTTCAATAAACTAGAAGAATTAGAAATGGTCCAGAATAAATTCATAAGATGAGTTTTAGCCTTACCCACATCAATGTTTCCTCTAATTTTTTTTGGTGTGGGCGGAAAAGTATAGTGTCTGAGCGGTAGTCCTTTCGGGACTGGGTGGCATAGAAGCATAAATGAATGAATGAATGAATGAATGAATGAATGAATAAATAAATAAATAAATAAGAGGGGGGAAATCCCCTTCTTTTTTATTAAAATAAATTAATAATAAAATAAAACCAAAATCTATTATTATTAAAACTAAAACAACCAGCTTTCTTTCTCTATCTCACTATTTCTCTCTCTCTCTCTCTCTCTCTCTCTCTCTCTTGCTTTCTTTCTCTCTCTCTCTTGCTTTCTTTCTTGCTTTCTCTCTCTTTCTCTCTCTTTCTCTTGCTATCTCTTGCTATCTCTCTCTTTCACCCGGGAAGCCCACGTGGGAGGGACTCAGCCACATGCACCCATCGGACTCCTGGTGCCTGGACAGCTGACTCCCTCCCCCCTCCATCCCCCTCATGTCCGCCTCCTTACTGGCCGTCACAGGCCCCTTGCCATCCATGGTCTCCAAGGGTGATCCTGCATGTGACGTCACCGCTGGGGCCAAGGTGGGTGCCTCTACCATCACCGACCCCTCACCGGCACAGCGGTTCTCTCTCACTCCTTTTCTCTCTCTCTCTTGCTTTCTTTCTCTCTCTTTCTCTCTTTCTCTCTTGCTACCCATTCAATGGTGGCCAAGTCCATGCTCTCGATGTGGGCCACCACCAAGCTCCCCTCCCCCCCCACCCTGCAGCCTGGGCTTTGCTGAGAGCTGGCTTGAAAAGGGAGTCCAAGGCACTTGGGATTGGGACCAGAGATCCTGGGGGCAAGGCATTCCCTCGGCACATCTTGGGAGTCCCGCAAGGGTGAAGCCCAGCTAGAGAGAAGTCTTTTGTTTCTGTGAAATCTCTCTTTGGCTGGGCTCCACCCCCATGGGACTCCCAGCCACGTGGGGGGGGAGGCCAAGTTTTTAATCAAGCAGCCTTTTAAACCCAAACAACCCTCCCCCTGTGTGCCATCCCTAGCCTGGGATCTCCACCCCCTCCTCTGTCACTTACCCCATCACGCGCAATCCAGATCTTCTTCCTCTTTGGCAGATCTTAGCGATTGTAGCCAGGAAGAGGCAAGAGAGCAAACGGGCAATCCAGGACGGCATGGGGGATTCCTGATGGCTGCGTGGGTGCGCACCCACGCAGCTTAGAGGGAACATTGACCCACATGTATATGAACAGCAATGTTGAAATTGGAAGTTATCTTTCCATCAACAAGGGTTAAGAAAGCAGTAATCTTATAGGAAACTAGTCCCCATGTTTGATACTTATTTGACAAAACAATGCCTTCACAAACAATTTAACAGTAATAGATGAATGAATCTGCATCTAAAACTAATCTTACAATTCTTGCTAGGTCAGGAACGTCATACACTACTGAGGGACTATTTATTTTTGGAAGATTTTAGACAAAATACCGAATATGTAAGCTTAAGTTATGTAAGTGGTACCATTTTTTTTAAAGAAGGACAAGGAATGTCATACTATTCACTGCATCTTACTTTCCATTCCCTGAGACAAGGTTTTACAGAACGTTGCGTTCAAACAAAGCCAACAGCCTATTTGGATAGAAGATATAAAGGATTACCAACTTCACATTCTATATGCATTTCTAATCACTTACAGGTGGAAGATCTGACCAATTACTTATTATATTGCAGACTTCATCAGGATTCATCACACCTCTTGTAATCCAACCAAATCAATCTAGTTTAGAAGAAAAAAAGAAAAAAAGAAAAAAGAAAAAAAGGGTCAAAAAAAGGGTCAACAAGGGCAATACATAAAAAGCCCACACTAGAACTTGGATACTACTTAGTAGAATTGTTTCTGGGTTTGGTAGAAGCAGCACAGATCTGAAGGAGAAAAGTTAAAAGGCATTATACACATTTGTGCTGCTTCTACCACCATTAGTTACCAACATTCTACATATTTCATAAAAATGATATTTTAATTAATGGCATTAATTAAGGTCCAGAACTACCAACTATCCATTCCAACCCTTCTGTCCTTCTCAATCCACATTTCAGTGATCAAAGTTAGTAAACTGTACCAATTAATAAGGGCAAGTAATCAATGATCATATTTTTTAGTCCTATTCAGAATAGGTCAATGTAATTGCATATATCCTGCTAAATTTGGCTGTTCACAAAAGACAGAGATGAAGGAGCCTCTACAGGCAAGATAAGCTTCTAACCAGCAATTCTACTCCCCCACCCCCAACTGAATTGCAAGATATCCAGTGATCAAAAACAGAACAATCTCTCATTTAGAGATAGTCAAGTCAATGGGAAAAGTTAAAGCTTGCCCTTATAAAAATTCTTGGGAATTTTGAAAATTAAATTAGTTAGTGTTTAGGGACTTTATGAACTGCTTCAGCACAATATAAGCTCTTTTGTGGTCTTTTGGGAGACTAGGACTTTCCTTAACTATTAAAACAGGTACAGGGTTTTTTAAAATTGTCATAAAAGTTCTGGGCAGATGTCTTTTAAGGCATCAACTATCTTTTCTATTTTTATCCCATTCTCTCTAAAATATAGTGCACGGTACAGGGAATACAGTACAGGGGTCTGGAAGCTGAGTGCCAAGGAATTGAGGCCTTTGAATATAGTGCTAGAGAAGACTCTTGTGAGTCCCTTGGACTGCAAGGCAATCAAGCTGGTCAGTCCTAGAGGAGATCAACCCTGACTGCTCTTTTTAAGGCCAGACCCTGAAGATGAAACTCAAATACTTTGGCCACCTAATGAGAAGGAAGAACTCACCGGAGAAGAGCCCACTGCTGGGAATGATTGCGGGCAAAAGAAGAAGGGAACAACAGAGAATGAGGTGGCTGGATGGAGTCACTGAAGCAGTCAGTGTGAGCTTAAATGGATTCTGGGAGATGGTAGAGGACAGGAAGGCCTGGAGGAACATTGTGCATGGGATTGTGATGTGTGACATGTCTTTGTGAACACAGGGGGCTGAGTATCCAGTCATGTTATCTCTATTATTTAACCAAACAAGGACAACTGGTCATTTTAATATTTGAATATATCCCCAATGTTATGTTTCATTTCAAGACCATATTGAACTGAATGCAACATTATTATTGTAAGCTGCCCCAAGTTCTACGGGATTGGGCGGCATAGAAGTCGAATAAATTAAACATATTAAATATCCCATACAATATTTATTTTGAGAATGTTCAAGTAATTTATTTGCTATACAAAATATAAATTATTTGTTTGCTATACAAAATATAAAGTTTACAACATACAAGCATTGTACCTAAGGTCCCATGTCTGAGCCTTTATGTTACTAAGACTCACTTCCTTGCTTCTAATGCAGGCTCATTACCAAGCTCTTCATTTTGTTGCTCTTGCCCAACAGCTTCAGACCATGAATTTTCAAGTGCCTAATAAAAAGAAAGCATTCGCTTATCCCACTCATCATTTTACAATTTAAGATTAACTGTTTTCTGTCATAGCCAGATAGCTTTAAAATAATTAATTCAATTTAGTGTTTGGAAGTTAATTAAATACTTTAGTTGGCTATGTAATTAGAAATTATTTGATTTCAAATTTGAAATAACAGTGAGACTTCAGATGGGGAGTCTGCTTGAATGAATAAGTAAACCAGACAAAATCAGATATCATCATCACAACCATTGCAACACCTATTGGGAAAAGTGAAATTAAAGCACAGTCCAAGCAGCAGTTTATAACATCAGGAATAGACAAATACAGTGATCCCTCGATTAGCACGGTCTCGATTAGCGCGAAACGCTGCAACGTGGTTTTTCAAAAAATATTAATTAAAAAATAAGTTCTCTCTCTCTTTCTCTCCCTGTTGCCGGCGTGGTATATGAGAGAGAAAGAGAGAGGCAGAGAAAGAGAGAGGCAGAGGTCGGGCGCATTACCGGGAGGTGGAGGCGGCGTGGGGACGCTGGGTGCCGGGGACACCGAGGAGGGGGTGGACGTGGCCTCTCAGCTGCAGAGCCGAACAAGGGCGGAGGCAACGGCGGAGTCCGGCGCTGGGGCCATGCGGGGCCGCTCATCCAGGGGGGCGTGGACTGGCAAGTCGCCCTCCTTTCTCTTTCTTTCTCTCGCTTATACCACACCGGTAACAGGGGGAGAAAGAGAGAGAGCGGCCCCCTAGATGAGTGGCTCCGCATGGCCCCAGCGCCGCCCAGGCAAAGGGGAAACCCCAAGATCGCTTGCCGCTTGCCGTATTGCAGCGAAGGAGGCGAAGCAAGGCTCCAAGCTGCAATACGGCAAGCGGCAAGCGGCAAGCGATCTTGGGGTTTCCCCTTTGCCTGGGCGGTGGGAAGACCAAGGGAAGGTTCCTTCAGCCGCCCAACACCTGATCCGCTCCGCAGCGCGGCAGCAGCGAGGAGCCGAAGATGGGGTTTCCCCTTTGCCTTTACCCCATCTTCGGCTCCTCGCTGCTTCCGCGCTGCGGAGCAGATCAGCTGTTGGGCGGCTGAAGGAATCTTCCCTTGGTCTTCCCCGCCACCCACACGCAAACTCCACCATCTGCGCATGTGCGGCCATGAAAAAAAATGGCGCGCATGCGTAGATGGTGTTTTTTACTTCCGCACCACTATAACGCGGAAATCGATTAGCGCGGGAGGTCTTGGAACGTAACCCCCGCGCTAATCGAGAGATCACTGTATTGTAGTTCTCCTATCTGTTAGTTCTCTCTAGCATGCTCCTTTCAATTTTTAAAGGAAGGCATTACTATTGTTTCCATGCTTTAATTCAGTGAATATGTAACTGGCTCCTCTTTTCTTTGTTATGTACATTAACAATGATAATGGTAGATTCCAAATAAAGGCAAGAGAATTGTATAAAGGATAAATGCATATGAATATATTTGTATGCTGCTCTGATTTTCCTTGGAGTTGAAATGAAGAAGCTAATTTCAAGGTTAATTAATTACTTAGAAATAGTTCTTGATCACCCACCTTCACATATGGGAACTATCATTTCTTTTCACTAGTGATCCCAGTGAAAGATTTACATATATTTATATGCACAGATTTACTTAGATGGCACACATAGCCCTCAATTGCCTTCAACATAACTGAGAGGATCCATCTCTGGTATGTCTGCAATAATACATTTTACACAAGCTTTACTTTTAAATTTTTAAATGTGTTTTAGATAAAACATTTGAATTAAAATGTATTTAATGCAAAATAATTGGAGGATTAATGAATCCCATCACTTGCCTCAGCTCCTGCTAACCTAATAGTTTGTAAGTATGTAAATGCACGTAGATAAATAGTTACCACTTTAGTGGGAAGGTATTCCATGTTTCACAGTACATATTGCCATTTGGTGTGATATTATGCTGACCACATGACTGCAGAAATATTTTCAGACAGTGCTAGCTCAGAAACAGAGATGTTCCTTAAAATTGGTTAAAACTACTGGAGTAAAACTCACACGGACTCTTTTACTTTTTAAGTTAAATGACAATGTTTAGTAGTACCGAGGAAAAATGTTATATTCAAATGTTTTATAACAGTAATGGAGAACCTATGGCACACAGGCCCAAAGTGGCAGGTGGAACCATGTTGCCTGGTACGCATGGCATTGCCCGTTCCTCTTCTGGGTTTCTTGGCACATATGTGCGTGTGATGATCAGATGGCCTTCATGCATGTGACAGTGCCAGAAACTGGAAGAACCGGTCTTCTGTTTTCCGACATGAGCATGTGCATCTGCCAGCTGATTGTCACATGCACATGCATGCCAGTAACTGGAAAACTAGATGTCTGGCATGCATGTCCATGCCGGAAACCGGAAGTCCATTTTCCAGCACATGCATGCCCCCTGGGCAGCTCCTCTTCCGGGTTGCATGCCAGCCGAGTGCTCACTCCCTTTTTGGCACTGAAAAAGTTCACCATCACTGGTTTATTGAAGAGTCTGTGGAGAAGGGCGGCATACAAATCTAATAAATAATAAGGTTCTGTCTTAGTTGCTTTAACCTGGGTTGATAGGTCTTTGTCTTTTTATTTTTAATTTCTGATAATATGTTTTTTCAGGCAATTGGTCATTTGCTATATATCTAGAAGTAGAGAAGGTGTTATTGCATAGATTTTAAAACTAATATTTAGTACCTGTAGGAGAAGACCAGGCTGAGCTTGAGGGAGGGGGGTCAAATGTAATCATGGGTCCCTTTGCATTTGCCCCCATAAGAGATCTAAGTCCAGCCCACCTTGAATTTCTTTCTATTCTTATCTCCCATGCATTTCCTTTAATGGTCACTTGACCAGATTCTTTTAGAGCGTTAAGCTTGCAATAAATCTTTATATTCATTTGAACTGTCTGAATCTCCTGATTTCCCCAGTGTTTGACAATACCAGGATTTTTATTTTTTAGATTTTCACATGGAGTGTTTGCTGGGATTATTTAATATCCCATGACAAATAGATCAAGTTACTATACAACCAGTCTTTGGACAACTTGCCCACATATTAATTCAGTTTTAAATTACTATTTTACATTTATATTAAATTTAAGGTAATAATAGTACAATATAATACAAAATTTTCTTTGCTTGATATTTCTTTCCCATGTGCATTCATTAAATCCACCTTAATAAATATGTAATAATGTCTTAAATCATTGCCAGAATTTGTATGAATTGTGATATTGCAAGTAGCATAGTGGCAAACTTGCTTGCTTTATTCCTGTTGCAGAATTCTGACTTAGAGCAAACAGCAGGTAAATAAGAAGAGAGAGTCTGTAAGGATAAAAAAAACACTAACTCCCAACTCCAGAGACTTAGCATTTGGGGGTATATAGCTCTGTTTTGCTAAAGGGAGATAATCCATTGACTGATGGTTGTTTCCCCTTATCTGGTTTGTTATACCACTGGTTTGGCAACCTCTTCTTTCTTGTTATTATTTTATTTTATTTTAGTATTTTATTTTATTTTATTATTTTTATTTTATTTTAAGTTCATAGTAGGTATTTCTGATAACTTGGCTTTGAGTTTCAGGAATTATTTAATCTAAATGTTTGTTCTCATGCTGTGGCTTTACAGAGTTTTTTCTTTTATTATTTATTATAATCATAAAGTATTAATATTATTATTTTATTGTTTAAATGTAAATCATTTACATTGAAAATTATATAAATTATTTATTCAATAGCTTTGGATAATACTGAAATACTCATGTTTTGCACCTGGGTAAGAAAAGTTAGGAATGTAACGTGAACATATCATACAAATATATAAAAGACAAGTGTTAAGGAATTTTAACATAGATAATCCTGGGAGGTACTATGTTTTGCTGTCAGGGATTCCTAGCACCTGACGGAATGCCAGCTTCCTGACCGCAGCACATATTTTAAATGTAATCTAGAATGACTTTTAGTAGTATCATTTTGTAGTTATTTGGGATTTATTAAGAATTGGCCAGTGTGTTGTGGTTCAGCTTGAGCTGCGTCTCTGCTGCCTCCATGCCCGGGGGAGGCTGAGAGCGGAGAGGAGAGTTCTTGGCAGTCAGACAGCAGTCACGAAAGTGAAAATGATGCAAGGCCTGGGAGCCCTGGGGGAGGGCTATCTCAAGCAAGTAGCTGTGATTCCCTGGAGTCCCTGGATGACGATGCACAAGCTATCATTAGTATGCGGCAGAGACGCATAGCTCAAAGGAGGAATTAACTGCGGAGATATTATCAGCATTGAATGAGGAACACCAGGGTGTTGGGTGTGGTCCTCATTGGCAGGGAAGGGTTTATAAGGCATGAGAACCATTCCGGCAGCGTGGAGTGTTATCAAAGTGGAGTTGGTGTTATCTGCATTTTCTCTCAGCGTTTTTGTTCCTGGCTCGTGGCCCAGCAGTCTTGAAGACCGGGGGAGGTTTGTGTCTGTTAGCAACAGCCTCGTTTGACATTCGGGATCCTGTTTTGCTGTATGAACAATTGCTTTCGTGTTGCTTTTGGAGTTCCAGTGCTTTCCTGACTTGTAAGGACATTTTCTGTTGGTTCTTTGCTTTTTACCATTATAAAACTGTGTTTGGATTCAACCGGTGTGTCTGGCTTATCTTTTTGGGTTGGTCATAGCTTCCGGAGTGACCCAGACAGAACACTGTGTAACTGTGCAGACGGCTTCAAAGTGAGTAGAAACAGTCTGAGGAAGCCAGTGTTGTAAACTCTATAAAACCACAACATAAAGACTACCTTTTAGATTAAATAGTTCCTAACAAGCAAAGCCAAGTTATCAGCAATAATTAGTATTAAGTTAAAGAAAAACAGCACAAAGACAGAGCTTTTCTATCTGTTATATAGAATGTAAAAGGAGCAACTGTATCTGACAGTTATAAATAAGTTATGTGCTTGTGGTCAATAAAATGAGCTTCTGTCTCTTAGGGAATAAATCAACTGAATTGAGAAATGCTTATTTATCTAGAGACTATGTAGACAAGACCTTTCAGATTGTAATGGCTTCGTTCCTATTCTTGAATGATAGTTTCCCTGCTGTCAGGGAAAACAAGGGACTTGGAGGAAGCAGAACATTATTTCAAGGATAAGGGAACATTTCTTGTAGGAAAATTCTGGTTCTTGATTGATATACTATATCTTCTTACACTGAGGATACTGCTCTGGGAGGCTCGTAGATTATGAATGTGGGAGTATTAGACATACATTAGAACCCAGACAGATGGTTTCTTATTAGCATGTAAATCACATTGTGATTTGATTGCCCGGTGTGAAATTGAGAATGTCACATTCCATCTAAGCAACAGTCATACTGTGAAAGTTACCACCAATGACATTAGAAAATGTAATTGCCCAGTTCTAAAACCAGATGTATGTTGTTTGGCATTAAACTGAAGTCCAGAATTGACAAGGTAGCATTTTAAGAAGTTATATTTGTTCTATATGCTGGGCAGTTAGACAGATTTTGCTCAGTGATCTCAGAATATGAAGGGAATAGTGGTGTCAAATACAGTAGAACCTCGACATAAGAGCTGCTCTATATACGAGCATTTCGAGATGCGAGCTAGGAGGGGAGAGATATTTTGATTCTACTTATGAGCCCAAATTCGGGGTATGAGCGTTCCTTCCGCCGCCGCCAGGCTCCGCCCGGCTGTCATTTTGTAGAGAAGCAAGAAGCGGAGGAAGAGCTGGATGCTGGCGGCGGCGGAGGAAGGCAAATGCGGCTTGGAAGCTGGGAGGGGGCGGAATATGGGAGGAGAGAGGCAGCCTCCACGCTTTCCTTTCGGAGGAAGAGCTAAGTGGCCAAAGACGTTCCGCCCCCCTCCCAGCTTCCAAGCCGCATTCACCTTCCTCTGCCGCCGCCAGCCGGAGTGAGCTGCTGGGCTGCGCGAGGCGGGAGAAGCCCGGACAACGCTGGAGCGCTGGGCAGCACTACTGCCGCCGCCGCCGCCGCGGGGAGAGGCGGGCATGTGGGCTGGTGGCATTGGGCTTGGTGGAAAGTCCGGGGGCAGCTCCAGCAACTCCCCTCCCGTGGCTGCTGTTGAGGCGGCAGCGGCGTCCGCCTCCGGCGCGTGGCTCTCCATTCTTCTCTTTCCCCCTCTCGGGCTCCGAATGCGGCAGCGGGAAGAGGAAACGAGGCGCAAGGCAGCACGTCTGCAGGAACGGGTGGTGGGGCGCCGTTGTTGTCCTCACGGCGCAAAGCCACACAGTCCCGGATCGCTTGCTTCCCCGGCCAGCAAGCCGGCTGCCTGGGAAAGCGTTTTTCAAATGCGCTGCTTTCCCAGGCAGCCAGCTTGCTGGCCGGGAAAGCAAGCGATCCGGGACTGTGTGGCTTTGCGCCGTGAGGACAACAACGGCACCCCACCACCCGTTCCTGCAGACGCGCTGCCTTGCGCCTCGTTACCTCTTCCCGCCACCGCATTCGGAGCCCGAGAGGGGGAAAGAGAAGAATGGAGAGAGAGAGCCGCGCGTCGGAGGCGGACACTGCTACCGCCTCAACAGCAGCCACGGGAGGGGAGTCGCAATCACACCGACACGCGCCTCTAGCTAGTCAGAGAATGTGAGTGCGGGGAGGGGGGTTCCTCTCTTCTTATGCCTCCCCGCCACCCCCACCCCCTCCGCTTTCTCCTTGCGTCGGCTTTCGCCCCCCCTCCTCCTCCTCACGCCCTCTGCCTTCCACCGAGCGTGCGCGCGCCCACATTTTGTCTAGTGCTGCGCGCGGGGCACCTGCTCGTCTGGTTTGCCGGCTGCTGCTTGTTTGCTGCTGTCGCCAGCGCCACCCATTGCTGCCGAGGCTAAAAAGTCTGCTTCTTCCAGCCGCCCTTCTTCCAGCCGCCGAGCTTGTGGCGAGCGAGTCCGGGCTCCTCCGGTGGGGTTTGCCCCCTTTCCCCCGCCCACTCCTTTCCCCCCTTTGCTTGGAAACTGGCTGCTGGGAAGCCCCCCCCCCGCCCAGCTGTCACCTTTTAAAACAGCCCCCGGGCTGTTTTAAAAGGTGACAGCCGGGCAGCAGCGGTTTTTTGCGGGTTTTTTTGTTGTTGTTGCACGCATTAATCGCTTTTCCATTGTTTCCTATGGGAAACAATGTTTCATCATACAAGCTTTCCGACTTACGAGCCTCCTTCCCGCACCAATTAAATTCGTAAGTCGGGGTTCTACTGTATATCGTTTTAGACTTTGTTTGGGACATGATTTTAGACAAACTAAAGCTATACAAGAAAGATGGAGTCTACTTCAAAAATAATGGAACTAGGCTGCTGGTGCATTATATCAAATATATGATACAGACGCTTCAAGAATAGTCTCTAGGGAATGGTGAACATTGGTAAATAGCATCTAGTTTGAAAGGGTTGATATTTTAGAAAATATTATGATGGCTGAGTTGAGAAATGAGTTAGAAATATTAAAAAATGGATCTAGAGACAGTTCAAATAGGGATGAAAAGGTGACAACAATTTAAAAGTTTCATATCATAAAAAGACATTTAAAATATTTGAAAATAAACGTAGTTTAGAGCTATGAATATTTTTATTCAAATTTAGAAGTTTTTGAGTGCAATTTCTATATAGCATCACCATGAAGGGCAATATTTTGCTATAAATGCAAACTGAAGCCTTGACAAAGTTTCTCACCCAACTTTTCATTTTCTAATTGGCTAACTAATAGAAAATATTTATTTATTTATTCCATTTTTATGCCACCCTTCTCCTTAGACTCAGGGCGGCTTACAACATGTTAGCAATAGCACTTTTTTAACAGAGCAAGGCTATTGCCCCCACAATCCGGGTCCTCATTTTACCCACCTCAGAAGGATGGAAGGCTGAGTCAACCTTGAGCCGGTGATGAGATTTGAACCGCTGACCTTCAGATCTACAAGTCAGCTTCAGTGGCCTGCAGTGCAGCACTCAATTTTCTAATAAGAATGAGAAGTGAATTTCAAAAAAGGAAAAAGAGTTTAGTTCAGAGTACAATTTAGTCATCTTGGGGAAATGAGCTCACCAAATTTGCTAATGATACCTAAATATTCAGGATAATAAAACAAAGGAGAAGAATCTCTTTAATCTGGATTACTAGCCAACTAGATGAAAATGTTGTTCAAATTAGAAATAGAGTTGTAAGGGACCTTGAAGGTATTCTAGTCCAACCCTCTGCTTAGGCAAGAAACCCTATACCACCTCAGACAAATGGTTATCCAACATCTTTTTTAAAATGTCCAATGCTGGAGCACCCATAATTTCTCGAGGAAAGTTGTTCCACTGATTAATTGTACTAACTGTCCAGAAACTTTTCCTTAATTCTTAGTTGTTTCTCTCCTCAATTGCTTTCCACCCATTGCTTTTTCTCCTACCATTAGGTGCTTTGGAGAATAGATTGACTCCCTCTCCTTGGTGGTAGCATCTGAGATATTGGCTGCTATTATGTCTCCCCTAGTCCTTCTTTCATTAACCTAGACATATCCAGTTCATGCAACCATTCTTCATATATTTTATAGCCTTCAGTCACCTAATCATCTTTGTTGCTCTTGTCTGCACTTTTTCTCTAGTCTCAACATCTTTTTTACATTTTGGTGACCAAAACTGAATGCAGTATTCCAAGTGTGGGTTATCAAGTGGTATTAATACTTCATGTGATCTTGATTTTATCCCTTTGTTAATGCAGCCTAGAACTGTGTTGGCTTTTTTGGCAGCTGCTGTACACTGCTAGCTCATTTTTAAATAGTTGTCCACTAGGACTCCAAGATCTCTCTCACAGTTACTACTGTTGAGCAAGGTACCACATGTACTGTACCTGTGCATTTGTTTTTCTCGCCTAAATGTAGAACCTTATTTTTTTCACCAATGAATTTCATTTTGTTAGATAGCACCCAATGTTCAAGTCTGTCAAGATCCTTCTGTATCTTGAGCCTATCTTCTGTAGAGTTGACTATTCCTGCCAATTTGGTTTCATTAGCAAATTTGATGAGTTCCCCATCTATCCCTTCATCCAAGTCATTGATGAAGATGTTGAAGAGTACTGGGCCTAAAGCAGAACCTTGGGGTACTTCTCTACATACTTCCCTTCATGTAGATTCAGATCCATTGAGCACTGCATATTGAGTGTGGTTGGTCAGCCAGTTATGAATCCATCTGGTGATGATTAAATATTAAATATTATTAAATTAAATATGTATTAAGTGACTTGCATCTGATTTTTAAAATTCCACATATATACTAATGCAATACAAGCTAGTCATATTTAACTTTCTTATAACAGGTAGCTCAATGAACATGTCAACTCAGTGAGACCAACTATGAAGACATCAATTCTGTATTAAGGGCCATTATAAAACTAATTCCAAATAGAAATGCCAACTTTGTAATAGTGTTACAGAAATCTGTGATATGTTCACATCTTAGGCACTGTGTACATTCTCTATGAACCTTCAAATATTATTTATTTATTTATTTATTTATTACTTAGATTTGTATGCCGCCCCTCTCCGAAGACTCGGGGCGGCTCACAACATGTAAAAACAAATCATAAGCAATCAGACAAATTTAAAATATTTAAATATTTAAAAAACCCCATATGCTAACAGATACACACACAGACATACCATGCATAAATTAAACGTGCCCAGGGGGAGATGTTTCAGTTCCCCCATGCCTGACGGCAAAGGTGGGTTTTAAGGAGTTTACGGAAGGCAGGAAGAGTAGGGGCAGTTCTAATCTCTGTATATATTCTGGTCATGTTTGAAAAGGAATATTATAGAGCAAATAATGAGAGAAGAGATTGATCAAAAGCATCAGGAGGCTTAGACGATCTTGAAAGAAAAATGCTAGGGAATGTGGGATCCTTTATTTTTTAAAATAGAGAGTGGAACAAGATGTATATAATCACTCATGGCATGAAAAAAATTGGACAGAAAAAATATTCACCTTGTCTGACCAGAGTTCATCCATTCTGTTGTGGTTAGCTCTGGCCCAGCTCCTGCCCCAAGGAATGTGGAGGTGGAGGTGGGAAAAACATCCACATGCCACAGGCCTGTTTTGCTCCCGACAGAGTCTGCCAGTGAATTATCCTCTGATGAAGGAAGTGTGGGTGATATGGAAGAGGGGGTTTGGCAGACAACTCAGGAGGAGATCAATCATCTTTATCTTTGCTGGATTCAGATCAGGAATGTATGACAGACCCATGCATGCGAAGAGTTATGCATAGGAGAGAACAACTTAAGAAATATTACAGGAAATAAGAGAGGCCACCTATGTTTGGGTGGGGCTCCAGTAATTAGAGCTGCTGATAAAAATAGCAGCGTGCTGGCTTGGCCGTTGTGGAAGATTATCTGATCGTAGTTCATCAAGATTAATTGTTGTTTCCTGATTGTATTCAAGACTGTGTTTGGATTCTTAGATTCCTGGATTTGGGATTATACTTCATTGTGAGTGTTTATCCCTGTTTGGACAACAGTAGCTGTGACCCAATTTCACAGTTACTGAGTTAATAATTGGACTTCGTTCTTGTATTGTATTCGAACTGTGCCTTGTTGCTACAAGCAATCCCTTTGAAGTTTAAAAGGGAGTTTTTTCTTCTCTTCTGTTGATAAAGAACATTTATTTGCATTCTATCGTGTGTGTGTGTCTGCTTGGACTAATTAACCTGTAATTAAGGGTGGTTGGCACACGCCGGCAGAACACATTCTATATTGAATCATGAAATTTATTATCATAATAAGTGGTAATGGTACTTAAATGTGGATGTCTTTGGATTAGATATATTTGTTGAAAAATATTGTCTATACAGACCTATTGATATAAATAACACAATGTTACTTTTTAGTTGATGGCAATATATCACAGAATGCATATGGTAAGGAAACAATGGTGTGGTTAGAATGCACTTTTATTTCCTATTTACCCAACAGTATAATGAGTAAAAGGAAAAATCTTAAAGAACAGGAAGTAGAGTCACAACCAAGATAATGGTAAACCAAGTTATTTGAGTATGGGGCAAAAATGTAATTTAGAAAGCATCTTAACCATGATTGTCCCTAATTTTCATGAAGATAAAGGAAAACACATTCAGACCTTTAGGTTTCTGTATGTATAACCTTACTATAAAATATGAGTAGTATTAGTTTATGTGTCCTTGGTTCCAAGTCCTAGACAGCTGATATGTAGAGATATTCAGCTGACTACTTTGAGAGCCAAAATGATGGACAATGTACCTTGGCTGATATACAAGAACTATTGTTATTTCCCATTTGATTTTACACTTAACATATTATCAGTAAGCTCTGGATTTTGAAGAAGTGGATCAAAAGAGTATTAACACCCCAGTATTAATGTTGGAGAAGACTCATGAAGGTACCATGCACAGAGGCCCCACAGAGGCTCCTCCGGGCCATCTCCACCAAGGGGCCGCAGCTTTCCACTGCTGCAGCCTATTCAAGGCCTCGACTGGACACTTTCTTGTACTATGCCAAAGTTGAGCTGGTCCCTCCAACTCCTGCTGAAATTCCCAAGGCAATTGAGAGCCTGAAAACATTGCTGAAGTGTTACCAGACTGGGTGCTTTGCACAACTCACAATCAAAGAAACTGTGAAGAATGGCTTGGTGGCTACTGAAGTACTAATGTGGTTTTACATTAAAGAAATCAAAGGCAAATGTGGCCCGATTTGATGTAATGTTTGAAGAAGTTTCTTTTGATTCCTTCTTTTGATGTCTTAATAACATTAAACTGTGTCACTGAGATTTAAAAAAGAAAGAAAAAGAAAATACCATGCAGAGCCAATAAAGTAAACAAATGAATCATTGAATAAATGAACCTTTATCATTGGGAACAAATGACCAGGGTCAAATTATTATATTCTGAACACATTATGCAAAGACACAGTTCTCTGGAGAAGTCTATAATGCTGGGAAAGGTAGATGGAAAGAGAAGGGAATATTCACCAGAGAAGTGTTGAATTACAGTGATGGAGGTTGCCCTGTTGGAAAACCTGAAGGACTAGGTTATGGACAACATCATGGACAACATCTATGTGGTTGCCTAGGGTCAACACCAATTTGCCTGTACATGATCAATCTGTTGCTTTATTTTCTATTTGCTATACTGTATATCAATTAGTTGCTTTATTTTCCTTGCCATGTTTTATATCTCATCTTAATCTCAACTGCCCCTTGAACTTTTCATTGCTTTGATATGTTGTCATTGGAAAAATAGATGCTTTGAGAGACCATCATATTTACTGAACTAGTTTTCTCCTAAGATTGTTCTTCTTTATAGCCCCAATTAGCTTTCCATAGTTGGTTTACTGCAGTGAATGACATTAAAAGGAGTTGTGTGAGTGTTTCAATTACATGACCTTTTCTATCTATATGGCTGTTATCAACAATTTATTCAGTACATTTGTTTCCTGTTAGAAAAAGGAACATGTCATCAGCAGTTTTGAAAGTAGTTAGAGCTTTATTAATAAAGTGACAGTATACTATTCTTTTGCTGGAAATAAGTTCAGACCGTTGAGCTGAAAAATCTCATTTACGCCATCATACAGCATTCCTTCTCCTCTAATTATAATCTCCCTTGATATAAATTCTAATAGTTTCAAGTCTTTCTCTATTCAGCTACTGGCAATGTATAACAGCAGCAAGAATTATTTTTCTCTTTATTCTTTAGACAAAGCTGGCATAATAGGCTACGTAAGTGGGATTGGTTTAAAAGAAAAAAAATATTCTAGACTTCAAGATACTCACTTAATTGTTTTAAGTGAGTATCTAGGCAGATGGTCACATAAGGATTGGATCTGATATGAAAATTATTAGCTCAATTACTTTTTGACTATTGATCAGTAAATAGACCACCTCATTTTCAACTTTAAAATTCTAAGAAGCAGCATAATTTCATTTTGTGCTTAACTAGCTGTTTCTGCTTAATAAAGTCATGACACGATATCCTAAAGATTTAAGCATTTGTCCCCAAAAACAATAATACCAACATCAGTAAAGGTAGTGATCACTAAATATATACCAGAAAACTAAAAATAATTTAAAAGGTAAAGGAAGAGCTCTTAGAGCACCAGCCATTCCCACAGTTGTGTGCTTCTCTGAGCTTCCCATGCAAGGTTATAAAAATTTGTTACAAAATTCAAAATCAGAAGCGCACACAGATGACTGATTCAGCTTTATTCAATAACTTCTTTATAAACATAATAACAAATGAATTTGCAATACCATTAGCAGAGTTCTTCTTCAAGAAGTTACAGACAGCAGAGAACAGTTAGTTTCATTTCAGCAGAGTTCAGAGTGGAGGAGTACATATTGGAGACTGAGCCACACCACCCAGCATTATACTTCTCAGTTTCAATTCTCTGCACAGACTCAAAAGTGTTTACCTCTCAATGGCTGACTTAGTTGCTATACCTATTCATTGGCCGACCTTTTTATCACTGACTCTCCCAGTTCATGAACATCTTAACAAAGGTTGCTGAGCAATTTTTAACCGCTTTCTGGAAGGCCAGGAGAGTGTGGCCTGCTTCACCTGGGAGGGGTGATTTTCCACAAGGCAAGGGAAACAGCAGAGAAGACTCTCTTCCTGTACCCTGTCAGTGAGAATTCTTTAACTGAAAGAGTCTTCAACATGCCTTTCCTGACAGATCTGGTGGGATAGGCTGATGTAATGAGACTATAATGTTTCATAGATAGCTTGTAGGGCTTTAAAGCCCACAGCCAATATCTTCAATTGGACTTAGAAGCACACTGGCACTGATGCAGTTCAGGAAGAAAATGTGTTACATATGCCCTTATTTGGGCACCCACAATTGCTCATTCAACTGGATTCTGCACCAGCTTAATCTTTGGATTCTTTTCAAGGGTAGTTTTTTTTGAAGAACATCTTGCAGCAGTATAGACTGGAGAGGACCACAATATGAGTGACTGAATGGAAAGCCTCCCTATCCAGCAAAAGGTATAACTTTCCTTAAGATGAAATTAAACAAAGATTATCCGAGTCATGACTGACACCTGTTGTTTGACACAGGAGTTGTAACCGTAAGAGGACCTTCCAGGTTATGCACTAGGTCTGTCTGAAATAGTGCAATCCATCCAAGATCAAAGATGATAAACTCCTGGATACAGATGGATAATCCATAACTGCCCCGTCTTATCAAGGTTCAAATGAAGTCTGTTATTTCCCATTCAGGCTCTCACAGTCTACATGCAACATGAAAGAATATCCATAGCATCACACACTTCACCTAGGATGGAGATATAAATCTGGATATCATCCACTTATTGGTGATACCTCATTCAGTGGTGATTGATGATCTCACCAGGTGGTTTCATGTAAATGTTAAAAAGAAATGGATAGAGCACCAGGCCCTGTGGTACCCCACAAAGGAGAGACTGGGAGCTGGACCTGTTACTCCCTATAAACACATATTAGAACTGGTTTCAGAGGAAGGAGGTGAACCAGCACAAAACTGTGCTACCTGCCTAAATCTAACCAAAACGATACCAGGATTGATGGTATTGAAAGCTGTCAACAGATCTGGAAGAATAAGGATGAATGTACCACTTCTATCCTGCTCCCACCAGAGATTGTCCATGGGTGCAACTAATGCCATTTCAATGTCATATCCCAGGTTTGAATTGCATAGCTATTTCAAAAATGTAAATCATGAACTATAAAAATATGCCAAATGTATACTTTTAGAGGCACATTTTAAACACAAATGTAAGATCTACTAAACTCAAATATATGTAATTATTTGGGCTCCATCTTGATGAAAAAGTGATAGGAAAATCATAAACCTCTCACCATACAAACTGGCCAGTGCAGACAACAACAATTGCTAAGCAAATATTTCAAGCTGTAAATACAAGAAATATTTAATATGTATAATCAATGTTTGTTCCTTGCAACATGTTATGTAGAGCAAGCAGGGTCTTGGTCAGAAAAGTGACCAATGCATCCTTGAAATTGGGAACGATCACAAATATTTATCTTAGAAATTATATTGATATTCTCGAAGGGCAGAATATTTTAATAAGTCTCCATATTTAAGGATGATGTTCAGGTATATCTTGGTTATGCAATTTTATTTTCTGTATCAATTCATTGTTATATAGAGCTGACTTTTGAATTTTGAAAAGATGGAGAAGTAAATCTGGAAATTCAGCTTTTGTCTATGACTCATTGAGCCAACTGCATCTTTTTTCAAGAAAGGATGTCCTTTCCTGGAAACAGACTCAGCTGCCTTAATTCTTCAGAATGATCTTAAGTATATCTTCCAAATCAAATAGTAAATATAGTGTAGCCCTAAACCTCCAACCTAGGCCACAGCTTTTATCCAGGTACTAACCAGCTGCAATTCTGCTTAGTTTTTCAATATCATCCATTTTTAGGTAGACATTACCTGCTAGTTATGTAATTAATATAGAGCAGCGGTCCCCAAACTACGGCCCACGGGCCGGATGCGGCCCACTGAGGTCTTTTAACCGGCCCGCGGCAGCACACGAGATTTTACCGATTGATATAATAAGAGGGAGAAATAGAGAGGGAGAGAGAAATGAAGAGAAGAGATAGAAAGGGAGAGAGAGAAAGGGAGATATAGAGAGAGGGTGAGAGAGAGAAAGTGTGAGAGATACAAAGAGGGAGAGTTAGAAAGAGAGTGAGTGAGAGAAAGAGAGAAGAGAGAGAGAAAGAAAGGGAAAGAGGGAGAGATAGAGAGGGAGAGAGAAAGGAAGAGGGAGAGATGGAAAGAGAGAGAGAGAAAGAGAAAAATGAGAAAATGATGGAGGGAAAGAACGAGGGAGAGGAAAATGAAACAAATGAGAGAAAAGGAAGAGGGAAGAGAGAAGTGGAGAGGAAGGAGGGAGGGAAGGAAGGAAGGAAGGAGAAATGGAGTTTGTTGATTTAAGTTTAAATTTACTTGTTAATAAAGAAGTATAAATTACTTTATTACTTAATTATTAATTACTTAATTACTTATTACTTCTTCTTTATTTTAAATATTGTATTTGTTCCCATTTTGTTTTTTACCTTAAATAAGGTATGTGTAATGTGCATAGGGATTTGTTCATAGGTTTTATTTATAGTCCGGCCCTCCAACAGTCTGAGGGACAGTGAACTGGCCCCCTGTGTAAAAAGTTTGGGGACCCCTGATATAGAGCTTCCCTCAATCTTCATATTCTGTATCATTAGTCAACAATGAAGAATCATCTTGCCATAGAGAAGGCTATATATTATTAATACTGAACATGTAAAAATGTTATTGAATTTAATGGAATTTCTGCCTTAAAATAAAAGTTAGCATGCCAATACTAGGTCTCCTTTATGTAAATCTTCTTATCTTGAGCAAAAATGTAATTACATGAGGTTCGGAAGCTTATCCAACACTGTGGAGACATTATTAGCCAGGCCCAGGAATATTATGTGTAACTGAATAGCTTTAACCATGAAATAGTCTGGAAAAAAAGGATTGTATCTAACTTTGTATATGTAAGAAAGTGCTGAACATGTTGCATATACATAGACATTAATAAACTATTTAGGAAACATGCAAGATAAATAATATGCTAGCCTTGCATATGAGTCTGAAGTGCATATTAGACAGAGCAGAATCGTAGTTGATTCTAAAACCCTTTATTACTGGTCCACACATGCACAACTCTTCTGCACATGCACAGAAGCATCCTGGGTGGGTGGAGAGTCCCAGGTGGGTAGACGGAGTGTAGCCTCCCACCACCAGCACTATCGGTTCTTAGAACTAGGCCAAACTGGAAGCAATCCACCGCTGGAGCAGACACATTGAAACTGTCTGATGATACTACACAGGAAAGAGACAAATAACAAAAACCTAGTTGTTGTCTTCTATTGTATGAAAGAAGCAAATATATAGGCACAATAAAATACATTGCTTAGGTTAGGAGATAATGTATCAGTAGAAAGGATTGACTTGCAGCCTCCTTAGGCTGCAGAGGCACCAGGTCAGCAAATAGTAAAGTCTCCCCATGACCCTTCCTATTGCAAAGGTCATGTTTTAATCTTATGCTCTTGAAGGCTCCTCTATGTTCCTTGGGTGCTGTTGTGGTTAGCTCTGGCCCAGCTCCTGCCCCAAGGAATGTGGAGGTGGAGGAGGGGGAGACATCCACATGCCGCAGGCCTGTTTTGCTCCCAGTAGAATCTGCCGACAAAGTCTCCTCTGACCAAGGAAGCGTGAGTGACAGGGAAGAGGGGAGTTTGGCAAACAGCCCAGGAGGAGATCAGTCATCTGTATCATCCCTGGATTCTGAACAAGAATTAATGACACATCCACGCATGCGTAGAGTGATGCATAGGAGACAACAACTGAAGGAGTATTACAAGAGTAAATGAGGCCACCTGTGGTTGGGTGGGGCTGCTGTAATTAGTGCTACAGATAAAAGTGCAGCCTCGTGTTTTAGCCTCATGGCAGTTTATCTGATTCATTGTTTCATCAAGATCGTGGTTTTTGCTCTTCAGGATTGTGTGTGTGGACTCTCTGGATTTTAGAATTGGACTCAATTTCCCAGTTATTGGGTGAGCAATTGGACTGCATTTAACCTGTGCCTTGTGTGCACCAGAAAATCCCTTTGACATTTAAAAAGGGAGCTGTTTCTGTTTTTCTGTTTATAAAAACTTTTGGGTTTTCCTTTTATTGTATGGTGTGTGTCTTCCTGGACTAATTACTCTGTAATTACAGGCGGTTGAGACAAGCTGGCAGAACAGGTGCCAGAGATTATTATAGTTTTTGATGCCCCTAAAATATACTTTGTTGCATCTATCTTCAAACATTTGCATGAACATATTTTTAAGGTTGTGCTAGCCATCCTTGCAAATATATATTTCTCTCATTTTCTGCCCTTTCATTGCAGTACATTTCTAGTCATGAAAAGTTAAATCTGTCCCTAGAAGCTTTTTTAAAGAGATGAGAACTCTAAATAACTCTTCCCCACCATTTCATGTATTTCAATATTCCAATACAGTTCAATAATTCTTCACACACATTTGGATGATGTCCTAAGAGCAGCAACATAGCTCCATATATCACACATTAGCTATAAAGAAATCACTTATCATGACTACTTTTATGCAATGTATGAACTTGGTCAGTTGCAATGGAACCCATAATCTCTATCATTTGTGGGTATTGTCATGATACATACATTCATTCATTCATTCTTCCCACCACTCCCATCTTATGGTTATCTGTGTGTAGTTTGTGGAATTTGGGAGCAGCATACACAAGACTTCAAGGCATGATATTCTTTTTCCTGTTGCTACCTGCCAGAATCTGCCTCTCAACTGAATTCAATAATAACAATACTGGATAACTTTACAAGATGTGGAATTCCCACAGGGTTATTAAAGATGCAATTTTGTATAAGGTGCAATGTGTGGAGATGAAGATGTAACTCAACTAACAACAATAATAATTCAATTTATGCTTATTCTTGGATTGGACATTTTCAAGTTTATACTCAGTACATCTTGTCACCCAAAGGTCTCCCAATTGCATAAACAGTTTAAGAATTGATTTCCCAAGTGGAAAATAGCAGTCTCACAAAAACATAGTTTATCGGAATTTTTGCAATCTAGACCCACTTAATGGTAATTTCTGCTAGCCTGTCTCTTTGCTGCCATAAGAAACGCTTTTCAGATTCTAAAAAAACCCAACAACCCAATTTAGCAAATTTAGCCATTTCCTCCACATACAAACAATGGGAGAAAGTCTTAATCCTATGAAGTACCACCTATCAGCTATTAATAATAAATAAATTATACACTAGATGTTTCTATTATAGACTTCTTGATTTAATGCTTTCCAACAACTTCCTAGACCCAACGCAGATCAAATTGGTATCATTGATATCACTGCATTCCGATACTATCATGCAAGTTAAGGTAAATTGTAAAGGGAATCTACCTGAAACTTTTCCTGTCCTAAGGAATATAAAGCAAGATTGCATTCCATCCTTATTATTGTTTAATTTATATATTGGTAGGTGATTGGAATCTTTATTAAATCAGAATTTCTCCATCTTTTGCCCATTTTGGTTCTTATTCTTCCCTATATCAATGGTGCAGCTATTCTTTCCTGAGGTGGATTTGTACAGATGTCTTGAAGAATTACCTTCTTATTGCTATAGTGAATGCCATGAAACCAATAACTTAATATTCTTAATATTAAGAGTCCTAATATTCTTCAGAAAGCATTTCAATTTCCTCATTAGCTTGAAGATTAATGATAGATCTATTGAGCAAATCATAACCTTTAAGTACTTAGATATCTAGCTTCAACCATCTAGTCATAGAATCAATCAAGCAAAAGATTGACCTCCTTATAAAATCTCCCAAAACACCTTTGCAATTATTAAATATGTATGTCACTAACAACTATGTACCAGAGCTATCAAATCATTCAAGATTAGGTTCAATGCTATATGCCATTTATTTTTGTATTAATAAAGATGCTTTGAGATGTGAAGATGCCCAATTTAAATTTTTAAAGGTTCCTGAAATTTTACCTCTAACCTCCTTGTATGGCTGAAGTTAGACTACATCCCTTTAGAAGCCCTTTGGAATTCTGCCTCCTCAGATACTGGTTGAAGTTAATGCTTTGGGGAATATCTTAGGTGTACCCCACCTTACTAGAAAGGTTTGGCTATTCACTAAGAAAATAAATTGGTCTTGATCTGCTTTTATCCATCACAAACTATCTCACCCCTGTTAAAGCCTTTGTAAGCTTCAACTGAAGATCTGAAATCTAGATTTCAAAATTGATAGAACCAAATTGATAGAACATCCATTACAGGTCAATAACCCCCCTCCCCTGCTCCATATATATGTATGTGTGTATGTATGTATGTATGTATGTATGTATGTATGTATCAAATGTTTTTAGCTGAAATTTTTTAAAATTAAGGGAGACTAGGATGGTACCATTTTGGCCTTGTTCTGGCCTCATCAGCTAGCCACACCCTTCCTTACTGGGATTCGATCTGGCAGCTTCTGCCTTGTAAGGCAGAGAATTAACAGTTGAGCCACCAGGCCTGATCCCTCCAGCTCTGTACCGGAGAGGGGCTATATATGTTTTTTTTAATGTCGGATCACCCTGATATATTGAAGGAACATCACAGCTACTTTTTGCCTCTAGGCCCAACCCAGGACCATTTCAAGGCAGTTAATTTATTCATAGCCGACAACTATATTCTGTATATATCAAATGTTTTTAGCTGAATTTTTTTAAAATTAAGGGAGACTAGGATGGTACCATTTTGGCCTTGTTCTGGCCTCATCAGCTAGCCACACCCTTCCTTACTGGGATTCGATCTGGCAGCTTCTGCCTTGTGAGGCAGAGAATTAACAGTTGAGCCACCAGGCCTGATCCCTCCAGCTCTGTACCAGGGAGGGGCTATATGTCATTCCATTTTACTTCTTCTAATAAGGGTGATAATTTTTTCACAATATTTATGGCTGGCACTTCTGGCGCTTCCCTACACAATTAATAGTTTTAAAGTCTTCTGTATAACTTCTGATTTACTTTACTTTTTATTTTGTGTCATTTTTATATTTGATGTGCTGTAATATTATTTTCTTTTGAATATCAATCTTGGACCGTAAAGAAATAAATTTAAATAAATATTGTATAATACCTCAATCAATTCTTAAGTTTTCTTAGCTGTCTTCCTTAACTGTACTGCTCATAATTTCCTTCAAGTTTGCATTTAATTAACAGCTTATCCATCTTTGAATATATCTTTTTTGATAGAATTCAATTAATGTTCAGCTTTCCTCAAATTTGGCCTTGGCTTTCAAATATTTCACCTTCCTATGCCCTTTTAAGTACTGCATTTCAATTTCAACAACAAATTAAGTTTTATTAAAATTGTCATAAATTAATTCATTGCATCCAGCCACACAGCAGTAAACCAGATTGGTTATGCTTACTGAAGTTTGAAATAATATGTCAACTTGTATTGTAAACTGTTGAGATAAAATGTGTTATGACAAGAGTTTTGATAACAATAAAAATGAATGGAAAAGTTAATTGTCTACAGCATATTTATATTTTTATAACCTTTCCAGTCCTTGACAAGTGGTAGCTTTTTTTAAAAGTTCATTTTATTCTGCATTTTTCAGGCAGAATAATTTATTAGGCAGCATTTTGTTCACTGAATAAAGAAGCGTATCCACAAATCTGGAAAAAATCCTATGCAAATCAATTGCTTTATTAGTCTACTCAGACTAATTACAAAATGATAAATAGTACCAATTTTGCAGATAATAAATGTCCTGAATTACTCAATAGAAAAAGCCATTAAAATCATAAATATGACAATTGTATTGATATATCTGCACTCACTTATTATAGAAAAGCAATATGATCATTTATCAACAAGAAATTTAATTGTTGCTTTTTGACTATAGAAGAAAAACTAAGGAATGCCATTTGGAGTGCAAGATTCTGCAGGATCATCTTACCTCTACTGAAAGAGTAAAAGTACTGATCCATAGTTGTAAAACTAGTTGAAAAACAAACATTGGAGTGATGTTTGCAGTATTCCTGCCTTCAGGAGAAGCTTGCTTGCTTGCTTGCTTGCTTGCTTGCTTGCTTGCTTGCTTGCTTGCTTGCTTGCTTGCTTGCTTGCTTGCTTGCTTGCTTGCTTGCTTGCTTGCTTGCTTGCTTGCTTGCTTGCTTGCTTGCTTGCTTGCTTGCTTGCTTGCTTGCTTGTTTTGATCTCTAATGGGAAAACAAGATGTGTGGCAAAAAAAAATCTGCTGCTTGCAAAAAAACCTAAAGTAAATAGAAAAACTGAAGACAAGATAGCTAGATACTATCACTGAAGATACAAACATGAGCATCTAAAATTCAAAAATGTAGTGACCTGCAATCCTGGGTATTTGGTCACAAAGAGTTGAGAGCAATTGAATGACTGAACACTTTAAACCCAATTTGTTCTTCTATGTATATCTGAGGCAAAAAGCTCTACTGACTTCTTCAATAGAATATTACAACATTGTGTTTTACTTTAAATGACAATATCCACATTGCTCCATCTCGCAGTGCTACCTGAGACAGGATTATTCTATACTGCAGCTTTTACAAGTCCTCAATTTACAATCACAACTGAGCCTAAAATCTGTTGCTATGGTCTTTTGGCCACTGTTTTAAGTGATTCAAGTGATCATTAAGCAAATCTGGTTTCTCCTATTGACTTTGCTAGTCAGAAGCTTGCTGGGAAGGTTATAAAGGGTGATCACTTGACCCCAGAACAGTGCAAATGTCATAAATTCATGCCAAGCAACTGAATTGTGATCATGTGACCATGAGGATTCTGTAATGGTCTTAAGTGTGAAAAACAGTCATAACTCATTTTTTCAATGCTGATGTAATTTTGAAACAGATAGTTATAAGTGGAGGACTACCTACAGTATATTCAGTTTTTTGATTTTGCATGAAATGTTGTAAATGTAAAAAAACCTTAGTTGCTACTGTCCTTTCTAGGTCCTCAAATTTACTAATATAAATAGGTTGGATACCATGTTTTAAGTATGAACATTATTTTACTACTGCCAATCTCCTCATGATTTTGAATTCTTCAGATTTTGGGTAAGGGGATAAAGATGGGGAGAGGAGTTTTCTGATACACCAATGGGGGAATGGTCCTAGTCAGAGGATGAAGAGGACATTAGAATGGATGACCCACTCATAGATGCTAGATCCCTCATTGGTACATCAGCCCCCTTTGGTAGTTCCTCAGGTTCATCCAGGTCACTTTCTCCCTCACTCTCTGCATCAGCTGGCAACCCCACTGGCCCAAGGTATCCAGAGGGGCCTGGCTCATCCTCCTCAGAATCTAACATTACCAGAAGTGGACAAGGAGTGCTCACAACACTTCCCATCTACTTACAGGACTATTTGGAACACAAATAACTATTTGTTTGTTTATTTGTTTGTTTGTTTGTTGTCAAGTATGTATTGGTAATTTACATAGATGTAACTTTATTTATATATATAAGTTGGATACTGATAAGAGGGATGGTAGGCACTTATGTACGACCCTTACTGACCTCTTAGGAATCAGGCGAGGTCAACAGTGGACAGACTAATGGAAAAGTTTTGGGGGCTAGGTGACAAAATCAGGTAGTGAGTTCCAGGCATTAACTACCAGTCTTATTTGGAGTGGTTTACTTTGAGTTTGTATCTCTTGTTGTGGTTGAAGCTGAAAAAGTTGTTAACAGGAAGGACATTGTAGCAGATAATTTTATGAGCTATGCTTAAGTCATGCTAAAGGCAACGTTGTTTTAAGCTTTCTAAGCCCAGGATTTCAAGTCTGGTTGCATGAGGTATACTGTTGCGGGTAGAGGAGTGTAGGGGTCTTCTTGTAAAGTATCTCTGGACACTTTCTAATGTATTTATGTCTGATATGTGGTGTGGGTTCCAGACATTCAAGAATTTTGTATGCTCTGGTTAGTAGTGTGATATTACCAGAGAAGAAGCTACTTATGATTAGATTAACAACTCTTGAAGTCTTTTGGGTAAGGTTGTTGCAGTGGGCCTTGGCACTTTAGTGATTTGATATGAGTATTCCAAGGTCTTTGACAGAGTGAGGGTCACCTGCAAGGTCTTGTCTATTCAGCTTATATTTGGTGTTCTAATTATTTTTGCCAAAATGTAGGACAGAGCATTTGTTGATTGAGATTTAGAATTGCCAGATGTTTGAACATTCAGACACCAAGTCAAGGTCTTTCTGGAGGGTAGCAGTGTTATTGGTGGTGTAAAAGATTTTTACATCATCAGCGAAGAGAATATAGTCACTTGCAATGAGGTCGCAAAGGTTATTTATATAGAGTATAAAGAATGTTGGTCCTAGTATGCTGCCCTGAGGTACACCACTTTTAACAAGAATAGGATTAGATAGGGTGCTCCCTATTTTGACCACTTGTTGTCTGATTGACAAGAACACAGTTATGCAGTCATGTAGAGGTCCAGAGATGCCGTATGATTTCACTTTCAGAAGTAGTTTATCATGAGCCACTGAGTCGAAGGCTTTACAGAGGTCTATGTAATTTGTGCCTATTGTTTTGTCCTGGTCATATTTTTGCAGTGTAGTAGTTGTGGATTGCAGGATAATTTTTTCCTGTAACTGAATTGTTTGTTTCAAAGTAGGTTGTTAGTTTCTAGGTGGAGGGTAATGTATTGGTTTATGATTGATTCCATGACTTTGCATGTGATGCAGCACAGTGAGATCAGTCTGTAGTTTTCTACTAGACTGGGATCTCCCTTTTTGAAGATGGGATGACTGTGGCTAGTGACCATAGGTGTCAGCGCCCCAAATAGCATCTGAGAAATAAATCAGATTCCAGTTTAATTCTCTCATCCAAGGTTCTATATATTATCAGAGCCATGTTGGTCACACCATTGCCATCCTGATACTAACTCCCTTCCAGTACCCCACCCAGGTTAAGGTCCATCCCCCATTCCCACACCCACAAGTTCATTACAACGACCAGTCTAAATGCAGGGATTTCATCAACATCCTCCTTACATCCGCTGGTGCAGAACAAAGGATGACCTTGTACTCAAAGAAAGGGATTTGTTGTGACTAGTAACTTTCCCTCTCATGCAACTACCCCTCCCAGTTTCCATAATACTATTCTACTGTGGCAGGCCAAAGTCTCTAACTCCAAATGATTGCTTCGGCCTGACAATAGGTTTGGTAGGAAAATCCTGTAGGATTTTTCAAAGATTATGCTTAGTGGTTCAGCTATGGCTGTGGAGAGCTTTTTTTTAGGAAGTATGCACATAGCCCATCAGGTCTGATTGACACAGAAGGTTTTAAGCTGCACATTGCTTTTTCAACATTGTCTTCAGTGAAGTCTACTTGTGTTAAATCATTGTGAGTATTTGTGGTATGTCTATGGAATGAGTCATTGCTGTTTACAAAGACTGAGTCAAAGAATGTGTTGAAGAGATTAGCTTTGATTGTTTCATCGTAGCATTCTTTGTTGCTGCGTCCTTTTAGTGGTGGGAAGGGTCTTGAGTGCTTGAGTTTGCTATTTATGAAGTTGTAGAAGGCGCGGTTGGATTTTGTGCACAGACGTTTTCCTCTTGTTTGCTGTAATAATTGGAACATTCCATCTTTATTTGGTGGCATATATTTTTGTAGCAGTTTTTAAAGTTAGCTACATAGCTTGCTTTGTTTTTTCACCAGAGGAATTTTGGGGGGGACTCTGTAACAAAGTAGGAAGCGAAGTGTAGTATTTAAGGGCAGATCACAGACAATGGTTTCAGGAAGGTGAGATCATGTGTAACTTGGATATTTTTAAGGATAAATGTCTTTTGTAAAATATAGCTACTCAGCCTCCTCTGCAGGTTTCACAGTCAGACTGGAAGATAAAGTAGTTTCTTGCTGTGATGATGGAGTCAGGGAGGGAGGCATTTAGCCATGTTTCACCGACAAAAAATAATGTTGAAGGTGTCAGTGTTTAGTAGTGGGAGGAATTTGGGCATTTTTTGAACTATGCTATTTGCATAGATTAGTTTGCATTTGAGAATAGTATTGGATTGGATTGAGGAAGTAAGGGGCGTGCTTACCTAGTCTTGGTTGGTGGTGTGTGGGATGTTATTTTGTTGTTGGGAGATGGTGGATGTTGTGGGATGAATTGTGGATCTTGTTTTTGATGTGGTCAGCATGGTAATCTATGTATAAGTTTGTTTTACCTAAATCTAGTTGCCTTTTGAGTTCCACACAGAGTTCACAGGAGCAGATGCATTGTAATAGTGATAGATCTGGTCTGGATCTACGTTTGCTGTGAATGGTATTGTTTCTGGTAATGCAGTTTATAAAGTAGATTAATTTCCATTTGCTAGACTTGTTTTTACAAACCGCTCTGCAGAATTGGGGGGCCACTGAGCCGTCATTATTCTTGTGCTCAGGACCATCTCTGGAAACTTTAATGATTTGGGGTGTAATTGTTTGTGTATGATGGCTGCTGATGATGTTGCATACTTTGGTGGTGGCAGACTCATCATTTTCTTCCAGTCCAAATAGGATTGCATTATGATATTTTTGCTCACACTTGATGGGGTCTTTGACTATAGTGGAGATGTCAGTGGTTGAGTTGGTAGGTCCTTGTGGTTGTGGTTGATGTAGTGGTTGAGATGGTGGTTGTTGAGTGGTGCTAGGTATTTGGTTTGTTGGGTTTGCATTTTTCTGTGCTTGGATTTTTTCCCCCAAAGATGTAAAACTTGGTTCGAGGTATGTTAGTAATTGTGATTTTAGGTATGCCAGTAGTCATGATTCTGTTTTGTTTCAATAGTTTCTATGGTTGTTAGTTGACTCTTTGTAGTTGCTTCTAAGGTATGGAGACTGTCAGACATAGCAATGAAATTGTCCCGTTTTGGTGAGCAGGATGGGCATATATAGAAAAATGAAGGAGTTTCTTGGACAAAGTTGGCTACCTGCTTGGGTTTTTTTAGGCAGGAGTGGTGTGCAAATTTGGTGCATATGTGGCATTTCTTGGAAGCGTCCTGTTCATTGATGGCAACATTGTATTTATAGTACTGTATGTGCTGGGATCATTTAAGTTGCTGCTGTTTTCCCGGACTTTTGTTTGTGGGTTTTTGGAGCTTTTTCCTGCCATGGTCACTGATTAGTTTGTATTTGTATTTTGCTGGTGGTGGTGGATTTTTTTTAAAGGAGCTATTTGTATGATACACTTATTTAACACTTGTTTCTGTTACTTATATTCTTTGAACAATTATTTCTTACCTTTCCAGCATCTCCTAGCCTTTCGTAAGCTCCTTAAAACCCACCTCTGTCGTCAGGCATGGGGGAATTGACATGTTCCTTCCCCCCTAGGCTTATAAAATTTATGTATGGTATGCTAGTGTGTATGATTGGTTTTAACTTGTGGTGTTTTAAAATTAATTTAAATATTGGATTTGTTTACATTGTATGGCGATTGCTGTGAGCCGCCCCGAGTCTGCGGAGAGGGGCGGCATACAAATCTGATTAATAAAATAAATAAGATTAATAAATCTCCATCATATTTTGTCTCTCCATTTTTCCTCCTCTCCCCTCTACTCTATCTCCCCATCCCCTCTGTATTTTTGCTATCTTTCCACAAAAGAGGAAGGGATTATTTTTCTGTGTACATATTTCTGTATATGAAAGTAGTTTAAAAATGAAAAAGAATAACCAAAAAGAAAATAAGATAACAAATTTGTTTAAACCTGTTGAAAAAAAAGTTAGAAGGCACTTGGTTTTTGTAATCCTCCCTCCCTCCCCCCCTCTTTCTTTCAATTGAAAGAGAATGGTTGATATACAAATAAATTAATTCTGTACATAGTAGAACTTATTTTACTGATGAACAACTTTGAAATATAATTAAATAATTGATTCATTTATGATTAAATGTATTTACTAGTTCAGTTAATACTAATTTCTGACATATCTTCTCTGGAGAATATAAATTCTAGCTGATATATTTTCTGGGTGAAGGGTTAGGAATAATCTTAAAATGAAGGCTGTCTTCCCTGTGGATACATTCATAAGGTAAGTACAGAGAACAGAATAAACAAGAATATTTTGTTTCTTCAATAAATTATTTTCCATTAATGACTAATTTTAATCTCTAAAATCAGCTTATGTTCTAAATATAATAAATTCAAACGGAAATCAGTAATAACCACAAAATGTACTCAAGCATACTTAGAAAGAAATATTCTAGTGACTTCAACCATCAGCAGTAATATTTATATTTAATAAGCAAATAATAAACATGACATTAAATAGCAAAGTTTACAAAGAGTAGAAGTCATCCATGAAATTGACAATTAACTGGGTAGTCTTGTTATTGCTGAGATTTTAAAAAGGAAATTTACACTGTTACATTTATATTGTACACTATTGTTTCTGAATCATTCAGTCACTTCAATGAAATTTTCTGTTTTAGCCAGTGTGTGTGTGTGTGTGTGTGTGTGTGTGTGGTGTGTGTCTCTCTGTGTGTGGTTCTTTAGAATCATAGCAAATAGGGGAAATACGTTATGATTTGAATACCAAATAATAAACTCCAGCTACATTCAGTAACTTTGTGATACATTTGGAGAAAAGTTTGGGAGAAGACTTTCTGAATCCTAAACCAGTTAGGTCCCACAGTGTGGGTCTTCTCCGGGTCCCATCAACTAAACAATGTTGCTTGGCGGGACCCAGGGGAAGAGCCTTCTCTGTGGTGGCCCCGGCCCTCTGAAACCAACTCCCCCCAGAGATTAGAACTGCCCCCACTCTCCTTGCCTTTCATAAGCTTCTTAAAACCCACCTCTGCCGCCAAGCATGGGGGAACTGAGATACTCTTTCCCCCTAGGCCTTTACAATTTTATGCATGGTATGTCTGTATGTATGTTTGTCTTTGTTTTTGGTCTTTTCCTTTGTTCCCACTAAGATTAGAAAAAAACAAAAGTCCCAATCTTCTATACGGCAAACTTGCCAGCACAACTTTTAATCTCCTTCTTCATCTCTCCTGCATTTTTCCTTAGTTCCTCTTTCCAGGTGACTTCAAACTTCAAAAACCATCGATCTTTGCATTTCTCAGCTGCTGCGTCTTGGACAGCTTTTGTAAGCCGATTTCCACTGCCACCAGTCGAGGGCCCTAAGTCAGTTCTCTGTGGAGTATGACAACCCCTACCAGATCCCCGACAGTGTCCCTCTTCTTTATTATCCCTCCAGGGCAGTTTCAACCTGGTTCCAGTTGGGTGACAGAGATTCGAGGCTCCCCTGTGGAGCACAGGAAACTCTGTGTCACCTTGATGCCCCTCTTCCTATGCATTAATAATTAAATCAATTATTTTTTCATACATTTTTTGTATTATTACATCAGAAATCCTTTTAGACCAGGAGTCTTTCCTGCATTCATTCAGTGCAACATTAGGGTTACAGCTAAACCAACATTGAGTTTAGGAAATTTCTTAAAGATTTATTATGTTGTTAAAAATGTTATTTGCTCATTTGGTGTCCCCAAAGTAAAGTATAAAGCTCTAGAAACAACAAACCTCTCACCCTTGAGTTTAAATGGATTTTACCCACAGAGTTCTTGATTATAAACATTATATTACATTGTCACAGTTGTTTCAATCAAGAGGCCAATTATTTTCCTGTTTTTCCCACTACTCCAAATAAATCTGCTGCATATGCTTTAATTAATATTCAGTTAAAGAACCTAAAACAAATTCAAATCCCTAGCCACTTTCAGAAATCTGTAGCAATAAACCTATATAAAAAACAAACCACCAAAACAGAAGTATTTCTGAGCTGTAATTACTTAGATTTACTGAGAAAAAGTTATAAGGACAACACAAGAATTCTAAATGGTACATTTGTTTTCAAATGCAGTGTGTGTGAGATTGTTCATGCAAGTATGCATGAAGACTTATTTCAAAGCAATTAACACCTAAATTTCTTTCTCTTTTGCTTTCAGTGGAAAGAGAAATGCAACTTATTTGCCCCTTTTGGGAATGTGAGCTGCTGCCTTTGAGCAATTTTTGGATAATAATAAATACCCTTAAATGTATGTGATTCACTATGATACTCCTAATTATATGCCTTGTCCTTAAATAAAGTAGAACAACAAGATATCCAGGCAAACACACACATACACACACACTCAAAATATGAAATACTCAGCTGGAGTTAATAACACCATATTCACATTTTAAACACCCCAAGTGTTGAAGATTGAAATTTCTTGTGCAACTATTGGAATTTTATCATGGAGAATGTGGATTTTTTCCCCCCAAAAGTCAACTTCAGTTAATAATTTTTTTTCTTCTCTCATTAAGAACTCAGACCTTTATATTCCTTAGAAGCTGTGTTGTCTATTTCAGAGGAAGAAAGGATCATGTGGGCAGATTGAGTCTGTTTAAATAAAATTTACCGTAATTATATCAATAAAGCTTGAATAAAATTATTTACTTCTAGTCTGTTAAACTTATCACACCTAGTCTAATGAAAATAATAGCAGTGTTCCAATATTGCAGCAGAGGCGGAATAACGACGCGGACACAGAACTGGATTTAAAACTGGGTCATTTTTATTAATTAAATTATCATTTATTTAATTCAACATAATATGGACCTGCAGAGGTCAACCGAATTACTTCCGGGGCAGAAATGGTGTCATAAAAACTTCTGGGGCAACATATGGGCATAGCTCCATGCTGATCCAGGTGAAGGGGCTGCGCCTTCACCTGGATCCCAGCCATGCAATGTATGTGGGAGGTCTCACCGTCCAACCCCTGAAAGGGGATAGAAATGGGCGAGACCCAAAGGCCAGTTCTTCCCAATTGCTCAGATCAATTTAAAGGCACCATGAGCCCTTGGAGAGAGTCTGCCAATCATCCCCAAAGATGCCCAATGGAGAACACGCAGTTGCTAAACACCACCCAATTTCCGCCCCTAACCTGCCAACCCAAAGACCAAAGGTAAGCCAATTAAAACTAAACAGGGAGCGAAGCACCCCCTAACCATTCATCCCGCACCACAGTGTGGAATAGGCAAAAAAACGGTCGCAGAAAATACTGAGACCGCCAAAAATTCCTATTCGGCCCCCTAAGTGCAACCCCAGTAGCACACTGAAAGATAGGGAGGGAGGGCTGGTGTTCGCCTGCTTGTTGTCAGGGGCGAAAAGGAAACCCCAAGCCTGCACAGCCCCTTTTATAGGGCTGGCAGGCTCCGCCTCTGGCAACGTCAACGGGCCAGGCCAATGACCAGCATGGCCGAGATCTCACGAAATCTTGCGAGATCCCAGCCTTTTCAAGATGGCGGCTACGCTGGGAGCCGCATCTCCCAGGCCTGCCGCAAATCCGGGCCGGGGAGGTAAGTCACCAGCCAGGCATTTGAGGAATTGCCACAAAAAAGAGAAGGTCAATCTATTTTCCAAAGGACCGGAAGGCAGGAGAGGAAGTAATGGACAGAAATTAATTAAGAAGAGAATCAACCTACAACTAAGGAGAAATGTCTGTCAATTAGAACAAGCAACTAGTGGAACAGTTTGCCTTTAGACGTTTTAGGTGCTCCATCACTGGAGGCTTTTAAGAAGAGACTGGACAGCCGTTTGTCTGAAATGGTATTTGAAATGATCTCCTGCTTGAGAAGATGATTGACTAGAGACTTCCAGGGTCCCTTCCAACTCTTAAGATCTTCTATATTGTTATATTCTGGAATATTTTTGAAGATACCTCTGCAGACCTGGCTGAATTCACAGATACTGTAACATCATATGTCAGCTTCTGTGAAGGTCTATGTGTACTGACCAGAAACTTGCAATTATACAGCAACAACAAATCTTGGTTCACAGCTAAACTTAAGCAGGCGCGTCATTCCAAAAAGGAAGCCTATAGAAAAGGTGACAAAATGTTGTACAATCAGGCCAGAAATGTACAAGGGAGATCAGAGCAGCAAAAAGGAACTACTCTAAAAAGCTAAAGAATCAGTCTCAACAAATCAATCAGCAAACATGTGGAGAACTCTTAAAAATATCACTGGTTACGACAAACTTCCCAGGCTGAAGAAAATCAGCAACTGACAAATGATCTGAATATATTTTACTGTAGGTTTTAAAGGAAACTACAGCCACCTATCTCCACAACCCCCATTTTAGACACACCAAAAACAGCCAAGCCTCCCACAACTGACCCCATCCCATAGGGTTCACAACCCCTAGTGATAGCAGAAAAGGAAGTGCAAGATTTTTAAAAAGTCTTTCAGAACTAGCTCCTTATAAATCTTATAACAATATATAAAAGTAAATTATATTTCTTTTATATATTGTTGTATTTATGATGTTGTACACCGCCCTGAGTCACTATGAGAAGAGCAGCATAGAAATCTAATTAATAAATAATAATAAATTAATAAACTAAACTTGTGGTGCGAACGGAACCATCTGGAACTGAATACACTCAAAACCACTCTTAAATTTGTTTATTTATTTATTTATTTATTTATTTATTTATTTGCCGCCTCTCTTCGCAGACGATTGATTTGATTTGATTTGATTTGATTTGATTTGATTTGATTTGTATGCCTCCCCTCTCCAAGGACTTGGGGTGGCTCACAACATATTAAAACAATATGCAATATACATATCTAAAAAAACCAATTAATATAGCTAAAAAAACTTTTAAAACTCTAATAACATTTAAAATCATTTGTTCCGATCAACACTGCAAGGCATACTACACTCGTCGGCCAGGGGCCTAGGGTCTAATGGTCCCAAGCCTGGCAGCACAGATAGGTCTTTAAACTTTTACGGAAGGCGAGGAGGGTGAGGGCAGTGCAAATCTCTGGAGGGAGCTGATTCCAGAGTGCCGGGCCCCCAACAGAGAAGGCTCTTCCCCTAGGTCCCACCAAACAACATTGTCTAGTTGACAGGACCTGGATAAAGCTGACTCTGTGGGACCTAACCGGTCACTGGGACTCATGCAGCAGAAGGCGGTCCCAGAGATAATCTGGTCTGATGCCATGTAGGGCTTTATAGGTCATAACCAACACTTTGAGTTGTGTATGGAAACCAATTGGCAGCCAATGCAGTCTGCGAAGTGCTGGAGAAATATGGATATGCCTTGAAAGGCCCATAACCGCTCGCATGGCTATAATACTAGACAACACAGTATCAACAGTAGAGACCTTCAAATTTATAAGTTCTACCATATAACAAGATCTAAAATGGATACCTAACATCAAAAACATCATAAAAAAGCACAACAAAGAATGTTCTTTCTGCGCTAACTCAGAAAGCTCAAATTGCCCAAGGAGCTGCTGATACAGTTCTACAGAGGAATGAATGAGTCTGTCACCTGCACCTCTATAACTGTCTGGTTTGGTTCTGCAACCTAACAAGACAGACACAAACTTTAGAGGATAATTAGAACTGCAGAAAAAACAATTGCTACCAACCTGCTTTCTATCCAGGACCTGTATACTGCACGAGTCAAAAAGAGGGCTGTGAAAATATTTACAGACACCTCACATTCTGGACACAAACTGTTTCAACTCCTACCCTGAAAATGATGCTATAGATCACTGCACCCCAGAACAACTAGACACAAGAACATTTTTTCCTGAATGCCACCACACTACTAAACAAATAGTTCCCTCAACTCTGTCAAACTATTTGCTAAGTCTACATTACTATTACAGTGGTCCCCCGATTATCGCGAGGGTTCCGTTCCAGGACCCCTCGCAATGATCGGTTTTTCGCGAAGTAGCGGTGCGGAAGTAAAAACACCATCTGCGCATGCGCAGATGGTGTTTTTACTTCCGCCGCAGCAGCGAGGCGCTGAAGATTGGGGTTTCCCCGCTGCCCACGCAAACTCCTCACTGCTGCCATGCCCGCCGCTTGTCTTGTCCGCCCGCCGCTTGTCCGCCGCCTGCCTGCCCGCGTGCCCGCCGCTCGCCCGCCCTTCACCCGCCCACGCCGTTCGCTCGCGCCGCTTCCCAGCTGAGTCCTGAAGCCAGAAGGCAAAGGCGAACTTCCGTGTTTGGCTTCGGGACTCAGCTGGGAAGCAGCGCTGGGGTTTCCCCACCGCCCACGCAAACTCCTCGCTGCCGCTCGCCCGCCCTTCGCCCGCCCACGGCGTTCGCTCGCGCCGCTTCCCAGCTGAATCCTGAAGCCAAACGCGGAAGTTCGCTTCAGGACTCAGCTGGGAAGCGGCGCGAGCGAACGGCGTGGGCGGGCGAAGGGCGGGCGAGCGGCAGCGAGGAGTTTGCGTGGGCGGTGGGGAAACTCCAGCGCCGCTTCCCAGCTGAGTCCCGAAGCCAAACGCGGAAGTTCGCCTTTGCCTTCTGGCTTCAGGACTCAGCTGGGAAGCGGCGCAAGCGAACGGCGTGGGCGGGCGAAGGGCGGGCGAGCGGCAGCGAGGAGTTTGCGTGGGCGGTGGGGAAACTCCTCGCTGATGCCCGCCGCTCGCCCTCCCGCCAGCAAGAGGGGGAAGACCCAGGGAAGCCGCCCAGCAGCTGATCTGCCCGGCGCCATCTACGCATGCGTGGCCATAGAAAAAAGGGCGCGCATGCGCAGATGGTGTTTTGACTTCCGGGTTGAAAAATCGCGATATAGCCTTTCGCAATGATCAGGATCGCGAAACGCGGGGGATCACTGTAATCTTCTTATCATTCCCATCATTCATCTCCTCCCACAAAATGGCTGTATGACTCTAACTTTGTTGCTTGTATCCTTATAATTTATATTGACTGGTTCCTAAGATGATTTGATTGCTTATTTGTACCTGGGCTATCAATAAGTGTTGTACCTTATGATTATTGATGAACTTATCTTTTCTTTTATGTACACTGAGAGCATATGCACCAAAAGCAAATTCTTTATCTGTCCAATCACACTTGGCTAATAAAATTCTATTCTATTCTGTTCTATTCTATTCCGTTCCATTCCGTCCCGTCCCATTCCATTCTGTTCCATTCCATTCCATTGTTACTATTTTTTTCTTGCACTGTATCAGAAGGAATCTATGAGTTCAGTGAAAAGACAGGAGGGAAGCAAGTAATTTCTACAAGAGTTTTCAAAGTTCACTCTTTTAAAATCTGGGAATAAGGTTCATTTTTAACACAGGAGGATAACCTTACAAAAGACTGCAATGTTGAATAAATGTATCCAATAGGAATTGTTCTGGTCTTAAGACGAATAACACTTCTTAGCCAGCTTTCTTTCTTCTCTCTCCCAAAGGTGATATATTTTGTTTCTGTGTGAGAGACTTTGTTGCCCCATTATCTTCTCTAAAGCAGTTAGCAACTATCCTCAGGATACAAGCAAATCTCCAATTGACAAAGACATTTTCTATGTGTATATAAGATTTGGGTTTGGGTTTTTAATTTCATTTGAAAAATACTTTTATAGCTGAATAAAATATTTATAAATATAAAGGAACACATTTTTTGTCATAGTTATAGAATTAGCAAAATGCCATTGAATCACAACTTATTTGGTTGAATAAACATAGCAATTGAAACAAAATGTATATTAAAATGAGCATAGCTGCAGAGAGCATTAATGCTTAGTAAAAATAAACAACTAAGTTCAAAATGAATATATGCAAGTGTTTTACAGAATTTAGTAAAATGAATATTGTGACAACGAAAAGTGTTTGATGTACAGTGTACCTCTACTTAAGAACTTAATTCATTCTGTGACCAGGTTCTTAAGTAGAAAAGTTTGTAAGTAGAAGCAATTTTTCTGCTTCTGTCTCCAGATCATCGTAATGATGAAATGTCGTAAGTCGTGGACCACGTAACCCGGGGACTACCTGTAATTGGAGAGAGAGAGAGAGAAAGCCATTACTGGAGAGAGAGGGGGATAGAGAGAGAGGGAGAGAGAGAGAGAAAGCAAGAAAGAAAGAAAGAAAGAAAGAGAGAGGGAGGGGACAGAGAGAAAGAAAGAGAGGGAGAGAGAGAGAAAGGAAGAGGGAGAGAGAGAGAAAGAGAGAGAGAAAGAAAGAGAGGGAGAGAGAGAGAGAGAGAGAGAAAGAAAGCGAGAGAGAAAGAGGGAGAGAGAAAGGGAGAGAGAGAGAAAGAGGGAGAGAGAAAGAAAAAGAGAGAAAGAGAGAGGGAGAGATAGAAAGAGAGAGAGGGAAAGAAAGCAAGAGAGAGAGAGAAAGAGAGAGAGAGAGAGAAAGGGAGAAAGAGGGAGAGAGAAAAGAAGGGAGAGAGATAGAAAGGGAGAGAGAGAAAGAGAAATACAGAGGGAGAGATAAAGAGCGGGAGAGAGAAAGAGAGATACAAAGAGGGAGAGATAGAAAGAGAGTGAGTGAGAGAAAGAGAGGGACAGAGAGAAAGAAAGAGAGAAGGGGGCTGAGGGAGAGATAGAGAGGGAGAGAGAAAGGAAGAGGGAGAGATGGAAAGAGAGAGAGAAAAAAGAGGAAGAGAAAAATGAGAAAATGATGGAGGGAAAGAACAAGGGAAAGGAAAATGAAACATGAGAGAGAAGGAAAAAACGGAGAGGGAAGACAATAGTGGAGAGGAAGGAGGGGGGAAGGAAGGAAGGAGAAATGAAGGGAGTTTGTTGATTTAAGTTTAAATTTACTTGTTAATAAAGAAGTATAAATTACTTTATTACTTTATTACTTTATTACTTTTTTATTTTAAATATTGTATTTGTTCCCATTTTGTTTTTTTCTTTAAATAAGGTATGTGCAGTGTACATAGGGATTTGTTCATAGGTTTTTTTAATACTCCGGCCCTCCAACAGTCTGAGGGACAGTGAACTGGCCCCCTGTGTAAAAGGTTTCGGGACCCCTGGTCTAAAGGGAAGTTGGAGACACAGAACCATTATCCACTGCATACTCAATGCTGATTCAGAAAAAAAAGTTATTTAAGGGTAAATGTTTCTGAACTTATCATAAAGGAGAGGAAAGGGAATCCATCTAACCCACTGGTAGGCAAAGTTGGCTCTTCTATGACATATGGACTTCAATTCCCAGAATTCCTAAGCTAATATGATTGGCTCAGGAATTCTGGGAGTTGAAGTCCACAAGTCGTAGAAGAGCCAACTTTGTCTACCCCTTCTCTAACCTATGACACTAACAGAAAATATGAATTGTATTAATTGATGTTTATGTTCTACTGTTTTTGGGGTCCTGACACTCCTTTATGTCTCATCAGAAATGCCCTACTAATCCAGTACTCAGAGTAAAAGCAGCACCACTTGAGAGGTATCACATTTCTGGTAACAATAACTTTAATATCTAGCAAGAATGTGACATATTTTACAATATATATAATATTCAGTTTGAAAACACGGCCTTGGCGACTATAAAATTTCTGATCTGGGAGATACTTTCTTCATATTTTATGGTATGCAGTTTTGATTACCCAATTTCACTAAATGAAGCCATGTTTTAAAATGGAAATTATAAGGTACATACTAGACACAACATATCTGGAAGGCAATTATAATGGCTGTACAGCTTATTAACTCACTCATTAACTCATTAATTAACTTACTTTATTGATATTGGGACAACTTGGGACCAAGTGCACTACAAAAGACTTTTCCAGTGGTAGTGCTGCACAAAGGAAAGGTTTACTTTTCTTCTATAATAAAACATGCCCTTGATATGATTTCCTAATTACCATATCTATGTAGTTTCCTTGGCAGTATTACAAATGATTTCACATTATTTTCTCCTGGGATGTTTCAACTTTTCAGCTTTGCCAACTATCTTAGAATTTCTAGATGTCCCTCATGCAAACGTTAATCAAGGCCAATTTTGCTTAGTTAAATGGTAACATTTAGGAATTTGATCTCAGAAGATAATCAAGATTGGCTCTATTTAGTATCTCTAAGCTAGTTCTTTGCCCTTTCAGAAATTGTAACTACAGAAATTTTAACTGCAGCCATCAGAAATAGCCCCAAAACATCCACATAGTTTTCTTAAATACAAATGAATATATAGTACTGTAACTGTGTAGACATGGAAGTATATGATTTTTATGTAATAAATATTGGCTTTTGGGTCTTCACCAGCGTTCCCCTTAAGGTGCGCAGGTGCACGCTGGCGCACCTAGCAACAGCCTGCCGCACAGGGTTTTTCAACCCCGTGCAGGAGCTGATCGCCTACCTTTTGCAAAAGCGACACCGGATCTTTCACCAGCACCTTGTAAACGGGCTCATGCAGCAGGGCGATGGAAGAGGAGGTGGTGAATGTGAAGGGCTTGCAAACAGACACACACACACGGCACAAGGCGAGCACGTTGGTTGGGGAGTTGCTGTCGGGGCAGCAGGGGCCCGCTGACCTCAAGCCCAGTGGCAGCAAGCAAAGACAGCCACCCGGAGAAGCAACACACTTTTCAAATGCAGCAAGGGCCCACTAATGTCAAGCCCAGCAGCGGCAAGCAAAGCTTTTCAAACACGCTGTTTCCAAACTCTGAACTGGAGAAATCAGCAAATGCATGATACTTCAGTGACTAGATCAATATTTAGCAAGATATTTAGTATATTCCACTGCTAGTTAGCATTTATAGCCAAAGAAACATGCGAACAATTTTAGCCTTCTCTTAAAATGAAGCCTTCTGTGAACATAATACCGTATATACTCGAGTATAAGCCGAGTTTTTTAGCCCCAAAAATGGGCTGAAAAACACAGCCTCGGCTTATATTCGGGTCATTGACAAAGTCACCACACGAGGGCGCCATTGCTTGAGCCAGAGCGAGGAGGCACCAGCTTTTGTCCCCTCTGGCACGCCGTAGTTCCTCTCCCTAGCTCCAGCTCAAGCAAAGAAGGCAACCATTTGCAATGGTGAGTCGGATTAAAAAGGCCCCCTGCTGTCAGATTCTCCTCCCCCTCCTTTGAAAGGATTTAAACTGTTTAAAAAATGGTATTCTGTGGTAGTTGCTGTCCTTGCTTGGATAGGATCTAATAATGTGTTATGAGGCAGAGCTAGACAGGAATTCTTTTTCTATCTGTCTATCTTTCTATCTATCTATTTTTCTATCTATCTATTTTTCTATCTATCTATCTATCTATCTATCTATCTATCTATCTATCTGTATCTATTTCTTTCTTTCTATCTATCTATCTATCTATCTATTTTTCTATCTGTCTGTCTATCTTTATATCTATCTGTCTATCTATCTATCTATCTATCATCTATCTATCTATCTGTATCTATTTCTATCTATCTATTTTTCTATCTAACTATTTTTCTTTCTATCTATCTATCTATCTATCTATCTGTATCTATTTCTATCTATCTATCTATCTATTTTTCTATCTGTCTGTCTGTCTGTCTGTCTGTCTTTCTATCTATATCTATCTATCTATCTATCTATTTCTATCTATCTATCTATCTATCTATCTATCTATTTTTCTGTCTGTCTGTCTATCTATCTTTCTATCTATATCTATCTATCTATCTATTTCTATCTATCTATCTATCTATCTATCTATCTATCTATCTATCTATTTTTCTGTCTGTCTGTCTGTCTATCTTTCTATCTATATCTATCTATCTATCTATCTATCTATCTATCTATCTATCTATCTATTTGGTTTTCTATGCTGATAACCTCACAGCAGCTAATGCTGAAGCTCTTCTTTGGATACACTTATTTGTTTGTTTGTTTGTTTGTTTGTTTATTTATTTAATTGGATTTGTATGCAATCCCTCTCCAAGGACTCAGGGTGGCTCACAGCATATATAAAAACAGAACAATAATGTAAATCCAATTAATGATGAGAAGGAATCCAGTTTTGAAGGATTTTAACTCTTAGGTTTTAGCTTTGTTCCTGATCGAGCTACTTTTTTTACTTTTTAATTTATTGTTAATATTGTTAATTTGTTTACCCTCTTTTAAATTTACAGAGCTAGTTTACTGGTTTTCTTTAAAATAAATATTCTAAAACATGTCTCAATTAATGTAATTTTATTGTTTTCCATTTTTATAAGTTACCAGTAGCCACTGCATTTTCTAACCTCGGCTTATACTCGGGTCAATACGTTTTCCCAGTTTTTGTGGCAAAAATTGGTGCCTCGGCTTATACTCGGGTCGGCTTATACTCGAGTATATACGGTATACTAGTTGGGAGCAAATATATCTTTTAAATCTATTATTTCCACTCATAAATTAGTTTGGTTAACAAACAAGATATAAACAAGCTTAACATGGTTTCTTCCCTTGAACATCAGCTAATCTAAGTTTGCTTATTTGTAGTCTACCATTCTTTAAATTATTGATCATGCTAATTTCAATTGGAATCTTTGTATGCTAGTGATATCAATAATTAGGCAACCAGAATAACAAAATAACATAGTGAGAAGGGACATTATTCTGCCCCAGCCCCAAATAATTAGGCAACAAGTTGGCTTGGGTGACATCTGTGAAAAAAAATCAGGTGCTCAGGCATGAAAATGTAATTAATTAATTAATTAATTAATTAATTAATTAATTAATTAGACTTCTATGCCACTCAGTCCTGAAGGACTCACCTAATGTGCCGCTCAGACGCTATAGTTATCTGCCCACACCGAAAAAAAATTAGAGGGAACATTGGTCTTCACATGATATTGAACATAACAGTCACTATTGGTTATCCTGACACTAAGTAATAATTCAGAAGACTGTATTTTCCGTCACCTCAATATATAATAGTACTGTACTTATTCTTAAAATTGAAATGAGAAAATTGGACAGGAAGGATCACTTTTGAAAATGAACCTATGGTTTCCTTGAATCAACTTTATTTTCATGAGTTTTATCTGTGTATTGCTAGAAAGAGAACTGACTTTCCATTACTGGGCATGAAAAGGTGTGCTTTTTATATTCTTTATTCAGAAAGATTTATGAGGGTAATAATGATTTTGTGAATGGACCATTACTGGTGACAGTGACTGAACTTAAGATCCTAGTCATTAACTACCAGAAAATACTGACCCAAAGGTCAGTTTTACTTAAATTCTATGTAATTTGTAATAGTAATGTAAGTGCCAAGTAGATCCATTCATAAATATTTAAAAGGAATGCTTAAAGTAATATTGTGATTTACATGAGAGAACATATAGGGAATGAAACCAAAGTTGAGCAATATGAGGCACATCACAGCTACCTCTAAAATAGTATTATAAATGAATGATAAAGTAATATTTGCATGCCGAACCCAGGTTTATGGAACTGAAACCAGCCAAGATCAATACCAGTGTCAATACTTTCTATATCACATTAAAACCAAAGTTTAAAAGCAGACATCCCAGCTGCAATATCTAAAGCTTGATAGGCAAACTCATTTAGAAGTATAATGCAATTTCCCTCAATTTGGCAACTTCCAATTTTGTAGGAAGTGAAATTTCCTTCTCAACCTGTCCATATGACAATATTGTTCCACAAACTACACTCACTTCCAGTGGAATTCAAGATATTGATTATCACTTTGTGCTCTACACAGCATAGACCAGTTTTTCCCTAGAGGCAGCCAGTAGCTTTGTCCTGATAGACATTTGGCACAGACACTGCTGGCCTTTAGAAAAGGTGTCAAGATCTACCTCTTCCTCAGCCTTTTAGGTTGCAATATTCTGGAATCCTGATTAGATGATGGTGTTACTGCTGTTGGCTCATCATTATATTACTTCATTGTTATTAGTATTATAGGTGGGTGATTTATGGTTTATATTCTTTTCATTAAATTTTATTGGGTTTTTTTCCTACATATTTTTCTAATAATATCAATTATGAAGCTGTGAGACAACGTGACAAACCAGTCACATCCCTCTTTTCCTAAAGAAAACAATCATGCTGCCACTTTAATGCATAACACTTCATGTGTATAATTCCAAGTCTTGTCACTTCAGTGACAGTCCAGATGGTCATCTGCTATGCTAAACTTTTACCTTGTATTCCCTGGTGTTTATAGACAATTGTATGTGATGGCAGATTTGCAAATGAAATCAAGATCACTGTGAGTATGCTTGGCTTTTGTGACTCTAAAGAAAGAGCAGATACACTGTATAGTTCTGCAGCCCTCCTAAGGAAAGAAGATATTACAGTTGAATGATTTGTTTTATTCCTGTTAACCTTTCAAAATAGAAGTCAACAAAGAATGCAAATTATAAAGAAACACTTACATTGCTACCCACTCCCACACTGTCAAAATATAGATAATGCTCTATGTTCCCATTAGTGCTTAGTGTTGAAAATCATGAAAATTTGCTTCAGCTGATTTTCATTAAAGCAAAAAGGGAGCAAGGAGTAAATAATTGAAAAGGAGAGATAAATAGGTTACTCCCACAGATTTTGGAAATAATTAAGAATGAAAGATCTTGTCATAATCTTTCTTTTTTGCAACATTTAGTAATCTACTTTTACACTTCTTCTTGAACAACTTGTATTTGTATTATATAATGAATGACTTAGACATTATATAATGTTTAGAGTCTTTACATGGAATCAGTCTTCAAAATTCATGCAAACAACCTATCCTTTAATGTCTGAGCCCATCCCACTCTAGCAAAATCTGATTTCTTCTTGCTTTCTGTATGGATATTTAAAAATCTTCATCATGGACAGTTGGTGAGATTACCACAATCATGCATGACAAAATGTCTTGGAATATAATAAGATGGGAATATTAATATTTACCAGGAAAAGGAGAAGAGCATAATAGGGTTATTTTCATACAAAAAAAGAAATGAAAACTGAAAAGCCTGATTTCACATCAATAGGTGCATATGAAATGGACCAGAGCTTGGATAACCTTTCTGGCTACTGATGAGTTTACATCTATCAGTTCTATTCAAAAGTGATTCAGTGCATGGATTCAAATTTTGTTTTTAAAGCACAGGTATATTGTATTTCAATAAGATTTTCCTATTCTGGCATGAACAACATGTGAGGTTTATTTTGGTTGAGATATGTCATTAGGTATCTTTTCACATTTGTTTCATGCAGCATCTCACAGAATTAGTTAATTCAGTCTACCTTCTACATTTGTAATGGGAAATTATCTTCATTCAATGATATTAAGAACGGACATACAAAAATTTAACTCTGATCTACCTATAATCAATTGCACTTGGACTTATATACCACTTCACAGTGCTTTACAGCCGTTTCTAAGCAGTTTACAGAGTCAACTTATTGTGCCCAACAATCTGGGTTCTCATTTTACCAACCTAGGAAGAATGGAAGGCTGAATCAACCTTGAGCCATAAGGATTGAATCCTTGGCAGCCAGCAGAATTGGCCTGCAATATTGCATTCTAACCAATGTGCCACCACTGGTCAAAATGACAATGCATTAGTCTTCCCAGCTATACCTCCCAAATATTAGACCCTACAAGTATAAACACTACAACTCCAAGCCAATAATAACTTTAATTCAATTAATGTAAAGAGACATGTGTTGAAAGCAGTTGGTCTAGATCAGGACGGCATAAACACATTTGCAAAATCAGCATTATTAAAATAAGTAATTCACTTCAGGAAGTCCAAGTTTTGATTGATTGATTGATTGACTGATTGATTGATTGATTGATTGATTGCTCAGATTTCAATTTTATAGCTCAAGATTGACTCAGCCTTCCATCCTTTCAGAAAATTAAGGGAGACTAGGATAGATCTATTTCAGCCTTGTTCTGGCCTCATCAGCTAGCCATATCCGCACTGGGATTTGAACTTGCATACATACATACATGAACTTGCATGCAGACACTCACACAAACACACACACACACAAACTGGCGGGCATATATGTGTGTGTGTGTGTGTATAGTCCCGAAGGACTCAGGATGGCTTACAACTGTATAAAATTACAAGTAACAGCAATGATAAAAAGAAGTAAAAAAAAAAATGGACTAATTTCTGAAATCCTAATTAAAACTTAAAACAGTTCAACAGCATACATACTAGTCATTCATACCCATTCAGACACATGGACAAGCTAGTGGCTGATTTAGGGCCCCCAGGCCTGCTGGCATAGCCAAGTCTTCATGGCCTTATGGAAAGCCAGCAGTGTGGGGGCCATTTGAACCTCGAGGGGAGTTGATTCCATAAAGTTGGGACAGCCAACCTGCATTGTTTAGCTGATGGGACTTGGAGGAGGCCGACGTTGTGTGCTCTAATTGGTCTCTGGGAGGTATATGGCAGGAGACAGTCCCGTAAATAATCTGGCCCTGAACCATATAGGGCTTTATAAGTGATAACCAATGCCTTGAATTGTGCCCAGAGACTAATAGGGAGCCAGTGCAGCCCGTAGTGTGCCCATGAAAACTCGTGTGACCATTTGGAGTCTCCAAATACTTTTTGAGGGTAGGCCCATGTAGAGCGCATATGATTATATGTATATGTATATGTATATGTATAGGTATAGGTATAGGTATAGGTATAGGTATAGGTATAGGTATAGGTATAGGTATAGGTATAGGTATATGTATATGTATATGTATATGTATATGTATATGTATATGTATATGTATATGTATATGTATATGTATATGTATATGTCAAGCATGAACAAGGTAGTAGGTGTATTGGTATAAACCAGTGGCGAGACACCATTTCCGGTGCTACTGGAACGGGCCAGGACACCAGTGTCTCCAGTGCAGGATTCGGCTTCTTCATATGCACAGAAGCCGAATCTCACATGAGACTTTGCCAATTTTTGGCATTCTGCATGCGCAGAAGCAAAAAAAAGCCATAAATTAAGGAAAATGGCTACTGCTGCAGCTCAGAGGCCTCTCGGAGCAGAAGAAGAGTCTTCTCCTAACAGGTAAGAGACCTGCGGCTGCTTCTGCCACTCATTCTGTCTGCCCCTGCCCATTCCCTGCCTCATCCCAGCCATTAATTCTGGCCGCCACTGCCCATTCCCCACTGGCCACCGTATCCCTGCTGTTCAGTCTGGCTGCCTCTGCCCATTCCCCACCACATCCCCACCACAGGGTCTCCCTACCTTGTCCGCCACTTCTTCGCCCTGTTCTGCAGCGCGGGAAGCAGGCCGGGCAGCCAGAGCTTGGCACCATCGCAGACTGTTGCTGCTGGCTGAGCCTCTTGGAAATAGCAATATGATATCAGACATGAAATGCAGTCCATAATTTTACTGGAAATGTCAAAAACTCTTATATCTAACTATTCTTAAATTGCAAAGCAAATAAAATACAAGGCAATACAGAAGAAGTTTTTTTCCTTTTTCTCCTTCTTTCCTTGCACCAATCTCTAGGAGCATTCATATGTATATCAGAATCTGGCATTTCAATTGTCAGCAGAATTACTGTGATACTGCATTCTAACCACTGTGCCACTACCTGATAGGCCCTAATCTTTCACGGAACAGCATTTCTATTGGAGGATCAAGTTTGTAGTCTGGGAGTTCTATATTCATGGATAACTTAGGAAGTTATATATCATATTGGGAAATCTGATTACCAATTGAGGTGAATACACTAGTTGCAGTTCTAACTGGATATCCGGGTCTAGTAAGTAATTAAATTATATAATCACTAGTCATATACAAACCGGATAATAGAACAGAACAAAACAGAACAGAATAGAATTCTTTATTGGCTAAGTGTGATTGGACAAGAAATTTGTCTTTCATGCATATTCTCTCATTGTACATAAAAGAAAATATATATTTGTCAAGAATCGTGAGATACAACACTTAATGATTGTCATAGGGATCAAATAAGCAGTCAGGAAACAATCGATATTAATAGAAATCTTAAGAATACAAGCAACAAGTTACAGTCATACAGTCATAAGTGGGAGGAGATGGGTGATGAGAATGATGAGAAAAAAACTAGTAGTAATAGTAGTGCAGACTTAGTAAATAGTTTGACTGTGTTGAGGGGATTATTTGTTTAGCAGAGTAATGGCATTTGGGGAAAAACTGTTCTTGTGTTTAGTTGTCTTGGTGTGCATTGCTCTATAGCGATGTTTTGAGGATAAGAGTTGAAATAGTTTATGTCCAGGATACGAGGGGTCAGTAAACATTTTCACAGCCTTCTTTTTGACTCATACAGTATACAGGTCTTCAATGGAAGGCAGGTTGGCAGCAATTGTTTTTTCTACAGTTCTGATGATCCTCTGAAGTCTGTGTCTGTCTGGGTTGCAGAACCAAAGCAGACAGTTATAGAGGTGCAGGTGACAGACTCAATGATTCATCTGTAGAATTGTATCAGCAGCTCCTTGGGCAGTTTGAGCTTCCTGAGTTGGGTTACATAAATATATATGCGGTTGTATTTAACACTAGTTTAAAAACTATGTACAAATACTACTGCCCTGATACTGTTAGTTGATGAAGTGATGTGAAAAATTTATGGTAGCAGCTTCACTGGTAACAACTTTGAGACCATTTTCAATTGCAACATAAAGAGTTGGCTTTTAGCTTTAAAGCTTTAAATAGTTTAGGGCCAATGTGACCATAAAGCTTGAAAGTAGAAATGGAAACCTTTTTCATTTGGCTGCCTCTGATAAATTCATGTTAGTACATATATAGTAAAAAGTATTTATTTCAGTAGGTTTTTTTATTTAATGGGGGAAGGATAACTCTCTAGCTGCCTAGGTCACTAGATGTTAATAAATCCACTCTATGTTAATGCATATTTATAGCCCCTCTTTTTATTCTATAAAAACCATGAAATGATATAATATCCATTAAAAATAATATAAATTTATTGAAATATATTTAAATACTGTGTGTATCAGGATATTACAAACTGATCATAAAAATGGAGCAATAATCTTGGTCCCAATTCCAGAACTATGAACAAATGTTGCCAAATTGCTGAATATGTCTATTGAAGCATGTTTAAATGAGTTATATCTTAACAATTAAAAGGCTTGGATATTCAGCTGTGCATCTTGCCCTTTAAAAAATATACGTCCTTAGGCCAAATGTGGAGAAAACAGTCATAAATATTTTAAAGCCAACTCAAAGGCCTGAAACAGATTTTAATAAATTACTTTATGTGCTACAGCTCAAACATTAAGCTGCCACAGGTATGATTAATAGAGGAAGGATATAATTAAAGGAACACATCTCTAAGAACAGAATGTTGTGTTCTGACAGTGGTATAATAGTAGCACTATAAATGGTACAAGGATTTCACAATAAGATAAGGAAAATTGTTTTATAAAAATGCAATTCCTCATGCACTCTTTAACATTTGTACAATGATATCTATACAAGTGAATTTCAATGATAGTAGAAGGACAAGGTGAGCTTCATTATTCCCTGATAAGGATAATAGATTGCTTTTATGAGAACAACTTTGCATTACCAGGCAGGATAGTATAAAATCACTTTCTGTTGACGAATGAAAACAGAGAGGTCAATACAACATTGCAAGGTTGTTTTCTTTCACTACTTTTATGATACATAATTATTTTTCACCAGATCTTAAGAACTACCATATGTTTACCATTGTCCCAAGTCAACATTGCAGCTCTTTAAAAACACAAAGGACATGCCAATGCATGATTAGATTTAGATTCTAAATAATTTGTGAAGTTTTTTGAGAGGAGGTGAGCTTGTTTTCTGCTTAGATTTTTGTTGTTGCTGCTGCTATTGTTTACCTGGCATAGTCTCTATATTGTTTGTTTGTTGTTTGTAATTTTTAAAAGATTTTTAAATAAAATACGCAATGGAAGTTTTCAGGTTTATGACAGATAATGGTAGGAGGGTCCACTAAAAATATTTGTTTAGAAAATATGGTACTTTATATACTCTACTCAGAATGGAATATCTTCCTGAAGACTAATCTTTTACTAACTAAACTCCCAATTTTGGGATAAAAAGCGAATATTACAAACCCTTCAAGACTTACTATTTAATTGCAAATACTTGATTACATGTTCAGCTTAAGTTACTATATTGTTTTTATAATACGGAATTAACAACCCAATTCTAAATATTTGTGGCTTTTTATGTCTCAATAACAAAGCCATCCAACTGGGGTTTTAAATTATTATGTTGTGTGGCAGGGTAAATAGTTATATCCACTCATGGTTTCTGACCACACTATTTGCTAGTCAGTAACCTCGGTTTATTATTCATGTATATTAAGTTTATAATTAGCATCTTTTCATGAAGTATGCAAAGCAGAGATGCATTGCTTTCAGTAGTTCCATGACAGGACAAATGATAGCAAGAATAAAATGTGCCTAGCACTTCCTATTTCCTTGTTGGGGGGGGGATGTAATTTGCTTTTAAAATTGTTCTTTTAATCAGATTTCATGGTGAACTAGTAATTTCCTAAGGAGCAAGGACAGCACTGCAGCAGAGATTGTGTAGCCAGACAATAAATTTTGGCCAGCGCATTTTTTCCAGAAAAAGGAGAGATAGCGAGATCACCCATTGGCACTCTGGACAGTTAGTCCTCATAAATAAATTGTAGGAACCTTTTTCAACATGGAAATGATATTAGACTTCTTCATTTATCCATGCATGCAATAATTATTTATGAAAAGGAAGCAATTTTGTGAATTATGCATACGTTGATTTTTGTGTGACTAATGACGTTGAGAACAAAAGTATCCAATTCAGGTGGGTGTCAATACAATGCATACATATTTGCAAAACTTTCTTTTTTGCAGATATCCTAGAGATATACACAGATAGCTGTGTGGATTAGATATAATTGATTCAGGGTAGAAAGTTATTTCCCATTTGATAACGATTAGCTTTCTATAATGCCCAAATACGGCCACGTTCTTAAGCAGATTGATTAAAGTAAGAAATCAATATTTTGAATGCTTTAATACCACTCCTATCATTATAGAGACATCTAAAACAGGCCACAAAGTAGGTGTATGATAAGAGACAAATAAATATAATTAAAACTGAGATGGTATAGAAAGCTTTTATGTTGTTGGCTTCTAGCTACTGGATACAAAATAAACTGCCATAATTAGTGAAAAGTAATTTTTATTTAGGAAAGAAGCAATGGCCATTCATATTTATTCATTTATAATCTACAAATACTTAGCAATACTACCTGTAAATCTTAAATAATTAAATAAACAGGCTAAGGCTTTTTGTTTTCAATGAGTTTTGTTTTTAATTTGGGCATTACTTTAATTAAGATGCATATGGATAGAAGTATCATAAATACAACATTACAAAAGGTTAGGATGTCTTTTTACCTTTTCTCTCTTTTTATAGCCAGAATTTTACATAGAAAATGAAAATCAGTTCAGACAAATATGTTCTCAAATGTAATTTTTGAAAGAGAGCCATGAACACTGGGATAAAATGGCTAGAATTCAGAACACAAGTGCAGACAGTTCTGAAACTAATTGACTTCTATGAAAAAAAACCTGGATTGTGTCCAAAATTTCTAATTTTGTCCACTTTAAAAAATGCCGATATTTAAAAATATTGCTGATTTCCGTTTGCGACAGAGGTGGAATGAGAACGTGGACACAAAGAGCTGGAAGAAATGGGGCACTTTATTGTTTAACATTTAAATAACTGATTATTAATGAATAATCAGGACCTGTAGAGACAGCAATTCCTAACGGTAGACATTCCTGGGCAACTATGGGTGTAGCTCCTTGCCAATCAAGGTGAGGGGTCAAACCCATCACCATGTTCTAAGCCACGACCACAAAGCATGTAGGAGTGGCTCACCATCCAATCCCCATCTGAAAATAGGGTTAGGTGAGTCCCAAGGGCATCCCCCCTCCAATTGCTCAGGTGGGTAGCCATGCAGAGTTCCTGGTGAGGGGCTGCCCATCACCTCCTAAAAGATGCCCTAAAGGAGAACGTGCAGTTGCTACTTCTGCCCATTTCCTCCCCTTACCTCCCAAATCCCAGTGACCAATTGTAACCAGATTGAAACTAAAGTGCACCACAACCCCTAACCAGTCCATCCTCAATCTCCAGTGTGTAGGTGAAAAAACGGCCACAACAAAGGTTGAAACCGTAAAAAAATTCCTACTTTTGTGCTGCTTGGATTTCGCTGAGGCTTCCCTCACTGAGAAACCTCACCTCCAGACTTCCATTGCCAGTGAAGCACCCATTTTTGAAATGCTGGGATTCCCCTGCTAGGATTCCCCTGCAGCATCGCAAAAACACAGAAGTCTGGAGGTGGGGTTTCCCATGGAGGGGAGCCTCAGGGGAATCCCAGCAGCGCAAAAACGGGTGCTTCACTGGCAATGGAAGGTCTGGAGGTGGGGTTTCCCAATGAGGGGAGCCTTCGCCTTGCAACAGAAGTCTGGAGGCGGGGCATCCCAGCGGCGGCGGGTGCGTAAAGTGAAAATAGTTTGGAAGAAGAGGCAAAAAAATCTTAAACCCCGGGTTCATATTTCGAAAAGTTCGTAAGACAAGGGGTTCGTAAGACGAGGTATCACTGTATTCTTATTATTGGCAGGGACTTCTACATGTAGTTGAGGTAGAACTAAGATTGATAACTCATCTTACATCTTCTGTGTTATTAAAAATTGTCCTGGGAACTCCTAGTTGATGAAAGTCCTGATGGGCAGCAGACCTTACTATGTAAAGGACATATATTGATGATAATGGCATATGGAAGATTGCAACTTGGTCTATAAGGAGACTTGTATTTGACTTCACAAATAAGTTCATATACCCATGAAATAAATATATTTTGTTTTTGTAAAGCTAAGAGAAAAGCAAAGAAGTTAGTATGAAAAGAGCATGTTGAGATAGAATAATTTTTGAATTTCTAAAAACAAGTACAAAGGATTAATTAATCAGGACAAAGGAGATGTTTTAGAAAGTCATGAGTGGATGGAGTTGCTATGACCTTGAAAAAGCAGAATGTTATGAAGTTTCAACAACACAACCCTTTGTGTGAAACAATATATACCCATATTTTTCAGAGTATAAAATGTATCTTTTTACCCTTAAAATAATCTGGGACATTATTAATAGAAGCAGATGAATGTTCATGAACTTTCTTTGATGTTAATGTTCTGCCATTGGCAGATGCAGAAAAATAAATTCATTCTCAGTGGAATTGTAATAGAATTCTACTGCATTTCTAGCCCAGAACATTATGTATTCCCATATTTATTAATAATAGGGTGGATTTTTCTTGTAAACTGTTCACAGGTATACTGTAGTCTTTACTTTGTCTTTTAAATAAGGCTTGTAGTTGTTGAAGATATTACAGCATTTCAGTAGGTAACCACAGAAATAAGATTCTATTTGTTGGTCCACATCCAAAGTCAGTGGTTTGACTATCTGCTAAGAACATGTCAGTTTCTGATTCTGAAGAAGTAAATTGCTTTTTAAATAAATCATCCTTTCAAAAGTAAAATTTACTGGCTTAAATGCTTCATCAATATTCTGGATTGTTTTACTAACTCTTTTATAAATGGTGTGTGTGTGTGTTTCTTCCCTAGATATATAATTATAATATTTTGGTTTGAGGAGTAATGATAATATTATTGTCACTCACAAAATCCACTTTCTTCCTTGAAAGTTACAATCAGTGTTCCCTCTAATTTTTTTTTGGGGTGGGCAGAAAAGTATAGTGTCTGAGCGGCAGTCCCTTCGGGACTGGGCGGCACAGGAATAATAAATAAATAAATAAATAAACAAACAAACAAACAAACAAATAAAAAACCCACCCTGTTTTGCCTCAGAGAATTTCAAAATAAAATACTGTACTGTGTGTCTATAACAGTGAGCTCATAATAGGGCAACTCTATCAATATCAAAATGCCACTTAAATAGTTGAGCTAGTTTCAAACTAGATTTTGATTTTCTTTCTCTCATCCTTACTCCCATTATTTTTCTTTCTCTTTTCCTTCCTCTCTTTTTTCTATCTGTTTCTCTCTCTTCCTCTCTTCCTCTCTCTCTCCTTCCCTCTCACTCTTTCCCTCTCGGCTTCTGGGCAGGTTTGAAAAACTCTGAGTTGATGATTTTCAAGTGAGCGATTGCTCACTGCTCAGCTTAGAGGGAACTATGGTTACAATATCAAATTCCTCTAAATATCAGAAGATCTCAATCCATAGCCAGAGTCTGTGGATTTAATTGTCAGGTGCCTAGCCTAATCTTTACAGAAGATCTGAAGTGCTCTCCTCTCTCCCTAAGAGGTCACTCTAAACCAGAGGCCTTTGACTTTGGCAACTTTAAGCCTGACAGACTTTAATTCCCAAAATTAAAGTCCTGGCAGGCTTTAACTCTCAGAATAGGGAGTTCTGAAAGTTGAAGTCCACTAGGCTTACCGCTGGGTTTAAAGTTGCCAAAGTTGGAGGTCTCTGGTGTAAATAATACCATTGTATAGCATTCTCTGGTTGCAGTAAGTGCAGAGACATAATTGTACTGTATATTGTATTTCTTGTTGTTGTATCAGTACTAGTATTCTTTTTAAAAAAAACAAAAAAACCCTGCAAATTTACCCAAGGCCTCACACATTGCAGTTTTGATTTAGGACATGCTATCCTTCTCTTAAAAAACCCAAACCCATGGAAAATAGAAGAGGAAGGTGCATATTTACATATGTACACATTGCTTACATAAGCCTTGATTAGGTAGGTTGCCAGTCCCATCAACAGAGCTTTATATGCTTAAGTCCTCCATTTCCAGAATGATGAGAGGCCAGGCGAAATAACGCCTGGACGAAAATTGCCAATGGCGGGAAGCAACTCGGCTCCCCCCATCAGCTGTGGGGCGTTCCCCGCGTTAGCGCGGGAACGCCCCAGAGCAATCAGCGGCCGCTCGGGCATTCTGGGAAAGCCGAGGGGGCGGGGCGTGTGCCCTTTATCAGGGTTTGCTTGCCCCCCCGGCTTCTCTTGCCCCCCGAGCTCGCCGCAGAACGGAGCTCGCCTCCTTCGTTGGATCAGTGCTCCTTCTTCATTGCCGGCAGCGCGCAGGACGGCGCCTACAGGAACTTCGAAGATTCTTCCTTTTCCCGCCCGGTTTGCTTACTTGGGGAAAGGGGGAGGTGGTCAGATGGCTAGCGTGGGCCGACGGCCCCAGCACCCCCTCCCCAACCTTGTGTTTGTAGCGGCGGGGCACGCAGGGGCTTTTACCGGCTTGCCTGTTGGGAGCGCGGCTTCAGGGACTGTGGGTCCGCCCGGGCAGGTTAGCAAGGGCTCTGACGGCCCAGCTGGCAACGCGCCAGAGCGTTTCGGTGCCGGGCAACTAAGGCGAGCGCTGAGGAGCGAGCAGCGGCAACGGGGAGGCCTTTTTTCCTCCTTCCCCCACGTGGTTTGTGTTCCGCGTGCAGGGCGGCGCTGGGGGGGGGGGCTGCTGCGTTGGGAGGCTGCCGTGAAGTAAGACGTTAAATTTATAATTATATTAGCAGCATTTTGGAAACTTTCAAAGCTACCACCTCATGTTAAGTTGCAACTTACCTAGAAAAATGATTTCCCAAGTATGCAAATGAGCGGTTACATTCAGTAAATAAGTTGTCAGATATATTAAAGTAGGTAAATGTTATCATGATGGGGAAACTGGCACGTGCGCCATAGGTGACACTCAGAGCCATATCTGAAGGCACATGAGGCATTTAATACAGGTAACTTTTTCAAGGCTTAAATAAGATTCAGGAGGGAAGCATTTTAATAGGAAAGTGAACTGAGGTTGGTTGAAGGAAAGATTGGAAGCAATGTGAGAAAATATTATTTTACTGAAAGAATAGTAGATGCTTGGAACAAACTTCCAGCAGACATGGTTGGTAAATCCATAGTAACTGAATTTAAAGATGCCTGGGATAAACATATATCCATCCTAAAATGCCTTAATTTATTTAAGTTGGTTTACTTGATTTGATTGAGCATAAAATGGTGGAATTGAAATGTTTCAATCTTGTAAAGTTAAGTATACTTGAATTGCTTGGAAAAAAAAAATTGACAAATTAAAACGATTTAATTTATTTAAGCAGGTAAACTTGAATTGATTGAGCATAGAAGGAATGAATCAAATGACTTAATTTATTTAAGTCAGTATACTTGAGTGATTGAGCATAAACTGAACCTATGAGACGATTTAATTTATTTAAACTGGTATACTTGAAGTGGTTTAGCATAAACTGATTTGTAAAAACAATTTAATTTATTAAGTCAGTACTGTATAGTGAAATTGAGCTTGAATCGAATTATTAAAATTTAATCGATTTAAGTCAGTAGATTTTGATTGAGCATAAAATGAATGAATCAAAACGATCTAATTTAATTTAAGCTAGGATACTTGAATTGATCCTAAGTGGAATGAATTAAAAAGAGTTAAGTTATTGAAATGATTATATTTGAATTAGTTGAACATAAAGTGATCAATATATATATATAGATATAGATATAGATATGTATATATAGGTTATTAAGTCAGTATATGGGAATGGATTGTGCTTAATGAATTATCAAAATGATTTAATTTATTAAGTTAATATATTTGAATTGAGTGCGCTTAAAATGAATTAATTTGCAATTAAACTAATTTACTGGGGGGGCACAACACAGGGGTTGTGACATGACAGCGGGGGTGGTGGGGCAAATCCCCCCCCTCTGCGCACCCCACCAATTCCACAGGGCACTGTGAGCATTCCTTTAAGGCAATTTTTAGCGACAATAAGGCCCCTTTAGGCCAAACAAGCCACTAGGTTTTGAGCACTGGTTAGAACAAGATTTATAATTGAGCCATAATGTGGTGGACATAGAAATGGTAGGGGGAGTAAAACTTTCATATTCGGAAATGCTTTTCAGCAACCCGGTCTCACTACCATTTGTTAACAGTTCTTTCATACCCAGTGGATAATGGTGCCCTCCTATGGCATTTTTTATTTTTTCTCACAAGAGGGACAATATCAATCAGAGATAGTAGCCATGAAACCAGGTTAGGTGGGGTTTTTTTTTTTTTTTGAGCAACTGGGTCTATGGAAAGACTGCCTTGTCAGTGAAAAATGGCTTTTAGTGATCAAAAGACGGTAGCTTTACTATAGACCTTTGCCCCTTTTGTTCATCATAGCTTCAGGGGACTTAGCTGGCTTCTGACAGCAACTTTGCAGTTAAAACCTTGGCTTCTGCTCATAAGCGGGTTTAGCAGAAACACTACAACAAATGACGAAGGCTTTCTGCTACTTGGGAGACTGTTAATCTTTATTACACTTTTATCAAATATATACCTCTGCACTCCATTTGGAACAGCGCTGCTGAATATAAAAGGATTTGTTTCTTCCTATGTAAGGATCTCCTACTGAGAGCACTGTGCAAAAATATATCTTGGCCTTTCTTTGAAGCATGGTGGAATGGGGACCTAAGAAGCTATTTGGCAGACAGGTCTGGCATATGTTTCTTTACCGCATTGAAAATAGCAATGAGGTTATTGGGTGGTAAGTAAATATAGCCTCATGCTGCTCCCTTACCCTCAATTTAAAACAAATAAATAAATAATTGCTCTCACGCTTTAATAAGGGTTGACAGTGTTAATATAAACTGTTATGGCAGGTGGAACACAGTGAGCTATGTTCTACACCTTACATAGTAAAATTGGCTTATTAAAGCTTTTGTTGAGAATACATACATGTTATCAGGCCGGAGGTTTACTTTGGTATGTTTTCCTCTTCACTTTCAAGTGGCTTAATGGCAATCCTGGTCAAATATGCCCCCCCCCTTTTTTTTCCTGAGGAATTATCTTTGTTAATTTTATGGCCATACTTAACTAGGGATGCACTGCACTAAGGAATTACTTGGTAACAAGGTTTTTTATGTGCTTGCTCCTGGGTATTTTATTATTATTATTATTATTATTATTATTATTATTATTATTATTACTATTACTATTACTATTACTATTATTATTATTATTATTATTATTATTATTATTATTATTTTCATGATGTGCTGGATCCTGGAGCAGTTGCGCATGGAAGTCATTATGTCTCCATGAATGGTGCTACTATTATTCTGAATTTTGCCACATTGCCAAATGTAAAGTTATTGTACTGAAGGCTATAACAGTACGGGTGCAGTTGGTAGCAGGCCCTTTTCTGTACCAACAAAACTGAAAGATACCATTAATACCATAACTACAACCTGCAGATCCCCATGTCATTACCATGCCGAAAGTTGGAAATCTCCTAATTTCTGGTTAATCCCCTTCAGGAGTAAGACGATGAGGAACCGGATCGTGGGGGCAATAGCCTGGCTCTGTTTGAAAAGTGCTATTGCTGACATGTGGCGAGCCGCCATGAGTCTAAGGAGAAGGGCGGCATGAAAAGCGAATAAACAAATAAATAAATTAGTCAGTTATCTCAGCCCCTTTAGTTTGTTCAAAGGAAATGGTGTAGTCACTTACTGGAATGGGGGGCTTGCAAGAATGCTAAGCATCAAGGTCATCTGAATCAAATTCACACTTGAGTTGATTTTAGCTTAATATGAGTTATTAAGCATTATATTAATTGTTTTAGTGAATAATAATTTAGAAAATGTTATTATCATAAACAATATTGAAGTCGTGGTGTCAGCATGGTACCATTGATATTATGGTTATGTTGATTAAGTCATGTTGGTAAAGCTAATCCATGCGCTAACGGTAAAGAAAGCATTGGCATGGGCCTTTGCTTATCTTCAGAAATTTCTTGCAATTATTCTACTCCCTGGGCGAGCAGGCAGGGCCACAGAGCATATTGGCTAATCTCCCTGGCATTTTAATGCTGGAAGAAGAGTATTATGATTGCCTGAGAGGAATACAGGAACATGGGTCTGCGACTATGGTGTACAGCTGGCCCATCGGTGGAGGGAAGTGAGACAGCAACAGGAGGCCCAGTCCATTAACAGGGAGTATGTGTGCATGGGCAGGCGGTTGGCAGCCACATGGCATAGGCTGGGGCGCAGGGTACCCAGAATTGGTGAACGGCGCCATCGCTCAAGCAAAGGAGTGCAGGTTGGACCACATGGTTACATGCCATCATGTAGGGGCAACAGGTGGGGCTTAGCCCCCCCTAACAAAAGACCTTGGTGTCAAACTATTTGAGGATAGGGGGAATGATCAAGAGATGGTCCAAGGAAAAGGACTCAGATTGGGGAGAAATTAGTAAGCCGCTATACATTGCCCAGTTTCAGGGGCAGCGGGCATTGGATGAGACCCAGATCCTCACCCAACGAGGTGAGTCTGTTTCACACAACAGCCATAAAAATGGCCTTTGGGACATGGTAGGTCTGCAAGGTGCTGTCATGATCGCATAGTAGTGGATCATGCAAGGTTCCCTGGGCCAGCAAACTGATGTTAAATAGCGGCTGCGGCAGCCACGTTGGTTACACATGGTGGCTGACCAATAACACAGATGGTGGATTGATCACTGGCCTGGTATATCAAACAAGGATATATGCCGGGGTATGATGGACTCAGTGCAAGTAAAGCGATGAAGCCAGGGAAGGGTGCCTTTTAAAATAACAGTTAGGGGCCGTTACAGGAGGATCGGCAAGATATCGGGTGGTATTCCCTCAACAATACTGAATGCAGGTTTCAACAAGTTCTCAGCAAAGTAATGAATCCGGTGGCAGATGGAAGTCAGTGGCTTTCATAAAGTAGATTCAGAGCACCTGAGTACAAGCACTCTTGGGATCGGGTGGCTAACACTGTCTTTGTATCCTTATCGTTTCTCTAGGTCCTGGCCCTGCTCCACTTTGTTACGTGCGAAGTGCGAAGGAGCTGCCCTTCCGTTGCCCACAGTAGTGAACGGCAGCCACAGCGTGGCTTGGTGGCTGAACATTGAGCTGCAACATTATCTTCAGGAATGTGGAGGTTGCTGAGTCGCTGGGGCTTCAGCGGAAAGGCTTGAGCTCGGAGGTCTTCGTTTGAGACGGGTCTTTTCCGTTGTGAAAAGTCGGGAGCAGTGATGGGCCGGACCCAGATTGTTGGTGTTGCACACGGGTGGCAACGACCTGGTGGTGGTGAAGGACTTGGCCCAGTGGCGTCAAGTCGTGGCAGTCCCCCGGGGCTTGCAGAGCATATGGAACAGATTGTTGGTCTTGCACACGGGTGGCAACGACCTGGTGTCGGTGAAGGACTTGGCCCAGTGGCGTCAAGTCGTGGCAGTCCCCCGGGGCTTGCAGAGCATATGGAACAGATTGTTGGTCTTGCACACGGGTGGCAACGACCTGGTGTCGGTGAAGGACTTGGCACAGTGATGTCATGTCATGGTGAACCACCGGTCGTACGGGGCCTACGGCCGTGGTGTGTGGTTCTGGTGTATGGTTCTGATACCCCCACATGGAGGGGATGCGGAGTCGCCGTCACACCAACAGCTGTTGACGGGACCAGGTTATGGGTTAACATGGCAGGGGGAGGCAAAGTGATCAGACACACGGGCATGTGTTTTTAAACCCCCCCCCCTAGCTGTCACTGGGTCAATTTAGGAAGATGTCAGGAGTGGCAATTTTTACACAGACCTGCAGTGGTGCCTGCGTGAGCTGGGGCAGGCTTAGGCGGGGAGCAGGGGGCCAAGATAGAGATCTGACCCCCTGCTGTGGCAGAAACGGGGCGGAAAGGGTATCAGTAGCAACTGTGTGTTCTCCTTTGGGCATCTTTTGTAAGATGATTGGCACCCCCATTGCACAACTCATGCTTCCTCCACGGACAGAGAGGTGTAAAGGGGGTGCCCTTGGGGCTCACCTACGTCATTTCCGGTTCCGGGTCATGCAAGGCGAGCCCTCCCACATGCTGGGCGTGGCTTACTGGTCGGGAGTAGGCGGAGCATGCCTCACCCTGACCAGGCATGGAGTAACGCCCATTTGAGTTGCCCAAGTATGTTGTGTTCAGGAAACTCCGCCCCATTTAGCGACCCCTGCAGGTCTTTCTGTTAATATTTAATAAAGTGACCCATTTTACCCAGCTTGGTGTCCGAGTGTTCATTTCCCGTCCAAGGCAAATGAGAGGCCAGGCGAAATAACGCCTGGACGAAAATTGCCAATGGCGGGAAGCAACTCGGCTCCCCCCATCAGCTGTGGGGCGTTCCCCGCGTTAGCGCGGGAACGCCCCAGAGCAATCAGCGGCCGCTCGGGCATTCTGGGAAAGCCGAGGGGGCGGGGCGTGTGCCCTTTATCAGGGTTTGCTTGCCCCCCCGGCTTCTCTTGCCCCCCGAGCTCGACGCAGAACGGACACCCACCCACCCTCCGCTCAATCCAGGATGATTTTTATAGGTCGCCTGGTAGGGGCCGAGTAGGAATTTTTGCAATCTTTGGGCATTTGCTACGGATTGTTTTTCGCCTACTCCATCCTGGACGAGGGTAAGGATTTGTGGTTATGGGGTGCATCTGTATGTAAATAGGTTCTGATTCAGCAATTTGATGTTTATATTCTTGGTCACTATATGGCAGAAACGGGGCGGAAAGGGTATCAGTAGCAACTGTGTGTTCTCCTTTGGGCATCTTTTGTAAGATGATTGGCACCCCCATTGCACAACTCATGCTTCCTCCACGGACAGAGAGGTGTAAAGGGGGTGCCCTTGGGGCTCACCTACGTCATTTCCGGTTCCGGGTCATGCAAGGCGAGCCCTCCCACATGCTGGGCGTGGCTTACTGGTCGGGAGTAGGCGGAGCATGCCTCACCCTGACCAGGCATGGAGTAACGCCCATTTGAGTTGCCCAAGTATGTTGTGTTCAGGAAACTCCGCCCCATTTAGCGACCCCTGCAGGTCTTTCTGTTAATATTTAATAAAGTGACCCATTTTACCCAGCTTGGTGTCCGAGTGTTCATTTCCCGTCCAAGGCAAATGAGAGGCCAGGCGAAATAACGCCTGGACGAAAATTGCCAATGGCGGGAAGCAACTCGGCTCCCCCCATCAGCTGTGGGGCGTTCCCCGCGTTAGCGCGGGAACGCCCCAGAGCAATCAGCGGCCGCTCGGGCATTCTGGGAAAGCCGAGGGGGCGGGGCGTGTGCCCTTTATCAGGGTTTGCTTGCCCCCCCCGGCTTCTCTTGCCCCCCGAGCTCGACGCAGAACGGACACCCACCCACCCTCCGCTCAATCCAGGATGATTTTTATAGGTCGCCTGGTAGGGGCCGAGTAGGAATTTTTGCAATCTTTGGGCATTTGCTACGGATTGTTTTTCGCCTACTCCATCCTGGACGAGGGTAAGGATTTGTGGTTATGGGGTGCATCTGTATGTAAATAGGTTCTGATTCAGCAATTTGATGTTTATATTCTTGGTCACTATATGGCAGAAACGGGGCGGAAAGGGTATCAGTAGCAACTGTGTGTTCTCCTTTGGGCATCTTTTGTAAGATGATTGGCACCCCCATTGCACAACTCATGCTTCCTCCACGGACAGAGAGGTGTAAAGGGGGTGCCCTTGGGGCTCACCTACGTCATTTCCGGTTCCGGGTCATGCAAGGCGAGCCCTCCCACATGCTGGGCGTGGCTTACTGGTCGGGAGTAGGCGGAGCATGCCTCACCCTGACCAGGCATGGAGTAACGCCCATTTGAGTTGCCCAAGTATGTTGTGTTCAGGAAACTCCGCCCCATTTAGCGACCCCTGCAGGTCTTTCTGTTAATATTTAATAAAGTGACCCATTTTACCCAGCTTGGTGTCCGAGTGTTCATTTCCCGTCCAAGGCAATTCTCTTCTGGGTACTTCTTTTGCTTATGGGTTTCTTTCTTGATCTAACTTTACATTCAAGTTAAATGGAATGACTAGGCCTAACTGAACCATAAATTAGAAACATGAACTCCATACAGATTAAACAAAAATATTTCTTTTATACACAGAACTCATATTTAATATTCAATTATTTCCAAAGAAATAATTGGAATGATTATAATTAAAGCACACACTGAAGTGTGACATTACTTTTGGGCCAATAAGAAGTACCACCAGAACAATTTGGGAAAGGCATAAAATTACTCATATATACAACACATATATTATTTTTAGGATTTATTTGAAATGAATGTTATATGGGTAATATATTATCCAATCATAAAAAATTAGCAACTACATTAAGGATCCCAAATTTATGGTACAACATAGATAAACATATGTACTATAGAGATCATTCAACAAGTACCCAGTCGTTGTTCTTTTTCTGCTTTTCACTCATGGCTGTTCAGGTTTTTATTGGCTTCAAATGTATCTATTTCTACCTTTTCCCATTAAAATAATGGAAACTATTTTCACTGTGATCCCCTGGAGAAAAGTCCCCTAAATAAGATACTTCATAATTCAACTTTTCCCGAGGGAGCAGTTTAAAAACCTGCCTGCTTTTTGATGTTACTGATCAAGTAAAACCCATCCATCTTCTATTTGTCTTGCTTGTCTAGAAATATTCTCCAGTATCTAACAAATCTAAAGCCCTCTTCCCTAGAGCACTATGTAACCCATACACTGAGGTCATTTTTCCTTTCTTGTCTGTCTCCTAACAAATTACTTAAATATATCTCTGGATGCAGCCATTATGTCCTCCATAACATGTGGTGGTGGAATAAATATCTAAGCACTAAGTATCAGACTCTTTAAATGAGATGTGACATTAGGGATTTTTTCACAAGGCAAGAAAATTGCCACATGTTCTTTATACCCTTCACAAATTTAACTGTTCATGACTGACCTAACACATTGCATTATGCCATGATTTTTTAAATCAGAATTTATCTCTAGGTTCAGGTAAATTGCTATACTAAAAATAAATAAACTGCTTAATGTATAAGTCCAACATCCAATTACCAAAAGCATATCTTAGTTCTCTGAGATAACCAAATAACCAAAATAACCAAAAGCATCCTGCTCTCTGAGATTTTCTATTCATTCCCAGATTCACATTTTATGAAGGAACCTAAAATATATCTTCTAAGTTCAAATCAGACCTATTTGTAAAAATGTAATATAAATGATTCTTTAGTTACAATCATGGTGGTAGTTTACTAATCTTCGGAAGCAATTTTTACAAAACAGAGTTTTGTAATAGGATGATTCCAGCCTATTCTAAAGCATTATGGTCAGAAAGAAACCAAGTATTCTTTCTCTGATTGTGTATGAATTCCTATGATAGAACTACAATTCAATTTCAATTTATAGTTAAGCTTTCAAATTCTTATGCTATTAGAAAATTTAGAAGCATTTCTAATTCTTAGGAAAGTCACAGAACCAGAAAATAATAACTCCCAAGTTTGTCAACCAATATTATTTTTTGGAATTGGTGTATACATATACATGTGTGCATGGTGCAATTGTCATAGGTTGTAGAAAATGTCAGTTTCTAGAAAATCATTAAGTAATAGATGTGGTGACATTGAATTAAATGAAATATGTTATTGAGTTATTCTGCATTTGTTATTTTATGTTATTTTATAGACACAGACACATACTGGTAAATGCATACTTTCATATATACTGTAACATGATAGAAGAAAGGAAGGAAGGAAGGAAGGAAGGAAGGAAGGAAGGAAGATGATAGATAGATGATAGATAGATGATAGATAGATAGATAGATAGATAGATAGATAGATAGATAGATAGATAGATAGATAGATAGATAGATAGATAGATAGATAGATAGATAGATAGATAGGCTTACCCATACATACACACACATACATTTTAGAAATTATTATTTAAATGAAGCAAAAGTTATGTATTTTTCATACTTAACAACTAGTTACCAACGGGTGAAATGTGATCATAATTTATTATTCATCAGATCTATTCCAGTGAAGTTTAACCAAATTTCCTACCTTGAATAAATTCCCAAAAGATCCAAGATTCATATAATTGTCACAATTGAATAATCCAGAACAGACTACTGGGACTACTGAAGTGATAGCTGCACAGATTTATATGATGCATTTCAATTACTCTAAGTCCCCAGGCAGTTAATAATTGTGATGTTTTTCTAAGATTCTTAAAGTGTCACAATGAAAGTCCTAAAGCAGATCTTTGTGATATCTCCACTTTTCTTACTGTTCTTCTTCTACCCAGAGACTCTATCATATACAAACAGTCAGGTTTACATAAAACATCATTGCTACCCCATGCACATTGCATATCTACTTTATTCAAAGTCTAAGATAGGAGTAAGCAAAGTGGGCTCTTCTATGACATGTAGACTTCAACTCCCAGAATTCCTGAGCTAGCATGATTGGCCCAGGAATTCTGGGAGTTGAAGTCCACAAGTCATAGAAGAGTCAACTTTGGTACCCCTGGTCTAAGAGGACAAGCAAGTTTTCAATTCCAGAGGAACTGAGAAAAGTTCCCATGATGCATGAGAGCTTCCAAAAACTATATTTCCCTCATCTTCTAAATCTTTCAACAAAGCTTGAGGCCAGGAGATCAACGCTTAGTATGCTTACAATAGCATTGTAATCACATCATTTAGATCATAATCCTCTCCTTATTTATATTAAATGTCATTATCCTCTATCTTCTATTTTAGGTATAAAAAATTATCATTTGCTAAATTTGTTTTCTACCATTAATTACTTTGGTTACAACATTTAAGCTTTTTATAGTTTAATGCCAGCTAGCATCTGACTGCATCTTGCATATTAGAAGACAAGAATATTAGATTGTATAAGCATTCACTGCCTAAATACATGATGGTGAGCCAATGAAATGCATGCCATAGGTGGCACATGGACCCATATCTGAGGGCACGAGAGGTGTTGGTTGTTATGTCCCTTCAGGACATTGCTAGCCACCTCTAGAGCCACTGATTGGTTAGAACCAACTCAGCTGCTGAAACTTTGGCCTCTCATTGGCTGCCGCGTTGAGAGCTGTAAATAAATTGCACTGTCAGGCTAAGCTGAAGAGATTCTGTTCTGAGCAGCTCCATTTGGGTTTCTGTTGTGCTGTTCTTCATTCGAGCCTTCATTAAAGGCTTTAAATTAAATGATATTCACCTTGCCATGTCATTTCCAGGATTCAGGCACAACATTGCCCCATGTCAACTCCAGCGTGCAAGTGAGCACTGGCCATTTCATTTTTGGTCTTTGGGGGGGGAGGCAGCGAGGCCTTTTTTGCCCTCCCCAGGCTTCCGGAACACCTCCAGAGCCTGTGAATGGTGAAAAATGGCCCAATGGGCATACTGGAAGTTTATTTCTGAACTTCTGGTAGGCCCCCGGGCCATTTTTTGCCATCCCCAGGATTCAGGCTTTCCTGAAACCGGGGGAGGGCGATAAATGGCCCAATGAGCCTACCTGAGGTTCAAAGGCTTCAGTGAAGCCTGTGCGCATGAGCCGGGGGGGGTCTTGTGCATGTATGTGGGGGGGCACTGCATTATGGGTATGGGAACACACACCCACACTATCACACACATGTGCACCATTTGAGCACCCGAGCTAAAAAAATTTCACCATCACTGGCCTAAATCATTACTAGCTATTACAGTGGTCTTATTTATCCACTCATCTACAGTCTGAGTCTGCACTGTAGGCTAAATTTAAGGTTAAATAAATAATTTTCATCTCATGCTCTAGCCCTTCCTCTTGCAAAATCTTTATGAAGATTTTTGCATCACTTAGAACAAATTGATTAATCTAGTTTTGGCAATAGGAGATAAACTTTAAAGATACAGCTTTATAATTTATAATTAATTGTGTTTTGGTTTGTTGTATATGGGCACAGCAAAATATTATTTTGGCATGATAAAAATATAGCTATTCAAAATTTAAAATATAAGAATGAAGATACAGCTTATTCCTTATGAACTGAATACTTATTAACATAAAACATTTTATGCGGTCAATGTTTCATGTCTTTAAAAGTAGAGTTACCTTTCAATAGTTAATATTGTTTACTCACCTTTTTCTATTTTCTCCTTTCTTTACCATTCATCAAGCAATAATAAAACACCCACAAATTTTAGATAAGATGCAAAAAAGGAAAATATGAGCTAATATAAAAGCATATACATCCAGACATAACTTTCTATTAAAACTAAGGCAAAGATGCGCACACTTTATCAGTTTTCAACAAATAAGCACAAACACTATTCTCTAATGAAATACAGCAGTTTCTCAAAATGATTATAAATAGCAAGCCAACAATTAATGTTGAGTAATGAAGACACAAATATACATTTAATTTATTTCAATATATTTCAGCCTTCCTGATCCAGTTATATCTTACAATCTTCCTAAATGTTGAAATATTGCCATAATGAATTATTATGCTAAGGTTGCTATTAACAAGAAAGAATAGAAGAAAAAAATGATTTGCCAATGTAATTGCACTAATTTTATTGTAATGCAGGGCAGAGAGCTATACATTATTGAAGATACCAATTATACCTAAGAGAACATTATTAAACTTTGAAGAAATTGTATGAAAATGCAAAAGGAAGACCAAAATATGACTTTCATTTTCCTTCTATTACAGTCCCCATTTTATCAAAAGTCAATTGATTTATGGCCATTTCTCAGTTTGTGAATTTCAATCATGCCCATCAACCATAATTGCCAATGGAAGAGGATATTGGCAGTTATCATTTGACAAAGTCTACAAATTTCCTATTTCTCTCCCTTCCCACTATTTTCTTCTTCTGTATCTATTTCTCCTGAGAGTCTGTGTTTCCATCTGCTTATTAGATATATTTGCATCTAACAGATATGATGGTAAAAGTTTGTTTCTAATCACTGACCATGTGTCAAAGATAGTATGGCTATGCTGATCTAGTAGAAAGGGATAAAGAATAATCAAGACATACAGATATTTTTATTTAAAATATTTAAATGTTTTCCTGTAATTTCTATCTCTGCTTTTTTCTTGCCTTCGCGATGTAGTGGGACTAGGGCAGTGGTATCAAACTCAATTTCATTGAGGGCAACATCAAGGTTGTGTTTGATCTTAACGGGGTTGGGTAGCATGGCAGGGAAGGGGCATGGCCAGCATGATATCACTAGTGTCGGGAACATCTGTGGTGGCCAAGTGCTAAGGCAGGATTTCCCTCAGACCCATCCTCGTTCTCATTATAATCTCTAATGCTGTGGGTCCAGTACAGGTAATACTACACTTATAATCATAATTCAACCCAACATTTCTGCTGCTAAGCAAGACATTTGTAAGGTGTTTTTTCCCAAATTTTATGACTTTTCTTGCCACCTTTGTTAAGTGAATCGCTGCATTTTTTTAAGGTAGCAAAATGAATTGTTTCGTGAATCTGGCTTCCCCATTTATTTCTCTTGTCAGAAGGTTGCAAGAGTTGATCATATAACTCTGGGACACTGTAACCATTATAAGTGTGAACCAGTTGCCAAGCATATGAATTTTGTTCATGTGACCAAGGGGATTTTGTGTACAAATGCATGGAAGGGCACAACAAAATAAATTTGTGGGGGGGTTGGGGGTTATTTATTTCTCTATCCTATACTTCCACTTTCAAATTTTTAAACCATTTTTCCCATTCATTCATTTTGTGTACAAATGCATGGAAGGGAACAACAATATTAATTTGGGGGGGGGGGTATTTATTTCTCTATCCTATACTTCCACTTTCAAATTTTTAAACCATTTTTCCCATTCATTCATTTTGTGTACAAATGCATGGAAGGGAACAACAATATTACTTTGGGGGTATTTTTGCAGTTATTTTATCTATCCTATTCCTATACTTCCAATTTCAAAATTTTAAACCATTTTTTCCTATTCATTCATTTTAATTTTGTGTGCGGTAAGACTGCCACTCAGTAAGCCAAAAAAAACGGTTCCTGAGTCTGAACAAGCCTGCTGTTCATGCCTGAAGAAAAGGTCTCCAGTGCGGTCCGGGGTCCTTCTAGTCTTGGAAAGCAACACCTGCTTCCAGGGCGAAAGCTATTTCCTGTATCCAGAGGGAGGGGGACTTGTCCAACATGCAGATTGGTTGGGTGGAAAAAGTTCATGTATGAGTGATAAATCAAGCCATTTCAATAATTACTGAATGTAATTTTATGCCACCCCAAGTCTACGAAGAGGGGTGGCCTACAAATCTAATAAATAAATAAATAAATTACAAAGTGCAATGACTCACATGTTGAAGGCCACCCTGACTATTTGAGAATCATGGAATAATAATCAAATAAATAAATAAATAAATAAATACATACATACATACATACATACATACATACATACATACATAAAAAGGGGTGGACTGACACTTTTGTCTTGCTACTGACTGCTGGCACTCGTACTTTTGGGTCCACCTCTGGGCCACTTTCTTTCAATGCATTTCCTTTTTTTCTATATATAACAAAAGCCACTAGAACTCTGTCAATTTATTTTTGGGTAAAACAAGGGCCAATTCCTATCTCTGCATCTCTTTCTTCTATCTAATCTGAAGCCTCTCTGAAATTTAATTTTGGGTCAAACACGTTTGGGTCAAACACAGACTTCATGTATCTGTGATTTTGATGTTTTTCTGTCTAATACAAAGGCTCTACTGCTGCCTGGTCATTTAAGTTTTACAAGGCATTTTTTCCCTAATTCTAGTTCCACCTGAACGCCGCACCTTCATCAGTTCCTTGGACCAATGTCACCGCAGGCCTTCAAACATGAAGAAAGCCACGAAAAAGGGAAATGGCCGTGCTGATGGTGGTGGTGGTGGTGGTGATGGAGCCGGTGCTGCAGGAGCAGGTAGAGGGCGTGTAACATCTGTGTCTCCTACCCCTTCCTCTGGTGCAAGCAGGCCCCGGGGTTTGATGCAAGAAGAAGTTGGAGATGACATGGCATGCAGCACTACCTTTTCCTTGGTATTGCCTTCTACACACTCCACCACATCTGCGTGTTCACTGCCTGAGTCATCACCCCCATCCAAAGCAGCAAGGCCGTCTCACCCAGAAGCAGCGGAGTCTTTAATGCTGTTCTCTGGAGGTGGGGCATCCCAGCAGCAGCGGCAGGTTTGTAAGGTGAAAATAGTTCAGAAGAAGAGGCAGAAAAATCTTAAACCCCAGGTTCGTATCTCAAAAAGTTCGTATGATGAGGGGTTCGTAAGACGAGGTATCACTGTATGTCTTCTTCTTCTGAATTATAGAGCTTCTCTTGCCAGTTTTCCCATGTGTGCCTGTATAGCCATTTTGGTCAGATTTTAATTAGGGAAAAAATGTGGAAAGAATATAGCTGCTTTTACTATTGAAACATTTTCTTTGAGTGAAGCATTGCATGTTTTGAATCTCTTTCTCTCTCTTTAAAAGGATTTGCAAAGCCTAATAACTATTGATCTTCAATACGCGAATCTTCAATATGCGAATTTGTTTTGAGTGCCACTTAGGATAACAGTTTTAAAATGTACCTGCTGTTTTATTTCCTCATTGGTCTGGAGTTATCTGCAGTATGTTTTTTTCCCTATAACCATCATATTAAAATGCATTAACTTTAAATCACTAGGGATTATGATTTATAATACATTGAGTATATTGGTATACACTTTCCATTTTCCTCAGGCTTTAAAGGCATATTCTTCCATTATGATTCAAAAATTATTGGATGGTTTTACATGGATGGTTGTTGATATTTTTTCATTACATGCTATGGATTTGATTTTTTGTTGTTAATATTCTGAAATATGTTAGTAATATAAGTTATTTGAAAGATAGTTTCAATTTGGTTGGTTGCTATTTCTGTTCCATTGTTTAGTTTATATAGACTCTGAATAAACAATTTGTAGCTCTAGAGAAAAACGAAGCTTCAATCTACTTTCTTCAGGTCCATCGTCTGTTTTTAAATAGTGGATGTCAGAAAGACCATGAATAACTCCCTGTGTTATTTTTGAGTCTGAAATACCCACTTTTTATTTAAAGCCCAACCATTATTGATATGTATTAACCCAATGAAGTTCAACCACCTTTGCTATGTGGCTTTAAAAGAAATGTGGCTTTCCATAGGAAAAAAAGTTTCCTAGCATGTACCAGAAGAGATGAGTCACAAATTTTGTTGTCAGTCGTCTAAACCCATACTAGATTTGTGTAACAATCAATAGTGTAATGGTGCAGAGTCCAAGAATAAAACTTCCCTTCAGAGTCCATTAAACTGGCTATGTAGCTTCGTTCTAAATGAGACACTTTCAATCTAACTCTGTTGCTGAATCAAATTGGAAATCTCCTACAGTCCTAAAGATAATATGTCCTGCTTCTATTAGCTGAAGTCCTGAGGAAATATCTGGAGATGATCTCCAGAGATCAAAGCAGCAACAATTCCCACAATCCTTTTTTATCTTTTAAGGAAAAATAGAAATAAGAGCATTCATATTCACTGTGATAACTGAGTACAGAATCATCAAGCTGAATGACACCTACTTCCAAATTACATACTAGGGAATTAAGAAAACAGGGATTAGGAGGCTTGGGACATTAGGATCAGTTTGAGAGAGACTCTGAAACCTAGTACTAAAAAAAAGATCCATATGTCAGAGTAATGGTTTATGAACATACTTTTAGATTTGGAGAAAGCAGGGCTCCTGAGTTAATAGATTAACAGCTAATATATATTGTAATATTAGGAAAACCTGTTTATAATTTACTTTATAGCAGGTAATAAACATTATAATTGTTAAGAAGTAACTCTGTTGCTCTATTTCCCCCCAATTTTTGTCTGTCTTTAGAAACATTTATGGTGGAATCTTGCTTCAAATTCTCTTTAAACCTGGCAGCATTATGTATAATATTGATTTCTTAAAATGCATATTAATTTGAGCCGCCCCGAGTCCTCGGAGAAGGGTGGCATACAAGTCTAATAAATAAATAAATTTTCTTTATGTGTCATAGATACACATGTTCCTAGCAAAAATTAATAATGAAAACTCTAAATACTGTGAAGCCTAGACTAAATGGATTTAAAGTTTTAGTTCTGAAAGTAAGCATAAAACAAGCATTTTAAGCAGCATAGCCCGAGGCATATTATTTAATCGGCTGACCTAGCAACTTCAAGGAACAACTGGGACTGCCTGAGTATCTAATCTAATTATATTCAAAAGATAATATTCAAGGGGCAGAGCAAGTAAAGATTCAATAAAAGCTCTGTTCTTTTTTGGTACATAAAAATCCTTGTGCTTGTCTGAAATTGATTATACAATTGAGCAATCTTTGCAAGACTGAATAGCCTTTTCCACAGTGTCAGCCAACCTTGAAACTTTTCTGTTTTCAGTTTGATTATTAAGCAAGTTGTTTAAGATAAATTTGAAACTCTGGATTTCATTTTAGAAGGTATTCCTAAATAACTGAGTTAAACTGATTGATCTACAGATTTCTGCTACTCTTTATTATTGTTTCTAAACATTATCCAAAATGTCTTCAAATACTGATTCTTGGGGGGGGGGGAGACTAGCCTATGTTTTCACTAGACTACCATGTTTTCTCAATCTGGACCACCAACCCCATTTCAGACTGCTCTGATGTATATATTTCATATGACCATGAAACCACATACCTCAAAGCAAGGAAGCCTTCTTCCCTTCAGAAATGTTTCAAGTACTTTTGCCTGTCCTTCTGTTCTAACTTTGCCCAATCATTGGCTATGGATTTGGTTGTGGACTAAAGTTATAAAATAGGCTACCCAAACAAGAAATGTAACTCCTGATCTCACCCAAATTATACATCTCTGGACAATTATATAGAGTAATAAAGCAAAAGAAGTATTTTTCATTGGTGGTGGTGGATCTTATATTTTAAAACTAAAAATATAAAAGACTTTATAAACTTAAATATTCTTTCTTAATTCAAATTTTATTTTATTCAAAAAATAGAATAAAGTATAAAACTCTAAAATATTAAAGAAAAAAACAAATAAAAACACAAAACATGGAAGACATTTAAAAGTGCATGGAAGAAGGGTAGGAAAACCTAGCACCTATACATATATTATCCCTTCTATTTTAATGCTGATTAATACATTGACACAAAATTAATTTCCCATCTTTTGCAAAACAGGCCCAAAAGATTTTAAACTAACAAATTCATTTGCAAGTTACTAACCTGTCATCTATATACTATATTAATGACAAAATAGTTAAAAGTAACACCAATAATAATAAAGAAAAACAAAGTTTTAAATATTTTGCAAGTTTATAAAGTACAAAGACCTGTAGTGAAAATTTAATATTGATATAAATCAAATAAAAGCATTTAACCATCCAAGAACACACCATATCCCCATGCAGAAAAGCAAAGGTTATTCAAAACAATAACATAAATCAAAAGGGAAAAGAGAAAAAAAGCTAAACCCAGCAAGAGGTTAAAGTAGGTCAGCGATCAACCAGCAAGTCAACTTTTAAAGACAAAAAGCAAACAATAAATTCAAAAAGTGTACAGGCATGCTTAGAAAATGAAATACTGAAATGAAGAGGTATGCCCTAACTTTCTGACTGCTCTCAAAGGGAACTAGAAACTTTTAGACTCCGCTTCCCAGATGTATCTACAGCCATCCAAAATCTGTCTGGGTCATTCCTATGTCCTCCCATTGAAATTCAGGGAGCAGCATTGTCAGATAACCAGCTGGCCACAAAAATCAGCAGATGATTGGCAGGAAAGGGGGGGATCCTACCTTTCAACAACCATCTTGAGGGGTTGACATAAACTTAATTGTCTTTGATGTTATAATATACAGTAATTTTATGTTTGTCTATATGAGGTGTACAACCTCCCATGTTCTCATTAATTGCAATAAAATTATATATAATGTTTAATTTTTTTAGTAGGGTTAGAATTATAGTAATTTGATGAACTGCAAAAATAAACAAAAAACATTTTGCTGCATATCCTGTCCTATGCACATTTAACATCAAGAGCTATGGCAATTTACAAATGCATCATAATCATTTGTGATTGAAAACAGGAGAAATGAATTGACTGTGATTGTATAACTCAATAAATATATAATGCTATGCTTTAATAATTTAGCTATAAATGTTCAGTTCCATTTGCAAGTACATTGAAGGGTGGCAATATATGAACAAAGCAGGGAATTCATCTTCACTTCCATCATACCAAATGAGCAATTCAACTTGGCTTATTCACTGAGGATTACAGCTGCTTTGTTATTTCAAAGTGAGGCTTTTTAAAAAAAATATGATATTTCACACTAACATTTTAATTTATTAAATATCTTGGAGCTCTGAAAAAGCAAAATATTGAGAATTATTTGTTTAAATATATCCTAATAGGTCATCTTTCTTATTAACTTTGTTTGTGTTCTTACATAAAGAAAATAAACACACTGTTTCCCGCACAAATGATATTGGTACATGCCAAAGATGATGGTGGACAGGACAGAAAGATACTGCTAAGGGCAGAGGTCTTCAAACTTGGCAACTTTAAGACTTGTGAACTTCAACTCTCAGAATTCTCACAAGTCTTAACGTTGCCAAGTTTGGGAACCCCTGGCTGATAGTCAGATAAGGGGCAGCATAGCCCACAACGTGTATTGCAAAGGGGCAGAATATGTTCACATTTGCAAGCTTCAGTTAATATAGATTTATAATAAAATAGAATTACCTCATCTGTTGTAATTTATATCTACCTCCAAAGCTGACATAAACACACATACAGAATACCACGATGATTCTTCCAAAGCTAATCTCCTCAACTCATTCTTTGGATCTGTCTTTATTAACAGTAATGGCTCAACCCCCAATTTCATCAATCACACCTCAAACTCTCTCAATTTATTTATTTATTTATTTATTATTTGGACTTGTATGCCGCCCCTCTCCGAAGACTCGGGGCGGCTCACAACAAGTGAAACAGTCACAAAATCCAATTAATTAAAATATTTAAAGATTTAAGAAAAACCCCATGTAAAACAGACACACACACAAGCATACCATGTATGAATTAAACGTGCCCAGGGGAGATGTTTAATTTCCCCATGCCTGATGGTAAAGGTGGGTCTTAAGGAGTTTACGGAAGGCAGGAAGAGTAGGGGCAGTTCTAATCTCCGGGGGGAGTTGGTTCCAGAGAGCCGGTGCTGCCACAGAGAAGGCTCTTCCCCTGGGACCCGCCAACCGACATTGTTTAGTTGACGGGACCCGGAGAAGGCCCACTCTGTGGGACCTAATTGGTCGCTGGGATTCGTGCGGCAGGAGGCGGTCTCGGAGATATTCTGGTCCGATGCCATGAAGGGCTTTAAAGGTCATAACCAACACTTTGAATTGTGACCGGAAATTGATCGGCAGCCAATGCAGACTGCGGAGTGATGGTGAAACATGGGCATACCTAGGTAAGCCCATGACTGCTCTCGCAGCTGCATTCTGCATGATCTGGAGTTTCCGAACACTTTTCAAGGGTAGCCCCATGTAGAGAGCATTACAGTAGTCGAACCTCGAGGTGATGAGGGCATGAGTGACTGTGAGCAATGAGTCCCGGTCCAGATAGGGCCGCAACTGGTGCACCAGGCGAACCTGGGCAAACGCCCCCCTTGCCACAGCTGAGAGATGGTTTTCTAATGTGAGCTGTGGATCGAGGAGGACACCCAAGTTGCGGACCCTCTCTGAGGGGGTCAATAATTCCCCCCCCCAGGGTGATGGACGGACAGATGGGATTGTCCTTGGGAGGCAGAACCCACAGCCACTCCATCTTATCCGGGTTGAGTTTGAGTCTGTTGACACCCATCCAGGCCCCAACAGCCTCCAGGCACCGGCACATCACTTCTACCGCTTTGTTGACTGGGCATGGGGTGGAGATGTAAAGCTGGGTATCATCGGCATATTGATGATACCTCACCCCATGTCCTTGGATGATTTCCCCCAGCGGTTTCATGTAGATGTTAAATAGCAAGGGGGAGAGGACCGACCCCTGAGGCACCCCACAAGGGAGAGACCTCGGAGTCGACCTCTGACCCCCCACTAACACCGACTGCGACCGGCCAGAGAGGTAGGAGGAGAACCACTGGAGAACAGTGCCTCCCACCCCCAAGCCCTCCAACCGGTGCAGAAGGATACCATGGTCGATGGTATCAAAAGCCGCTGAGAGATCGAGGAGCACCAGGACAGAGGATAAACCCCTGTCCCGGGCCCGCCAGAGATCATCCATCAACGCGACCAAAGCGGTTTCCGTGCTGTAACCGGGCCTGAAACCCGACTGTCGGGGACCTAGATAATCGGCTTCTTCCAAGGACCGCTGGAGCTGGAGTGCCACCACCTTCTCGACAACCTTCCCCATAAAGGGAAGGTTGGAGACTGGACGATAGTTGTTAAGTACGGCTGGGTCCAGGGAAGGCTTCTTGAGGAGGGGGCGCACGAGCGCTTCTTTATAGAGTGTTGGAAAAACTCCCCTCCCCAAGGAAGCGTTGGTAATCTCCTGGGCCCAGCTCCGTGTCACCTCCCTGCTGGCCGAGACCAACCAGGAGGGACACGGATCCAGTAGACAGGTGGCAGAACTCACAGCTCCAATGGCCTTGTCCACTGACCTAACCCTCATAGACTTTACTGAAGACAGAGTTGTTGAAGCGTGGAACTCATTACCGGACTCTGTAGTATCATCCCCTAACCCCATAGAAGATATTTGGGATATAGTAGAGACAATCGGACGGCACTCTGGTGCACTTATGCACACCCCTTACTGACCTCTTAGGAATCTGGAGAGGTCAACCATGGACAGTCTAAGGGTAAAATGTTGGGGGTTGGGGATGATACTACAGAGTCCGGTAATGAGTTCCACGCTTCAACAACTCTATTACTAAAGTCGTATTTTTTACAGTCAAGTTTGGAGCAGTTAATATTGAGCTTGAATCTGTTATGTGCTCTTGTGTTGTTGTGGTTGAAGGTGAATTAGTCGTTGACAGGCAGGACATATCTTCTATTCTATCCCTATTTCTTTCTTCTATTCTCTCATTGATTATTTTATCCTATACTCTCTCTTCTATTCTTTCTCTAATTCTATTTCCTCGAAGGTGTCCTCTATTACCTTCATTGTGTATTATTATGTATTGGACAAAATAAATAAACAGTATGTAATCCATGCTTATTACTTGAAATATTTTGATTAGAGGTTACTAGAAATCTACCTGGACTAATAACAATAGAAGCAGCATTTAAACTTATATATTGCTTCATAGTGCCTTTACAGCCCTCTCTAAGTGGTTTACAGAATCAGCATATTGTCCCCAACAATCCGGGTCCTCATTTTACCCACCTCCGCAGGATGGAATGCTGAGCTGGTGGTGAGATTTGAACTGCTGAACTACAGCTAGCAGTTAGCTGAAGTAGCCTGCAGTGCTGCACTCCAACCACTGCACCTCCCCAGCTCTTGTAAAAATATGGAACACTTCACGAATTTGTGTGTCATACTTGCTCAGGGGCCATGCTAATCTTCTCTGTATCGTTCCAATTTTAGTATATGCGCTGCCGAAGCAAGCACGCTTGAATGCTTGAAGATAAAACAGCTATTTTATCTTCAAGCATTAATGAAGTTTTTAGTTTATATATAAATACAACATTTATAAAGGAAAGTCAAGTTATTGTATATCTAGTTGAACAATATATAAGCAGAGTTTTGCTGTGAAGATGAAATTATATATTGATAAATGCTTGTGAAAAATAATGGATGTTGTGAGTTTTTGGTATGTTTTTGGTATGTATGTGTTGCATGGTTTTTAATTGTTGGGGTTTTATATATTGTTCTATTTTAATATTAGAGTTGTTGCAATGTTATATTGTCCTGATTATTGTTGTGAGCCACCCCGAGTCTTCGGAGAGGGGCGGCATACAAATCTAATTATTATTATTAATAATAATAATAATAATAATAATAATAATAATAATAATAATAATAATAATAATAATAATTATTATTATTATTATTATTATTATTATTATTATTAATCTCATTATAATTTATTACTTAAGGGATTACAGGGCCATAAAAAGGGAGTTATTGAGGGCAATCTGCACAATCTGCCCTCAATGAAACAAAATAATCTTTAACTTTGCAATACTGGATTTTTATTAATTTCAAATGCTTTCTTTTTTTAATAAAGTAAGCTGTTGAAGAGAAGCATCCAGCACAGACTACTACAGGAATAGAATTTATTCCCTCTATATTTCTAAGAACCTGACTGTGGATAAAGCAGAATAAACAAATTTAATTAAGTTTTCTTCAAGCATAACTGAAAAGGGAGGAATAGAAATTGTTACATATAACTCCCTTAATGAATTATTGTGATGGTCCATTGAGAGAAAAGAAAAAATGTTAATATTTCTAAAATCTATTCACAGTTTTGAATTTATATTATGGGTTATGTCCTGCGTTGTCCCCTATTTCATGGAATACAACAGAAGACACTTCCTGAGATGGAAAGGGATGTTTTTTTAGTAATTTTTATTAATGATTAAAATGATGACAGTAAAAATTAATACAAACTGTAAAAAGAATAAAAAGAAAAAGTAGGAGGTCCAAAAAGAAAGGGAAAGGGATAAAATAAGAATATAATAAAGAAAAATAAAATATATAAAAATTGAATCCCCACCTTCTTCACTATAAACAATGTTAGTAACTTATCACCTAGCCGCCCCGAGTTTGCGGAGAGGGGCGGCATATAAATCCAATAAACCTAAACCATAAACCTAAACCACCTTTTCTTAAAATACAAAATGGTCTCTTCTTTCCATACCCCACCTGGTTTCTATAAACGAATCCATAAAATCTCATCATTTCAATCCTGATGTTAATTGTTCTGCCGGGCACTATGGTATGAGTCTCTCGAAAATTCAAGAGTAAAAATTTCAGACACACACACACTTGAAAGTTCAAACACAATGTTCTTTATCACAAAATTCAAAGGAAACAAAGCACCCTTTTTGTCTTGCAAAGAGCACTCGTTCCAAAACAACCTTGTAGGCTGTACAATCCCCTTAATCAGTCCTTAAGTACTTAGCTAGCAGCTGTGAAGAAACGCCACAGCCCTCCTTCTTCCATGATGTGAGACACACACACTTTGCTCTGCTTTGATTTCAAAGTCGTGAAAAATCAACAAACAAAGTCCGGAAGCAGCAAGGCACAGTCCTGAAGAAACAACGAGCAGATATTCTTCCACAACGGCCAAGCCAGCATGCTGCTATTTATATCAGCAGCTCTAATTGCTGGAGCCCCACCCAAACACAGGTGGCCTCTCTTATCTCCTGTAATATTTCTTCAATTGGTCTCTTCTATGTATAATTCTGCGCATGCATGTGTCTAACACTTCCTCATCCGAAACGACCGAAGATAATGGAGATTGGCTTCCTGGGCTGTGTGCCAAGCCCCCCTCTTCCAAGTCTCCTCCACCTTCTTCTTCGTCCAAGGAAACTGCACTACCTGACTCTGTCGGCAGTAAACCAGGCCTATGACAAGTTGATGTTTCCCCTACATCCACCTCCACATTCCTTGGGGCAGGAGCTGGGCCAGAGCCGACCACAACAGTTAATAAAAGTCCATTAAGGGTTACAAAAGCTAATAACATTTTAACTTTAATCAAGTAAACCAATTTTATATATCTCCCTTTTACTTCTAACAATCTAGATCTTTCTTTCTTTCTTTCTTTCTTTCTATCTTTCTTATTTATTTATTTATTTTATTTTATTTTATTTTTTTATTGTTAGAGTTGAAAGGGACCATGCAAGTCATCAAGTCCAACCCCCCTGCCTGAGCAGGAAATCCTATAGCATCCCAGCCAAATGGCAGTCCAATCTTCTCTTGAAAGTGTCCAGAGTTGGGGAGTTCACAACCTCCGTAGGCAGACTGTTCCACTGGTTGATTGCTCTAACCATCAGGAATTTCTTCCATATTTCCAGGTTGAATCTCTCCTTGGCCAGCTTACAGCCATTGTTCCTCGTCCGGCCCTCGGAGTGATTTAGTATTTTAAAATAATGTTCTAGAACTTGACTTATTTTCATTTTTTGTTCCTTTTCACATTTTTTTTCAAAAGTTAACAAACCTCTTTTATAAATCCATTATAGAAAAGTTATCTAAATCACTTGAATAGTTTTTTGTTTATATATCCCTTTTAATTTTAAGACCTCAAATGGTTTCTTTTTATGTCAATATCTTTTATCATTTCATTTTTGTAGATTGTAATTTTAAAATCCACTCCCATTAGCCTCTATTTTGCCACCTTTCCTAACATCTGTTAGACACAATCATGACCCAGTTTCAGGAAGCAGGTACTGAACCTGAAGAAGATGGTCCATCTGAACCTGTGGAACCTGCCTCAGGAGAAACTAAACTAGTAATCACACATGGCCAATCAAATACTGGCACCATTCAGACAGCTGGAGCTGTCAGATGAGGATGACATAAGGGCTCCCACCTCTCCACAATCATCAAATAGAGAAGTTAGCAGTGTAGAGATGTTCCAGAAGGTTTCTTGCCAAGAAAGGGAATAAGCATTTTAATAGCAACAACTGAAAGCAGCCTGATGTAGGAAGTAGCTCTCATCCCTGCTTCCTTTACTGAAAACATTTGACCTCTAGCTCTTCTGTGACATTCCTGTGAATCCTGCTTGTGGAATAAATTTGAACCATTTGACAACCCTGACCTGACTCTTGGAACCTTGGATTGGATTGGGACCATTCTTTTCTCCATTCTTCTGTCAAACGAGACTCTTCAGGCAAGCTACTGTTTTGTTTATATTCCTTTGTCTGCTGTTATCACATCACCCTTGAAATAAAATTGCTATCTCCATAGCAACTGCTTGTGAATGTGCATGGTTGTAATTTGAAGCAGGACACAGTCTATGTTAAAGGTAGATACTTTTAAAATTAACTGCTGTGACCATTGTTCAAAAACATCCTTCAATATTTTCAGTGTTAAAACATTTGCTTCATTCGGTATTTGTAAGCCAAATTTTTATGTTTTGGGAATCTTATTTTTAAAATCTTATTTTTTAAAAAAAATCCAAAACAAAAGCATTTTTCCTTAGGATTTTTTATATTTAAGTTCAAGGTCTGATTTCAAATTCATCTGGTCCATTTGTAACTTTGTAAAATCAAAGATTTAATCATCTTTTTCCTGTTTATTCCAAAATGCATATATTTCATGCTCTGAAACTTGTATTTAGAACTTATTCCACTAAGGATTAAAAGAAACTCACCTGGCGCTATAAAACCTTTGATCCAAAGGTTCCTAATAGCTGAAAGCATTTTACAATTTTAGAAAGTGATTGGAAAAGAAAGTGTACAGGGAAGATAATCCTCCTATCAAAGGTGCTGACCACAGGCATACTTCCAGCTTTTTACTCAGAATGTTTATGGCAAAGAACTGGTATTAGTTATCTAATTTAAATAACAACCAAAGGAATTATTAAATGAATTATGAGCTGCAATGTTTTAATGGGACACTCGACAACAGGGGTGTCAATTTCAATTTCATTGAGAGCCACATTTCAATGGGTTGTGTTTGACCTCAGAGGGCTGGGTGGGCATGGCCAGCTCCACATCATTCATGTCAGGGGCACCTGTGGTGGCCCTAGCATTCTGCCAGTGAAAATGGAGTTCAGATTGCCCTCCGAGTTCCATTTTCACTGGCAGAAAATTCTGGTCCTTTACTGTTTCCAGTGTGCCCTTGGGCCAGATCTAAGCACCCCGTGAGCTGGATTTCTCCCCCCTTCCCCAGACCTTGGGTTTGACACTCCTGCTCTAGATGGATTGGTATCTTCTACATCAGCATATTTTTCTGGGGGGAAAAGATAGTTATCTCAGTGTAACTCATGATTAAGGATTACTAAGGATTATTAAACCTCATGGTTGTTTCTGACTATAAAAGCTGGCATTTTTACTAACATGGAACTTCAGAAAGTTCCCATATAATTTGCATGAATATTTAACACTTTTGACACATTATAAAAAGTTTGAACATACTGTATAGTAATATGGTTTAGTGAATACTCTTTCAATTTTATGAGGTTTGTGAATGATATATTCCATGTTACTTTGCCTTATAAAACAGCGTTTAGATGACAGATCAATTATTTTTAAAAAAACCAGCAATCCATATTAAACAGTTCAGGACTGTCAAAAATGTGATAAGGGTGCCAAAAATTGTTCTTGTCAAATAATTGCTGTATTGCTTTCAAAGTGCTTACAGCATTATAGAATGGGTATTTAAAATAATGAAAAGTGAAGAAGTATTCCCTGAACATCATTCTATCAATCTCAGTGTTTAATCTTGCAATTTTTCCTTATCTTTCACTATTTTCTAGATTTTTTGGGGGGGGGGGGTAGATAAGACTGGATCAAATTATGAAATAAACAGATCTGTTTTTTGATATATTACTTTAATTTTCTGCTTTTCCAGATGTTTATTATTAGTATCACCTTACTGGCTTCTTTTTTTTGTCCTTCATTTTTTTAAAAAACCATTGTAATTGTTTTACAATTGTATTTTCTTATCTCATTCTTTTAGAGCCTCTACTTATCTTGAGCTTTTCTTCCATTACTACCTCATGCCTTGGGATCCTAGTAATCATTGCTCTGAATTTATTAAAATTGATTTAAAACTTTTACAAATCTTGCTTTTAAATGTACAATACTTGAAACAGACCTTGATAGTATTTTATACTAATACTGAAAACAATCTAGATATTAAAGAAAACAAACCACATCAGAAAAATATAGCTTATTTTATAAATAAAACAAAAGTAATAAAGAGAAAAAGAAGAAGAAAAGTTATGAAGTAAAACTAAATTGAAGCATGACCAAAACTTGTCCCAAAAGTAAGGTTTTGGATGTTTTACCAAAATTAAAAAATCCAAGCACCCCCCCCCCCCAAAAAACCCCCCACGCTCATAGTAAGAACCCCTCAAATGAGGAAAAGTAAATCAATCACAAGTTTCAGATCTGTAAAAGTCAATATTGACCTGAAAAGTACAAGTGTAACAATCAACATGTAGCATCAGGTAAACCAATCCCCCCCCCCCAAAAAAACCCCCACACTCATAGTAAGAACCCCTCAAATGAGGAAAAGTAAATTAATCACAAGTTTCAGATCTATAAAACTCTTCAGGTCAAATAGACCCTGTTGTGGTTAGCTCTGGCCCAGCTCCTGCCCCAAGGCCTGTTTTGCCCCCGGTGGAATCTGCTGATGAAGGCTCTTCTGCCCAAGAAGACATGAGTGACAGGGAGGAGGAGAGTGTGGCAGACAGCTCAGAAGGAGATCAATTATCTAGCTCCTCCTTGGATTCAGAACAAGAGTTAATGATACAGCCACGCATGCAGAGAGCGATGCATAGGCAACAACAACTGAGAGATTATTATCAAAGGAAATGAGGCCACCTGTGGTTGGGTGGGGCTGTGGTAATTAGTGAGGCTGCTATAAATAGCAGCCTGTGGGTTTGGCCATTGTGGAGGATTATCTGATCATTGTGTTTCATGACTGCTTTACTGACTTTGACCTTTTGTGTGCTGATTTTTCCCCGCTTTGAAACTAAACCAGAGTAAAGTGTGTTTCACTTTGTGAAAGAATAAGGACTGTGAATTGCCTCACAGCTGCAAGCTAAGTATCACAGAACTGATAAGGGACTTGTACAAATTACCAGTTTGTTTGGAGATGAGTGCTCTTTGCTATACCAAAAGAGGGCTTAGTTTAAGTGAATTTTCATTATAAAGAACATTGTTTTGAATTTTCAAACGTGTGTGTGTCTGAAATTTGTACCTGTGAATTTTTGGGAGGAGTCTACCAGAGAGCCCGACAGAACAGACCCGAAACAGTATATGTGTATAATTACATTTTTTTCTGAAAAAATAAAAATAAAATTTTAATTTCATTTTTCATTTGTTTATGATCAAGCATGTTCACATATAGTTTACTAATGCAATAGGTATTCAAAAAAAAAACCCTTACAGTAGCTAAAATCAACATTTTTTTAGTCCGGGTCAAGTAGACCTAGGAACAGAACAAGTGTATAGTAAACACGATCAGAACAGCAGAGTAAAGCAGTCTGGCAAAATTGTTGTCAGACTGAAAACCAAGACTGACACATAGCAAGTCTTCCAAACAGATTTCCTTATTGTTTCACACCTATTTCCAGAGTGGGGCTAGACACCACATTGCCGCCGGCGACTCACCGCTGGCGAGGGTTGCGGCGTGGGCCGGGGAAGGAGGCCGCCATGTTGGGGCGGAGCCTGCGGACCCCACGTCATCCCCGGGGGCCGCAGCGCAGTGCCTGGGTGCTCAGTCACCCAGTGAACCGGGCAGGAGGGAGGCAGCCCCACAAAAGGGGCTGCCTCGTGGCGCAGTGCCTCCTGCCCGCTGGCGCGGGACATCTCTTGCTCTCCCCCGATCTCGCCGCAGGACTGAACGGCGAGGGGGGACCAGCGCGCTTTTCTCCCCGTCGGGAGGACTGAGGCGGTTTGTGAAGCCCCCGGGATCGATGGCGATCGCCGGGGGCGGCTCTGGTCTACGGGGGTGGGGGTGCGGCGGCGCCCAGCGCCCGTGCACGGGCCGTTCGTGGCGACATCGCTTCTTCTTCTTGTTCATTGCCGGCGGCGCGCAGGACGGCGCCGGCCGGAAAATTGCAGGATTCGCCGGCGGCTTGCTTGGGAAAGGGAGGAGGGGGTCAGATGGCTGCTGTGCCGGCGCCCCTCCCCCCCCCCCACCCCCGTGGCTTCGTGTACATGGCGGCAGGGCGCGCGGGGCGTCGACGGCTTGCCGGCCGGGTTGCCGGGCTGGTGTTCCGCCGGGTGGTTTGCTTAGGGCTCTGAGGGCCCTGCCGGCTACGCGCCTGGAGCGTTTCAGTCAGGGAGGCCCGGGCGAGAACTGGGGAGTGGGCGACGGCTGTGGAGAGGCCGTTCGCCCTTCCTCCACGTGGTGGTTTTTTCCTTTTTGGCCGCAGAGTTCGGGGTCGGGACTCTGCGCGGCGGGGGGGGGGTTTCTTGCCTCCCAGCGGCCCCTCCCCCATTAATACCGGCCAGGCTGACGCCGCGTGGGTGGGCCCGTTTCCCCTGGTGGTGGAGTGCTTTCCATGGTCGTTGCCCCTGGCCAGTTAAATGAGTACACAGCGTTTGCTGTGAGCCTCCCCGAGTCTTCGGAGAGGAGCGGCATACAAATCTATTAAATTATTCTGGTTGTGGTTGTTATTATTATTATTATTATTATTATTATTATTATTATTGCATAAATCAGTTCATATGGTAGTGAACGGTTGGGAGAATGGTTCCAGCTGTGGGCGGACGTTGTTTGCTTCACGGAACCCCACAGGATTAATTGGTTGAGTCACGGCAGCCCGGATTGAGGGCGGGGGATTTATTAATTGGTCATAAAATTAACTGCTGGTTCGCCCCCCCCCTCCCATTTCGTGGCAAAGGGGTAATTTCTCAACTACAATGCCAATAGTGAACTATTTATTCCCCGATCTCATTTTGCATATAGTTAATAGGGTAACCCAGTTATTAGATAAGAGGCATTTCATTCTTGACTGATTATTGAACAAGGAATTTTACACACACATAATTAAGGTGATAATTATTATTAATCCACTGGAATCAGGAGGAACTTACACTGGGGATATGGATGAACGCAGTGCTTGAGGGAACTAATTCCTCCCCCTTTTGAGGGAGCTTTAGCTGATTAAGTGGTGGGATTAATTGAACCAATGGGTTCAGTTTTATTTAATATACTATTAATTCATGTTATTTATTTTACTCCTAGTGGTGAGTTTAGGGTTTCCAAATGAGAGAACCAAGATATATATATATGGTCGGTGGCAGGGGGGCGACATGCAAAATTAATGAATTGTTATTATGATTGTTATTACTGTCATTATAAGGGATATAATTAATTTTAATTTATGATTTATGAGCTGGATGCCAGTAATTTAGCTGGACACCAGCTTCACTATGCCCTTATTGCGAGGAGGGGGATTGCCCACAGGATGGTTCCCACCTTTCCCCAGTTAGGGCAAGGCCTGGAACACACACATACACGTCCTGGCGGTAAGCAGGCGAGGCGCAGGCCCTTACCGTAACGGTTTACGTCTCTAGCAGATTTGAGGGTCTCTGTGTGCACTGTCCGCTTGGGTGCCTTGTGTGTTGTCATTGTCATTGTTATTTATTATTTTATGGCTTTATTGTAGGGGTAGTTGATCCTTGGGACAATCGTTCAGCAGACATGGGCAGTGGATCGGCAGTGGCTGGATTTAGACATGCCTGGGATAAACATATCCATTGTATGATGGCATACGGGAAAGAGTGTGAGGGCAGACTGGATGACCATGGGGTCTTTTTCCTGCCATCGATCTTCCATGTTTCTCTCATTGGCCACTTTGGCCCGGGCACATAGTCCATAAGAGGTACCTGTTGACCTTGCTACATGGGGAGGTAGTAAAATTGGCAAGGGACGTTTGGGCGATGTGGGCAAATACTTCAGGACACTTTGATCCTGGGGTACGCTATGGCAGTTCCATTCGGGACAAGAACCATAAGGAAACAGACATTGGTAAGAGGGACATTCCAGCAGGGATGCACTCCCGCCTTTTACAAGATGCTTTATGGGTTAAGGCACTAATACTGCCCCAGACGCTGGGGGGTAGGGTTTTGTCACTATAGGCATGACTGTTGGTGGCTCCTCACTACTAATGTTTCTGAATTTTGCCACAGGTCTAAATGTCATTTTGTACTGGGGGCCATAACATTACGGGTGCAGTCGGTAAGCAGGCCTTTTTCTGTACCAACAAAACTGGGAGATGCTATTAATATCATAACTACAGCCGGCAGATTCCCAGGTCATTACCGGGCCGAAGTTTGGAAATCCCCTAATCTCTGGTTAATTCTAGCGGAAGTACGCAATGGGGAACCAGATTGTGGGGGGCAATAGCCGGGCTCTGTGTGAAAGGGGCTGCGGCCGACAATTTGTGAGCCGCCACGGGGTCTAGGGACAAGGGGCGGTATGATAATTGCATAAATGAAGGAATGAATGAATTAGTCAGTTTATCGCAGCCACCTTTAGTGGTTCAGTGAAACGGTGTAGTCATTTCCTGGTATGGGGGGCTTGCACGAACGCTAAGTTTTCCGGTCATCTGAGTCGAACTCACGCTTAAGTTGACTTGACCTTAAGATGGGTTATTAAGCATGGTACTAATTGTTTCAGGGAAGAATAATTATGAAATGTTATTATCATCAGATTTATCGAAGTGGGGGTGTCAGGAGGTTAACATCAATACTATGGTTATAATGATTAAGTCAGGTTGGTCTAGCTAATTCATGCGCTTACGGTAAAGGAGGCATTTTCAGGGGCCTTTGCTTCTCTGCATAAATTTCTCGCTACTATTCTACTCCCTGGGGGATCGAGCAGGGCCACGGAGCTTATTGGCTCGTCTCCCAGACAATTTAAGGCTAAAGAAGAGTGCGGTGACTGCCTGAGAGGAATACAGGAACTGGGGCTGCGACAGTGGCACAGCTGGTTCTGCGGCAGGGAAGCGAGACAGCAACAGAAGGCCTGGTTTGTTAACAGGGAGTATGTGCGCATGGGCAGGTGGTTGGCAGCCACATGGCATGGGCGGGGGCACAGGGTACCCAGAATGGTGGGCGGCGCCTTCGATCAAGCAAAGGAGTGCAGGTGGGGACCGCACGGTTACACGCCCTCGTGTATGGGCAACAAGGGGGGGCTTAGCTCTCCTAACGAAAGACCCGGTGGCTAACTATTTGTGGACGGGGGGAACGATCAAGGGATGGTCCAGGGAAGGGACACAGATGGGGGAGAATTAGTAAGCCGCTATACCTACCCAGTTTCAGGGGCAGCGGCATTGGTGGAGACCCAGCTTCTCACCCAGCGAGTCAAGGCCGTTTCCCTCGACAGCCAAAACTATGGCCTTTGGGACACGGGGGTATGCCAGGTGCTGTCCTGGTCGCACAGTAGTGGATCGGGTACGGTTCCCTGGGCCAGGTAATCGATGTTAAATTGGGGGCTGTGGCAACCGCATTGGTTGAGCTCGAAGTCTCCAGTAACGCAGATGGTGGACTGATCACCGGCCAGGCGTATCTAACAGGAAAGAGGCCTGGGTGTGAGGGACCCAGCCCAGGTACAGCGAGGAAGCCAGGGAATGGTCCCCTTTGTACCATAATACGGGCCTCCACTGAGTAAATAACAGTGGGGGCCGTTTTCGGGAGGATTGGCAGGTATCGGGTGGTATTCCCTCAGCAATACTGATTGCGGTTTTCAGCGAGTTCTCCGCAAAGTAGCGAATACGGTGGCGGATTGAAGTCAGTGGGTTTTCATGGCGTAGATTCGTGCACCTGAGTACAAGCGTTTTTGGGAGCGGGTGGCTAACACTGTCTTGTTATTCTTATCGTTTTTCTAGGTCCTGCCCCTGCTCCACTTTATTACGCGCAAAGTGCGACGGAGTTGCCCTTCCTTTGCCCACAGTAGCGAACGGCGGCCACTGCGTGGCATGTCGGCTGGATGTACAGCTGCAACATTGTCTTCAGGAATGTGGAGGTTGCTGAGTCACTGGGGCTTCAGTGGAAGGGGCTTGAGCTCGGAGGTCTCCATATGAGACGGGCCTCTCCCGTTGTGGAAGTTGGGAGCAGTGAGGGGCCGGACCCAGATTGTTTGGTGTGGCCCACTGGTGGCAACCGCCTGTTGCTGGTGAATTTGGAAAGGAGGACTGACACACGCATGTTATATCATGTATTAGCGGAGGTGTGGTGGTATGTCAAGAGCACAAGGTGGTGGAGGATGCCAGGTAGAGAGTCAACAGGGCAACGAAGGAATGGGTACTCCAGACGGGGGGTGGAGTGATAGATCTCCCCAACATTCAGAGTATCACAGTTAGCTTTATTCAGAAGGGACGGGGTACATGTGACAGACGAGGGGAATGACAAATTCATAGCGGACCTGCAGAGGTGCCTGCACATTCATGTGCAGGGGGGGGGAGCAGGGGGAATAAATTTATAATTTCACCCCCTGCTGTGGCCGAAAGGGGGCGGAAATGGGCATAAGCAGCAACTGTGTGATCTCCTTTAGGGGCACCTCTACTGAGGTGAGGGGCGATCTCCTTCTCGGATTACAGGGCTCGACCGGCTTGGGTTCGGGGAGGGGGTCGCTCCTGTGGCTCGCTGCCTGTGGAGTATCAGAGACCAGTGGCGAGCCATCCCACACGCCGTGGGGGCGTAGCATTGGGCAGGGGGCAGGTGTAATTTTACCTGACCCTGCACCCGGGCAAGGAGCTTTCGCCCTAGAGTTGCTCAAGTGAGTTTGTTGCAAAGTTAACTCCGCCCCCATTTGATTTATGCACCTTTGCAGGTCACGTGGTTTAATTGGCTAAATAGTTAATTTGAATTTTGTTTAATAAAAGTGACCCTATTTATACCCACACCTTTGTGTCCGACTGTTACTCCGCCTGCGCCGCAATGCCGCCGGCGACTCACCGCTGGCGAGGGTTGCGGCGTGGGCCGGGGAAGGAGGCCGCCATGTTGGGGCGGAGCCTGCGGACCCCACGTCATCCCCGGGGGCCGCAGCGCAGTGCCTGGGTGCTCGGTCACCCAGTGAACCGGGCAGGAGGGAGGCAGCCCCACAAAAGGGGCTGCCTCGTGGCGCAGTGCCTCCTGCCCGCTGGCGCGGGACACCCGCCCACCCTCCCTCTGTTACAGGGTGCATATGATGGGTCGCCCTCGGTGGGGCCGAGTAGGAATTTTTTGCAGTCACAAGGAATTGGCCGAATTGTGGCTGTTGTTTCGCCTACTCCACTCTGTGCGTGGGAGTGTGTGGTTAGGGGGTGGTCTCACCAACTAGCGCCCCCCCCCCTCAAGGTCACTGGGGGGGGGGGACGGCCGAAAGGGGGCGGAAATGGGCGTAAGCAGCAACTGTGTGATCTCCTTTAGGGGCACCTCTACTGAGGTGAGGGGCGATCTCCTTCTCGGATTACAGGGCTCAACCGGCTTGGGTTCGGGGAGGGGGTCGCTCCTGTGGCTCGCTGCCTGTGGAGTATCAGAGACCAGTGGCGAGCCATCCCACACGCCGTGGGGGCGTAGCATTGGGCAGGGGGCAGGTGTAATTTTACCTGACCCTGCACCCGGGCAAGGAGCTTTCGCCCTAGAGTTGCTCAAGTGAGTTTGTTGCAAAGTTAACTCCGCCCCCATTTGATTTATGCACCTTTGCAGGTCACGTGGTTTAATTGGCTAAATAGTTAATTTGAATTTTGTTTAATAAAAGTGACCCTATTTATACCCACACCTTTGTGTCCGACTGTTACTCCGCCTGCGCCGCAACTACATCTACAATGTACTTCATGAACTATTTAACAGAATTCAGCAGGTTCTAACTAGTTCTGGAGAACTGGTAGTGGAAATTTTGAGTAGGTTAGAGAACCAATAAATGCCACCTATGACTGGCCCTGTGCCCATCTATTCTCTGCCTCCCAAGCCCCAGCTGTTTGGGAGGAAATGGGGATTTTACAGTAATCTTCCCCTGGAGTGGGGAAGGAATGGAGATTTTACAATAGCCTTCCTGTGCCACACCCACCAAGCCCCACCCACAGATCCGACCGTAAAAAAATTAATTCCCACCAATAAATTAGTAACAGTCTTCTTCACCCTCTTTCTCTCTCACATAATATTTGGGCTAGGTTGCATCTTATTCCTCTGGAATGCACCGTCTCTCACCATTCCATACCAATGATAGATTTCATAAAATCTCAGAAATTTCTTGCAAGATCACACAAGATTTTATTATTTTTAATTTTAGTTTATTTCAGGATGCAAAGTTACTTCAGGATGCAGGAGAAAGTTGACCTATAAACATCTACAAGCAATGTTTACTTTTGACATTTAAAAAATAAAACACCATGGGTTAGATTCCATGGCTTAGATTCAAGGCAAGAAAATTTAATATAAGTCCTACTGCTATAATTCGCTATCTTTTTTATTTATTTATTTTGTTACTAAACAAAAAAGATTTCCAGGTACTTTCAATTTTAATTTATTATTGTAATTACACTCAAAGACCTCTTAGAAAATCTAGCCAAATCATAGATTAAGCCCTCTAACAATGGTATTCAGAATGAAAAGCAGGTCACAGCACCTGAATTAAATACCTCAGTTATAAGCCCAATCATAAACCTATTAATACTAATAATAGCATCACATAAAAGCAATGTTGTTATTGTTCTTTGTTTGATGGACACTTATACTGAACCAGTATTAACCAGGAAAATAGCAACAGCAATTACCAAGACTGCACTGTAAAATTATAGCTAATTGCAGCAACAACTATTAGTTTAAATGTGTTGCAGCAGGGACTCATCTGGTGGAAATACTCTTAAAACAATGGGCAAATTGCAAGATTATAGCTCAATTGTCAGGTAAATACTAAAACTAAAAAACTCCTTTGGGCAATCATTGAAATTCTCCCTACATTATTTAATTCATTATATTCTGACCCAGTTAATTATTCTGGCAAAAATCTGAGAAACGGTGTGAGTATTTCAATTTGATCTAAAATGGGGTTCCTCAATTTCATCTGTATAAGATATGTGGAATTCAACTCACAGAATTCCCCAGCCAGCAGAGAACATCATATAAAATGGATGTTAGTTATTACTTGATATGTCCCTTTTCATGCAGGTCGACAGGAGAATCCAGAGTGGGTCACCTCTGTATTCTAGCTCTATGGACTGCATTGAATAAACTGAAGACATTCATTCCTTGAAATGAAGTCAAAGCGAAGCAACAGAAATTGTACTCAAATTAAAGAGAACTCTGGAACAAGAAAAACAGCTGCAAACAAATGCCCACAAACAGACCATCCACCACTACCACCCAGCAAGGCACCAGACCTGACAACATGCAGGACAGGATTCCCCCGTTGACCTGCATGAAAAGGGATGCATTGGGTAATATGTCCCTTTTCCACACTCTGCTCGATGTGGGATCTGGAATAGGACATAGCAAACTAGTTTGGCAGTCTCAAGAGTGGGTACCAGTCTGGTCAGGAACTTCCACCTCCACTATAACTCATTGGAGGTTAATGCTGATGCTGCCAAAGGCGGCATCAGATGAAGCATACACATCTATATGGTAGTGTAGTCTGATAAAAGGAGATAGAGATGACCAGGGCACAGCCCGGCAGATCTCCTCCACAGATTCCTGAGAAGCCCAGGCCACTGAAGTGGCCACACTCCTACTTGTGAAGGCCATGATGCCCCCTGGCACTGAGAGTAACTGAAGCTCATAGGCATTGGCAATACTTACTCTAAGCCACCTACCTACCATGGAAGGGAATACAGTTTGACCCAATGTAGATGGCAAGAAAAAAATAAAGAGTGATTCTGACTTCCGGGAATGATGAGGCCCTGGAAATGTAAAGGCAGAGCACCCACTGCACATCCAAGGTGTGCCACTTGCATTCCAAAGTATGACTAGGCATTGACAGAAAGGAGGCAAGATCAAGTCCTGGGTTCGGTGAAACCATGAGTTGATCGTAGATAAAAAGGTGGGATCCAGACATAGGACCATCCTGTTGGAATGAAACACACAAAGATCCTTATGGACTGACAGTGCCGCCAACTCTGAAATTCTCCTAGCTGAAGTTATGGCCACAAGGAAGACTACCTTTAGAGAAAGAAGCCAGAGGTGGCCTCTCTAAGCGGTTCAAAAGGAGGAGAGGTGAGGGACTGTAGAACCTTGGCAAGATCCCAGGTTGGAAAGCTGTGGACCACTGCTGGTCCACTGCTGGTCCACTGTCTAAGATTAGATGCTCCCCTAAGAAAAGAGCTCACCCTGGGGTGACTAGCCAGAGAACCCGGGGGGAGAGGAAATCTGTAGGACCAAACCCAAGGCTGCCACTTGATGCCTCAAGGTGTTGGGGAAAAGCCCCTAAAGCAGGCCCTGGTGAAGGAAATTCAGGATATCCACCATTGACACCACGACTGGATCCCAAATCCATCCAGCACACCAGGCAGAGAAAGAGTGCCAGGTCACCTTTTAAATACAAACCATGCTATCTGGATGACTGAATAACTCTTTTCCCAAGAAAGATTCCCATCCCTCAGCATTTGCCATTCCACCTCCATACAGTGAGTCAGAATCACTGCAGCTTTGGGTGAAATAAGAGCCCTAGGGACAGGACAGCAGTCTTTGGGGGAATCCTCCAAGGACATGCGACTCACATACCCATGAGGTTGGAAACCATGGTCTCCTGGGCCAGTGGGGTGCCACCAGAATGATTGACGCCTTCTCCCAAATTACCCTCCTGATCACAGCTGGTATTAGGGGAAGGGGAGGGAATGCGAATAGCAACTTCTTGGGCCAAGGACATTGAAGGGCATCTACCCCTTCTGCCCCCAAATATGGGAACCAGTAAAGAAGTGAAGGAGTTGGGAGTTCACTGGGGAAGTAAACAGATCCAGGACTGGAAGGGAGAACCGGTTTGAAAGTTCTGAGACTAGACTGGATGACAGGTGCCACTCTGACTGGTGGATCGTGATCCTGTTCAGCCAGTCCACCTGAACGTTTTCCATCATCAAAATGTGATCCACCTTGAGGGATCCCAGTTGACCTCCACCCAAATGCACATGGCTTCCGATTTCTCCATGAGCAGAGAAGACCAGGTGCACCACTGCCAGTTGATGTGGGCTTTTGTGGCCACATTGTCTGTTAGGAGGAGGCCATGGCAACCTTTGATGACCAGTTAGAATGTCAACAGAGCTAACTTGGCTGCCAATTGAAATTGTGCTGGAACTCCTGAGGAGACCAATGACCCTGGGTGACCCTTGACCCCAAGTGGGTCCCCCATCCTAGCAGGAGGGCATCTAATGAAATTGTCAACTTGTCTTGGTCCCTAAACAGGTACCCCCCTGGAGAGGGCATCTCATCCCCACCACCGAAGGGAGTGAAGGACCTTGGCCAGCACTCACACCCTTAACTGGGAGGTTCTCTACCCCCTTTTCTGGTAGAAGATAAAAAACCATCGAAGAGGATGGGTATGAAACCATGCCCACTGCACAATGTCTAGGTCAATGATCAACTTCCCCAGGAGTTGGGACAACAGAGCCAACCCATCCCTCCAGATAAGGCCTGAAATGGCCCTGATGCTGTCCTGCTGGTTTTGGGAAAAGAAGACCTGGCCCAATACAGATATAAGATGGACCAGTCTGGGTGATGGGACAAGATGGCATTTGTCCAAATTTATAGAAAACCCATGATCCTAAAGGACCTGAATAGACACAGCTATGACCTTTTCTATGGCCGAAGAGGAGGGCACTTGGATGAGGAGACTATCAAAATAACATTAGATTAAAATGGGAATTGTCTTACGTTACACCGCTAGGACCACCATGACCTTGGTGAAAGTACGGGAAGCCAAAGGTAGGCCAAATGGGAGGGTGGCATATTGAAAATGGTGCCTGGCATAACAAAATCTCAGGAATTATCTATGGTCTGGCTAGATGGGCACATAGTGGTAAGCTTCTGTAAGGACCACGGATGCAAGAAAGTCTCCCTCTCTGATTCCCTGAAGGATAGAGGAGAAGGAATGCATTTTGGACCTGCAATAGACCAGGTACTTGTTAAGCCCTCTTAGATTTATCTCCACCCCGTGCCAGTTCAGTGAAGTAGTGGATGTGGTGTGCCAGTGCTTGGAGGCTGTGAGGATTTGGATGGGAGTAAACAGGGTCAGACTTAACCCTGACAAGACCAAATGGCTGTGGGTATTGCCTCAGAAGGATTATATTGACTGTCCATCCTTGGATCTGGGAGGGGAAAAATTATCCCCCTCAGAATGGGTTTGTAATTTGGGTGTCCTAGACTCACAGCTAAAATTAGACCAACATTTGACAGCTGTAGCTAGAGGGACTTTTGCACAGGTTCGCCTTGTGCTCCAATTGCGACCCTACTTGGATCAGGAGGCTCTTCTCACGGTCATTCATGCCCTTATCACCTCACTGTTAGATTATTCCAATGTGCTCTACATGGAGCTACCTCTGAAGATTGTTTGGAGACTACAGTTGGTCCAGAATACAGCCATGGCAGCTATTGTGCGTGCACCTAAATACACCCGCATTACACCTATCTGCCACAGACTGCACTGGCTTCCGATTAGTCTCCTGCTGCAATTCAAGGTATTGGTCATTACCTTTAAAGCCCTACATGGCTTAGGGCCAGACTATCTACGAGACCACCTCTATTACTTAGCTCCGAGTGACTGATAAAGGTGCACAGGGTTGGTCTCCAGGTCCTGTCAGATAAACAGCTGTTGGGTCCATGGGAGAGAGCCTTCTCTGTGGCTATTCTGACTCTCTGAAATCATCTACCACCTGGGATCCGGACTACCCCCCCCCCCTACTGGCTTCTGGAAAGCTGTAAAGACCTGGCTCTTCTGGCAGGCCTGGGGCCATTGATCTGATGGTGTACTATCGAGATCCAGCCATACACAGTATGTATGGTTTTTACCTGTGGAATACAAATGGTTTTTAGATTGTTTTTAGAGCTTTTAATATTATTTATATGTTTTAGTCTTTGTTGTGATCCACTTAGAGTCCCTAGGGAGATGGGCAGCATACAAATTTTAATTAATGTGGAGACCAACCCTTAATTAATTAATTTATTAATTAAATTAATTAATTAATTAATTAAGGGTTGGTCTCCACATCTCCAGATGATTTCAGGACAAGAAACAGGTGGGAGTAAAAACCTAGCCTCCACTGATCTTGAGGCACTGGCTGGATTTCCTGAATGTCTAACAGATGCTCAATGACCTCCTGCCTAAGGTGATGGATGGATGGGTGCTTGGAGACCTGAAGGCAAAGGAAGACCTGTGAAGGGGCCGAAATGAACTTCAAGGTTTGGCTGCACCTTATGGTCTCTCTGACTTAGTGTCCAATATGGTGTCTTCCCATCGAAGGTAGAATATGCCAAGATGACTCCCTATGAGAGGCAGGAGCTGGCAGTCACTTTTGGAGCCTAAAGGCACAGGATGACGATCCATGGGAAAACTGCTGGCACTGGAACTGCTGTTTGCCTCTACCTCCAAAGGCCAGTCTCATTGATTAGAACTGTGATTCCAGTCTGTAGAGCCTTTGCTGATGGGAAGTTTTCAAGGAAGAGCAAAGTTGAGTTTTATTCTGTGCATTGAATGAAAAGTTTTAAAACTCAGCGCCTTTCAATTTCTGAATCAATATTGAGATTTAATAAACTGTGAGTGATGCATAAATGTTTTGTAGCAGACTAGCAGTAGTAAATAGAGAGTGGTATTTATGTTTCCAACACATCCTTAGCCAACTGTTTCAGAACAGCTTTAAAAGAGCTGAAGTGTTGCCAACTGTTTGTTTTTGGCACCAACTTTTCAACAGGTGTTACTGACTGGCAAAAAGAATAGCCCTCCTGGTGACAATGTTTCATTACTTGAAGGGAGAGGAGTGAGAAAAAGAAAGGCAAGAGTGATGCTATTCTCTTTGCACTTTTATAATGTGAACCTGTTGTTATTTGGCATCTCTTGTTGCTGAAGTAACACTGACCAATTACTTCTCAGACTTTCTACAGTTCTAACAGATGGCACTAATGTTGTAATTCTTTTGTTGATGCATGCAATCCACCTGCTGATGAGAATACAAGGTTCCTCAGATAACAAGATCTTAAACAGTCATGTGCAATAAAGTATACAATGACAACTTTTTGATGATGCTTGTCTAGGTTATTTTTAAGGCAACTGGGGAAAACATTCTGCAGCTCAGAAATATGCTTACAATATCAAGCATTTAAAATAAGTACAGTATGCCAATATTTTCTCTCTTTTTAGTTACACTCTTCTTTGGTACGATAAGTGTACATTAAAATATAGACAGTCAAGTCTATAAAGATAAGTCTACAGAAGGCTAATTCTTTAGATGTTCAAGTGTCATCAACAACAAGCTGACTTGTTTGCAAGAAGGTCTAATAGGATCCTGGGTATCATTTTTGCTTCATGTCAAAGTCATAACTTTTGATTCTCCTAAATTTATCTGAAATAATATTTTGATTAATTAAGCATTTTTTTAAAAAAATAGTCATATATGTAATAGAATTGAATGGAAAACATTGCTTCTCTCCTAATTGATTGGAGTATGTCTGTAACATGGGTGAAATGCTCCAGGTGTGGTCAGTCAGAATCCCAAGTAAAAAAATGTGAAGTTATACAACTATACCAGATGGAATATAAATGGCATCAATTTCTTGTCATTTTTCAATCACTAAATCTTGACAGTTCTATAATACATGACATAAAGATTCTTAGAGGTTTCTAGAAGCGGCCCTGTACTAAAGTACAGTGATGGATCAATGGCTCCCTGGTTGTGCAGAATTGTTTGCAAAAATGAAACTACCAAACAACAGTTCATTAAGACCATGAACTCCATCGCCAGAAATAACGCAAAATACAACAAACTCAGATCCAGACCAGACCTAACACTACTCCAACGCATCTGCTCTCAGGAACTGCGGGCCAAACTCTGGAGACGTTGTGACCAAGGTGAAACTAACCTCTACATTGACTACCGCTCTGATTGCATCAGGACCAAAACTCATAACCCTCCCTTCATCTCCAAACCCACTGTCCCTCCTCAACCATCCCACACTTCTCCACCCACCATCCCTCATCTACAAACGGACCCCCCCCAGCACTTCAAGCAACGAATAGGATAGTGCGCCTCTTACTACCTCATTTCAATCCAATTTCAACTCAACTCAATCCAATCTCACCCCTGATCACAAATTCAATCTCAAATGTAAACTAATCAATGCAAGAAGTATTATCAACAAGTTATCTGAATTCCTCATCCTACTTGACACCAACTTATTTGACTTAATCTTTGTTTGTGAAACATGGCTGAATCCTTCCTATCCTGACTCCTTTATCACACAAAGTAACTACCTGGTCTTCCGGTCTGACCGTGAATCCCGCAGAGGGGGGGTGGGTAGCCATATTCTACAAAGCTCACTGAAACTAAAAAACATTCAAGTTGCACATGATCTTATCCTCCCTGAAAGCCTAGTTTGTGGCATTTCCCTCAACACTACACTCCGTTTCCTACTGTGCTACAGAGCTCCAAACTACGACATTACCCATGCAACTAAACTAACCTCCCTCCTAACTTGGGCAACCTCCTGCCCCCATCCCATTATCTTCCTTGGTGACCTCAACCTACCACACATCAACTGGTCACTAAATGAATGCTCCACTGAACCTATACATACCGCCATCTATAATGCCATCACCAGCCTAGGACTGGAACAATTAGTATCAAACAACACCAGACTCAACAACTGTCTCGACCTCATATTCTGCAACAGCAAAAGTGCTATCTATGGATTGCACACAAAAGAACCCTTCTCCAACAGTGACCACAGTACAATCAACTTCAACCTCAACCTACATTATCTAAACACTCACCAGAATAACGTGGCTCCTAAGTACAATTTTAGGAAAGCCAACTATGATCTCATAGATGCCAATCTCTCAATCCTTAACTGGCAATCCTTGTTCTCTAAGTTTCAAGTTTTCAAGTTTTATTGGATTTATATGCCGCCTCTCTCCGAAAACCCCTCTCTAACTGCATCACCACTGATGATCTCTACAATATGTTCTTACTCCAAATCAAAAGGCTTATAGAACTACATGTGCCACTCACTTCTTCCAGAGGTAAATGAAAAAATAACATACCTGTCTCGATAAAGAAACTACAAACCAAAAAAAGATCCCTTTGGCGTAGAAACAAAAAAAAGCCCAGTAACCAACTTTAAAGTCTGTTACAAAAGTTTATGCCAACGAATAAAAGCAGAATGCCTCAACTATCACAGCAAACAAGAGGAAAGCCTCCTTCGCACCAAGTCTAACCGAGTGTTCTATAACTTCGTTAACAACAAACTCAATGACTCCAGACCTATTCCACCACTCATAGGACCCAATAACAAAGAATACCATGATGACCCATCCAAAGCCAACCTCTTCAACTCTTTTTTTTGGCTATGTTTTTGTTAACAGCAATGGCTCTTCCCCCATCTTCGCAAATCACACCTCAAACCCACTAAAAAACCTAACCCAAATCGTCTTCACTGTAGACCGCGTAGAAAAAGCAATCTGTGACCTCAAACCTTCCCTATTTGCCGGACCAGACGGTCTCTGTGCATACTTCCTAAGGAAACTTTCTTCTGCTCTTGCTGAACCCCTAAGCATTATCTTCCAAAAATCCTTCAGAACCAGCACACTCCTCAAGCTGTGGTCAAAAGCAGTAGTCATCCCCATTTTCAAAAAAGGAGACCCTTCACTAGTGGACAACTACAGACCAATATCTCTCTGTTGCATCCCTTGTAAAATCATGGAATCAATTATAAATCGATCAATCACCCTCTACTTAGAATCTAATAACCTACTCTCAAACAAATAATTTGGATTCAGAAATAAATTATCCTGCAAACTACAACTACTTCACTACAAAAACATTTGGACTACCTACCTCGACCAAGGAAGATACATTGATGCAATTTATATAGACTTTTGCAAAGCCTTCCACTCAGTGGTCTATGACAAACTACTCCTAAAACTCAAATCCTATGGCATTTCAAGACTCCTCCACAACTGGATTACTGCATTCCTGTCAAACAGGCAACAAATTGTCAAAATTGGTAGCGCCATCTCCACCCCGTCCCTGTCATAATTGGCGTTCCCCAGGGAAGCATACTAGGTCCTACTCTCTTCATTCTCTACATCAATGACCTCTATGACCATATCGAAAGCAACTGTGTTCTTTTTGCCGACGATGTGAAACTTTTTAACACCACTGACAACACACTCACTCTCCAAAAAGACCTGGACTTTGTTTCAGACTGGTCTAACACCTGGCAACTTCAAATATCAACCAACAAATGCTCTATCCTCCACATCGGCAAAAAGAATCCAAACCGCACATACAAACTGAATAAACAATCTTTCACTGCCAACCCACACACAGTAAAAGACCTTGGAACACTAATATAGAATGACCTAAGTGCTAAAGCCCACTACAACAATATCGCCAAAAAAGCTTCTAGAGTTGTTAACCTGATCCTAAGCAGCTTCTGCTCAGGCAATCTCACACTACTCACAAGAGCCTACAAAACTTTTGCCAGACCCATCCTAGACTACTGCTCATCTGTCTGGAACCCATACCACATCTCAGACATCAACACCCTTGAAAATGTCCAAAGATATTTCACCAGAAGAGCCCTTCACTCCTCCACTCGACACAATATCCTACAAAAATAGACTAACAATCCTGGGCCTAGAAAGCCTAGAACTAAAGCACCTAAAACACAATTTGAGTATTGCCCACAAGATCATATGCTGCAACGTCGTACCGGTCAATGACTACTTCAGCTTCAACCACAACAACACAAGAGCACGCAACAGATTCAAACTTAATACGAACCGCTCCAAACTTGACTGTAAAAAATATGATTTCAACAATCGAGTTATCGAAGCGTGGAACTCATTGCCGGACTCAATTGTGTCAACCCCTAACCCCCAACATTTCTCCCTTAGACTCTCCACGATTGACCTCTCCAGGTTCCTAAGAGGCCAGTAAGGGGCGTATATAAGTGCACTGGTGTGCCTTTTGTCCCCTGTCTAATTGTCTTTCCTTTCTCTCACTTATCATATATATTTTCTTTCTTTCATATATCCTCTCCTCTAAGTTCACATTACCCTTATATATATTACTACATGTCTATTTTTCTTCCTATGTATTTGTGTATTGGACAAACAAACAAACAAACAAACAAACAAATAAATAAATAAAACAGACATCGCCATGTACATCAAGGCCAGTCAAGATTACAATGGTACCTTTACTTAAGAACTTAATTCATTCCATGACCAGGTTCTTAAGTAGAAAATTTGGTAAGTAGAAGCCATTTTTCCCATAGGGATCAATGTAAAAGCAAATAATGCATGCAAACCCATTAGGAAAGAAAGAAAAGCTTTGAATTTGGGTGGGAAGAGGAGGAGAAAGAAAAGGAGGAGGATAGTTGCTGCTGAAGGAAGAAGGTGAGATGAGGGGAATAAAAAAAATCCAAAACTTTAAGGCTTAAAAAAAAAGAGGGACATTGAGGTGGCAAGGAGGAGCACATGCTTCCCTCCATTCCCTCTGGGCTGCCAAAGCCTCCTTAAATGCCACTGAAAGGCTCCTCAGGCAGCCCAGAAAAGCCCAAGATGGCCGGGATTAAAGGGAAAATGGCAGGAAACTGGCCGAGCCTTCATGCTGCTCTCAAATTTCCTGGGAAATTTTTCCAGGTTTGGGTTGTTAAGTAGAAAATGGTTCTTCAGAAGAGGCAAAAAAATCTTGAACACCCGGTTCTTATCTAGAAAAGTTCTTAAGTAGAGGCATTCTTAGATAGAGGTACCACTGTATATTTCATATCGTAATTCTTGCCTACATACAATTTGTTTAGATATTGGTGTCAATGAAACATTTCTCTTCCCTAAAGTTTTTTCCTTACAAATTTGCTTTAAAACATCTTTACAAAATCAAACTTGGTCTATTAGATCTGTTTTCTAACTTAACAGACATTAACCCAACAATTTAAACTATGCTGCTGCTAAACTATTAAAACAGGGTTTAGATTAGCCCTTGGTGCACTGACCTTCCCCCCCACAATACACTGATTTATTATTTACTGCTTATTCAATTTATTCTCTGACTTTCTAATGCAGTGAATATTCAAGATTACTTGAGTTTTCACAAGCAATAGTCTGTGGTAGGAAACATATAGCCCTCTGTATATTGCTGCATCCTGATTCCATCCTGATTCTCCTAAATAGATTAACAATATTTTATACTATCACTAGTGGTGTCCTTCTGAACCAACTTCAGGGATTAGAAGTGGAGAACATTCTGCTGCATGTTCTTCTCTTTGATTTGAGGTTGATTTCAGTTTGTGTGGGAAGAGATTAAGGTCAAACCTGCTTACTTATGGGGTGCCTCAGGGCTCAATGGTCTTACCTCTCCTGTTTAACATCTACATAAACCTCAGGTTTTCTTAATTTATTTGTTAGATCAAAATCTGATATCACCATTATGCTGATCGTATCAATTATACATCTGGAACCCAGGCCACCCAGGTGATGTTATCAATGTCCTGTTCCAGTGTCTGGGGACAATGTGGGTAGAAATGGGGAAAAACAGGCTCGGGTTCAATCCACACAAGATTGAATGGTTGTATGATTTTGAGCCCTTTCACCCTCGGTACTTTTCATCTGACTGTTTCCAAACCTTTCTGGTAGGCTAGTATTATACCCCTCAGGGATTTCATCTGGGATTTTATCCAATTAAATATTTCTCTGGGCAATCATGATCTTTACTCTCATTGCTTTATTATCTTCTTTGCCTTTAATTTTGTAAAACTTCACAGAGCCTGGAGGAGTTCTTTCAACTCTAAACAGTATCATCTTTGCTTCTTAGAAACTCTATCCTTTCACTTTACATACTGAAAAATATTAAGAAAATATTCCAATTTCTTCGAATACACAAAAAAGGGAGAATTTGCATGTATTGGGAATACTTTTCTTTTGTATGATTCACTGACAGAGGTATCATACAGCAGTTTCCTTAATTAATAAGGGTTCATTTCCTCCCACCCACCCACCCAACATCCCTACAAATCCAGTCACAATTTGCCCATGCTTAGGATATCTTGCGGAGTGGCAAACAAATTTCAGCAAGACAAAGTTATGAAGGATACTAGGTCGGAGTTTCTCTTACATAAGATCACAGACAGATATCTTTAATAAATAGATTTGCACTCTTTCTTGGCAAGGATCCTCACAGAGTCTTCCTGATGTGCTCTATTGCTCTACTCACTGAGTACAGGGGCTGGGAGGCCGGATGTCAGCAGCAGCATCTGACTGCTTCAGCTATTCAAGTGGTGCCTATGTTTCATCAGCCTCAGGTGATTCTTGGCTTTGTGCCTACTGAGGCTGACCTTACATAGATCCTGCTGGCAATGTTCCCTCTAATTTTTTTTCGGAAAAGTATAGTGTCTGAATAAATAGATAGACAGATAGATAGATAGATAGATAGACAGACAGACAGACAGACAGACAGACAGACAGACAGACAAATAAGAAAAAAATTCCCTTCTTTTTTATTAAAAGAAATTAATAATAAAACAAAACCAAAATCTATTGCTATTATTACTATCTTCTCCTCTTTTTCCATCCCTGTCTCCTCCCCCCTTGTGTGTGTGTGTGTGTATGTGAACTCTTGAACCATTTCCAATAACAGGTGAGGGCTATTGGAAATGGTTCAAGAGTTCACACACACACACACACACACACACACACACACGAGGCTGTGTTGTTTTTTCTCTGTTATTATTTGGGTGCTTTTTACCATATGCTTTAAATCAAGAGTCATTTCTCTCTTTCTCTCTCCCCCTCTTGCTTTCTCTCTCTTTTTCCCACTTTCTCTCTCCCTCTCTTTCTATCTCGCTCTGTCTGTTGCCCTCTCTCTCTTTCTCTCTCTCACTCTTTCTCTCTTGTTTTCTTTCTCTCTCTCTCTCTCTATTGCTTTCTTTCTCTCTCACTCTTTCTATCTCTTGCTTTCTTTCTCTCTCTTGTTCTCTCTCTTGCTATCTCCCTCTCTCTCCCCCCTTTCTCTCTCTCTCTCTCTTTCTCACTTTCTCTCTCCCTCTCTCTTTCCATCTTGCTCTGTCTGTTGCTCTCTCTCTCTCAGCGAGAGGGCTGCGAGAGCACTTTCTTCTAGTACTTCGGGAACAGCTGCCCTGCCCCTACTGCAGCCCCCTTGTTGAAAGCTCGGGATGAAAGTGCTCCTAACGAAGGGGCTGTGAGTGGGGCGGGGTGGGCATTCTGAAGCACGCGGAGAAAACCCTCTTGCAGCCCCCTGGCTGGGAGCACAGATGAGGAGGAGGAGAAGCCACCGCCGCGGGAGAAGTCATGCCCCAAGGTGGGAGGCGGAGAAAGCTGGAGAGGGGGTGGATCGGGTGGGCGGGGGGCAGTGACGAGAGGCCAGGGGCGCGAGGGGGCCGAAGGCACTGTGGGGAGGCGGGGGCAGCCATGGCTCACTTTCCTTCCACCCACAAGCTGGCAGGGGGATGGGGAGCACGCGCAGCGCCTCCGCACTTTTGTCACTCCCCGCCCCCAACTGCAATGCCCGGCTCCTTGCACGCCCTTGGAAAAGGGGGAAGGTATTTTGGGGTGTGCGCATGTGCGCGCTTGCAGCTTACAGAGAACAGGGCCTGCTGGGTGATGAGCCAAGACAGAGGAAAAGCAAATGACAAGAGGTCATTCACAGTAACAGTTTAGTTATATTGTTATAAAGGCAAAACATTTGTGGCTAACAATTGTAGTAATTAGTTTCTGTGCTTATAAAAAGCAGACCTAATTTTTTAAGCTATTGATCAGATATTCCTTTAAAAAGGATATTTGTCATTAATTTTAAAACACTGGTCTTTCAATAAATATGATGTCTATTACACAATGCACATAATTGTAGATACCATCATACAAAATTACCTATTACTTTTAAAGCAATAACATATGACAAGAATAAGTTTTTTGAGAATTATTCACATGCAAGATGTGTACTTCTGATAAACATCAATTAATAAAATCACTTTGTATTTCTCTCTGGTATGTTGTTCTGACAACAATAATGTTCAAATTTCCTTGAGGCTAGCATATGCTGAAACACAATCTAAATCAGCTGCTTGTAGTAATGAACTCTTTAGAACAATTGTAAAGTTTTATATTAATGTATGTTTTACTAACTCATTAAAAAAAATCCATAACACATTTGGGACTTTACTTCTTCTTATCTAGCCTAACAATTATAAGTTGCTGCATGAAGAACATATTGTTCATCTAGAAATATTAAAAAAGGGTAATAGCCTTATTTGTACAGGACCAAGTCTGCTAGCAGAGTGGAATTAATAATAATGAAAGAATTTTAAGGCAAGCAGTAATAAAGAAATACCTAAACATTAATATTATTGGCAAGAAATAACTGCAGGAAGAATCATTTTAAAAAGCAAAGCTAGAGCTGACTGAATTTATTTCAAATCCATGCATTTTATAGAATAACATATACTTCTCATCCATTGAAAAATAAAAAAAATATTTGGCTAAATCAATTCAAATCATTTTGGGAATATATTGTAAATACAAATAGAATTTCACATTCATTATACTCAGGTCAAAACAGTATGTTTAACTTAATAAGGAAAAGAATTTAGTGATAAAGACATTTGAACCTTAATCGTTGTGATGACCATCTGTTTTTGTTTGGTTTAGTCCCCTTTAAAACTGTTTTTATCAGCCTGGTGTTTTCCAGTTGTATTGGGACTGGAATTACCAGAATTTCCAGTTAGCAGATGAAGGTATACAGAAAAGCTGAAACTGGTCTTCCAAAACATTTAGTAAGTATTAGGTGCTATAAATAAACTGAAAAGAAACTTGAGTATTAGGTTAAGAAAGCCTCCTTTAAAGAAATATCTGCACACAAAAATCTCTACAAAAAATGCTGCTGCTGTAAATAAACTGTTTACACTTTTCTTTTAACTTAACCCATCACTAGTTGACAACTACAGACCAGTATCACTATGCTGCGTCCCTTGTAAAATCATGGAATCAATTATAAATCGATCAATCACCCTTTACTTAGAATCTAATAACCTACTCTCAAACAAATAATTTGGATTCAGAAATAAATTATCCTGCAAACTACAACTACTTCACTACAAAAACATTTGGACTACCCACCTCGACCAAGGAAGATACATTGATGCAATTTATATAGACTTTTGCAAAGCCTTCCACTCAGTGGTCTATGACAAACTACTCCTAAAACTCAAATCCTATGGCATTTCAAGACTCCTCCACAACTGGATTACTGCATTCCTGTCAAACAGGCAACAAATTGTCAAAATTGGTAGCGCCATCTCCACCCCGTCCCTGTCATAATTGGCGTTCCCCAGGGAAGCATACTAGGTCCTACTCTCTTCATTCTCTACATCAATGACCTCTGTGACCATATCGAAAGCAACTGTGTTCTTTTTGCCGACGATGTGAAACTTTTTAACACCACTGACAACACACTCACTCTCCAAAAAGACCTGGACTTTGTTTCAGACTGGTCTAACACCTGGCAACTTCAAATATCAACCAACAAATGCTCTACCCTCTACATCAGCAAAAAGAATCCAAACCTCGCATATGAACTGAATAAAGAAATTCTCGCAGCCAAGCCACACTCAGTAAAAGACCTTGGAATACTAATATCAAACGACCTAAGTGCTAAAGCCCACTGCAACAATATCGCCAAAAAGGCTTCCAGAGTTGTTAACCTGATCCTACATAGCTTCTGCTCTGGCAATCTCACACTACTGACTAGAGCCTACAAAACCTATGCCAGACCCATTCTCGAATACAGCTCATCTGTCTGGAACCCATACCACATCTCAGACATCAACACTCTCAAAAACATCCAAAGATATTTCACCAGAAGAGCCCTTCACTCCTCCACTCGAAACAGAATACCCTACGAAAATAGACTATCTATCCTGGGTCTTGAAAGCTTAGAACTGTGGCGCCTAAAACAAGATTTAAGTATTGCCCACAAGATCATATGCTGCAACGTCCTTCCAGTCAACGACTACTTCAGCTTCAACCAGAACAACACAAGAGCACACAACAGATTCATACTTAATATTAACAGCTCCAAACTTGACTGTAAAAAATATGACTTTAACAATCGAGTTGTCGAAGCGTGGAACTCATTACCGGACTCAATAGTGTCAACTCCCAACCCCCAACACTTCTCCCTTAGACTCTCCACGATTGACCTCTCCAGGTTCCTAAGAGGCCAGTAAGGGGCATATATAAGTGCACTGATGTGCCTATCGTTCCCTGTCCAATTGTCTTTCCTTATCTCATATATCATATATATTCTCTCCTTATCTATATATATATCATATATATTCTCTCCTTATCTCTTATATCATACATATTCTCTCCCTCCCATCTACTTCTCTTCTTTTTACTTTCTATCGTTATATATATTAATGTCTATTCTCTTCCATATGTATTGTATATTGGACAAAGAATAAATAAATAAATAAATAAATAAATAAATAAATAAATAAATAAACAAATAAATAAATAAATAAATAAAAATAAAAATAAAACCTATATAGAGATAAATGTTCCAATTCATTTAAGGTTTCAGTCACTAATACCCAAGTATCAATTCAACATAGGCCTTCTATGTATGTTTAAAGCATAACTAAGGTCCATTAAGGTCCATTATATGGTCTACTCATCACTGGATAATTTTAAATGCAAAATAAGCTAGTAACAAGCACAGCTCAATAAGGAAATATCTTCTTTCAACCAATGTCAGCCACTGCCTAAACTAGTCTGAAAAATATCTTATTGTTTTGACTTAATTTAATTTATAAACCTGCTGATGTCAGATTAATAGGACCTTCAATTACCAAATAGTCCTACTGAATTATACTTAAAAAATTGTAATTAGAAATCAATTATACTATGTTAATGACACACAAAAAAAACCTTGCCTCCCAAGGGATCTGTTTAACTAGCAAAAATATAAGTAATATGAACTGCTCTTTTCTATTAAACAACAATTCCATCCCTTGTGGTTGGCTTAAAGTACATTCACACAAGGTGAAAGAGGGAGAGGTGAACAGAAAGAAAGAAATTATGCATATATGCGTAGAGATATGCATACGGTAATTTAAAGTGGTAACTGTGAGAGGGATCTTGGAGTCCTAGTGGACAACTATTTAAATATGAGTCAGCAGTGTACAGCAGCTGCCAAAAAAACCCAACACAGTTCTAGGTGCATTAACAGAGGGATGGAATCAAGATCACATGGAGTGTTAATATTAATGTATAAGGCCTTAGTAAGGCCACATTTGGAATAGTGCATTCAGTTTTGGTTACCAAGATGCAAAAAGGATGTTGAGACTAGAGAGAGTGCAGAGAAGAGCAACAAAGATGATTAGGAGACTGGAGGCTAAAACATATGAAGAACGGTTGCAGAAACTGGGCATGGCTAGTTTAATAAAAAGAAAGACCAGGGAAGACATGATAGCAGTGTTCCAATATCTCAGGGGTTGCCACAAAGAAGAAGGAGTCAACTTATACTGAAGTAGTATAGGGTTTCCTGCCTTAGACTAGAACACCTCCAAGATAATTTCCAACTCTGTTGATGTTGTTGTTGTTGTTGTTGTAGACAATCACTACAGTATTTCTGTATATGCCTTCTCTTTCTGCTCAAGATCTCCATGTACAATTGGTGGGGCACTGTGTGACACAGGATACTGGACTTGATGGGCTTTGGCCCAATTCTGCATGGCTTTTCTTATGTTCTTATGTATGTTCTTATATACCACTCCGAGTCTCTGGAGAGGGGCGGCATACAAATTGAATAAATGAAATGAAATGACATTCCCATCACATTCCCAGTTACATCTGTTGGTTACAAAACAGACTATATATCTTACAACTAATAAATTTATCTTAGCAGACATTTTAATACATTACTACCCAATTTATCATATTCCTGACTTCAGTCTAATTGAAATCTAATAGGCTTTGCAACTAAAAGCCTTCTGTGTATCTGCCTTCTGCAACATTTGTGTATGCCAGAACTTAAGTCCTTCCCAGAAGTCATTCAAAGTCACATTCTTCATAAAAACCAAAATGTTTGCTACAGATTCTACATTGCCATTTCTCCACAAATTTCTCCTTTTTCCCATGTCAAAATAGAAAAATAATCAAAAATAACCATCTCACAAAGCTAAGATAGATAACTAGAGTGAGTCAGCTAGGAGCAAAGGTATTTGAGATAAAACAGTTTGGAATTATTTTCAAAATTGTAGCAAGGTGGGTGCTGCGTATTGTTTTAAGAGAACTATTCAATAAGGTGAGAACTACAGCATTTTAATAGAAAATTTACCATGGTTCCATGCCTCATAGATCTGATAGCAATAAAATAGTAAAGCTAATCTCTTTGTCAAGTTGTGATACATTTATCAGTTTCTGCTTCTACAAGGATGAAACATGAAATCCAGCCTTTTCCCTAGGGATGCATCAATCAAAGATAGTTAACTGAGGACTAGCAGGGACATCCAAAGTGGGGAACCAAAAGGGACAAGTTGTAAATATGACCATTTATCAAAGTCCTATTCCATTCTACATGCATAGTACATTGACATACATAAACAGAGGGTGAGTTTGATTACGTCAAACCTACTTTTCTGTTTCCACATATTCCAAATACATCTACGTGGTCAAATTTAAAGGCTCCTCTTTTTCACCAAACCTGTATTCCTCATAGCATAGGTTATTTCATAATTTTTTTTTAAAATGCCTTCATAACTGGCACATCAGAAGATGTATTTAACCTGACATTGTCCTGTTGATTTGTAGATTTACTTGTATAAACTGACTAATTGGTATTTGTTATCGTAACAGAGGAAAAACTGGAAAAAATAAAAGTTGATCTATGCTAGAGCATTGACTCCACAAACAAATGCATACATAATCAAAAGACTTTTACAATGCACACCTTTTCTAACTAAACACTCAGAGCCAGCCAAAAGGATTCAGAAAGAGAATTATATCTGAGCTATTGCAGACCCATAACATTAGACTATTCAGCCACAATTTCATGGGATGGCAAACTTATTTTTTTTTTATTTGGTGAGTAAACAAGGGCAAATATAATTTGATTAATTGGTTGGCTAATGCTCAAGGCATTAGCCAACAATTTCTATCATGGGTTTATTCACTAGAGAATTATCCTCAAATGTTGCTTTGAAGACTCAGTAGTGGACTGCTAAATGGGTAGATATATTTTACAGTATCTTTAAGAAAAGTAATTCTATAATATTAAAACAGATCTATTTATCATGCCTTAAATACTATTGGAGACTGGTGTATAGAAACACATTTTAAGGACCCTTTATATACTTTCTGCAGAAAAAATGTAGTTATAATATGTTAATTGAGTGGTTAGTAAAATTACTTAAATAATAGAATAAAAGTGAGTGTTTATTGCAATCATGGAACAAGAGATATTTTAGTAATTGTACTTATATTTAGTGCAAAAGAAATCAGAACCTTATTTCTATTTTTTTCTTTTTGATTATTTGTTTCTGACTTTTGCCTTCCTGCCTTCCTTCTGCTTTTTATTAGCTTGTGTTAGTTTTTATGTGTTTTGTAAAACTTTGCTCAACTATTTATATTTTAAAAATCCTATTGGACAAAAATCATGCAAACACTTCTGCTTATGACAGCTTTAGCCAGGCTTGGGTCCTCCACATGCTTTGGACCTAAACTCTACCTAACATTTTACCTGACTGAGGATTATAGCCCAACTTCTTCAGAGAACACTTAACTAGGGAAATCTGGTTCATGTGCCAATGGTGATTTAAGAACATGAATGAAGAAGTTCAAGCATTAAGATAAACAGTCTGTGAAAGAATTCACTGTTCTTGTTTATAAAATTTTGGCTGGGACAAATCTGTCTATATACATTACCAGTAAGACTATGTATTTGGTGGGGAAATAAATCACTAAGAAAATATCAATTTTGTCATTAGCACTCAAACTCACATAGAGAATGGGTATATTATACATTTTTATAGGATAATGAATAGATTTGCTGTTCTACTGCAATGCATCATGTAAAATAATTTCAACATACGGTTATTTCTGTCTGGGCCAAGAGAAGGAAGAGACTTGTGACTTCTACAGTTAACAAGAAAAATAAGATGCTAAATTTAACACTTTTTCTCATACATTATGCC